>NW_008707797.1:1534959-1669903 GCF_000327385.1 Lottia gigantea | reverse complement strand
TTTGACGGTTTCCAACATAATTACAGTAAAAAATCTCACCTATAAAGTATAATTGAAGCCACTGAAAGAAATAAATTGTTATTTATGTTTCGTGACTGAAAATATTATAAGTCGTTAGGAAATTATCGCCTCCATTCAGCCTGCTTCAACTCCATTTCCTTTCATCGTCTTCAAGCTGATTCTTAACTTTTAACTACCGATTTTCTTGATTGTTCATGCCGGCTGATTCTTAACTTTTAACTACCGATTTTCTTGATTGTTCATGCCGACTGATTTTAACTTTTAACTACCAATTTTCTTGAATGTTCATGCCGACTGATTTTAACTTTTAACTACCAATTTTCTTGATTGTTCATGCCGACTGATTTTAACTTTTAACTACCAATTTTCTTGAATGTTCATGCCGACTGATTTTAACTTTTAACTACCAATTTTCTTGAATGTTCATGCCGACTGATTTTAACTTTTAACTACCAATTTTCTTGAATGTTCATGCCGACTGATTTCAACTTTTAACTACCGATTTACTTGAATGTTCATGCCGACTGATTTTAACTTTTAACTACCGATTTTCTTGATAGTTCATGCCGACTGATTTTAACTTTTAACTACCGATTTTCTTGATTGTTCATTCCGACTGATTTTAACTTTTAACTACCGATTTACTTGAATGTTCATGCCGACTAATTTTAACTTTTAACTACCGATTTTCTTGAATGTTCATGCCGACTGATTTCAACTTTTAACTACCGATTTACTTGAATGTTCATGCCGACTGATTTTAACTTTTAACTACCGATTTTCTTGAATGTTCATGCCGACTGATTTTAACTTTTAACTACCGATTTTCTTGATTGTTCATGCCGACTGATTTTAACTTTTAACTACCAATTTTCTTGAATATTCATGCCGACTGATTTTAACTTTTAACTACCGATTTTCTTGATTGTTCATGCCGACTGATTTTAACTTTTAACTACCGATTTTCTTGATTGTTCATGCCGACTGATTTTAACTTTTAACTACCGATTTTCTTGATTGTTCATGCCGACTGATTTTAACTTTTAACTACCGATTTACTTGAATGTTCATGCCGACTGATTTTAACTTTTAACTACCGATTTTCTTGAATGTTCATGCCGACTGATTTTAACTTTTAACTACCGATTTACTTCATTGTTCATGCCGACTGATTTTAACTTTTAACTACCAATTTTCTTGATTGTTCATGCCGACTGATTTTAACTTTTAACTACCGATTTTCTTGAATGTTCATGCCGACTGATGGTTTCCTCATTGAAACGTTGAAATTGAAATAAAGTAGCAATTTCCATAAAAGAAAAAATTTATGTGTATCAGGGACAATGATAGTATCACTTTGCACAATTCTAATTTTCAATCAGACGTACTGTCAATGCAGTATACTTTTCTCAAAATCAGCTTTGCTGGTAAGTTTAATATGATGATTGGGTTTCACAACTTAGCACTTCTTGTGGAGTGTCCATGATATTTATGTTGATGCTTCTATCTATAAGATCTACACAATATGAATCGTACTAGGCCTGTATATTTAGAGTATATTCACCCAGCGAGCTACGAGTATTATACTAGTCCATATTGTCTGATCTGTTTATCTTATAATAACATAGAATTTACACCAAATTACATTTACAATAATTTTAGTGTCTTCGTTTCTGTTTCAATTTAAATTGACGTAAGACTGGTAAAGTTTCATAGTCTGTTATCCCTTGACAATCATTTTAAATCTATTGACGTTTCCGTCCAGTTGATCCAGTCTAGTAAACGCGCCAATTTAATCTCGTCAAATCTCGTTATATCTCATTGTAAAGAGAGTGTGAGAAAAAGCTGGTTTATTTAAGATTAAGATAATATAATTTCACTGCCGGATATTTTCTCTGTTTTCAATCCTTATAGTCTGTAATTTGTTTCTACATTTGATCTACATTTATCGGTTGTATACTTCTATTGTTCAGTAAGTCTGTCGGCTTCTCACTTGGATACAGCGCCATTCTTTGGGTTGTACCAGCAAGATGTCCAATGTCTCTTCAACATATCCGAATTTTTTTTACCTTGAATAAGTTGTCTTTCCCCATTATTCTAGGCGACCGTGCTGTAAATGGGTACGGGTAATCCAGAAAAGGTTAATGCCAAGAGGTTTCGCCACTGACCAACTAGTAGAAAGGATCCTTGTGAACTTTTTTTCCTTGTAACAAATGCTTCTTTTCGCTTTTTCTTTCTCTGTATGGACAGAATACATATCGCAGGCTTTGTGCTTCCTAAAATTTATCCAGGACAACTACCAGCAATCTACAAGTTGTTTGTTCTGAAGGACAAGAAACCGCTTGGTGATTTCACCTCATTTAAAAATAATCAGCATTATTAACTTTATATTAATCTGATATTGAGAAAGTTTGTAGAGCGTGGTGGATGATTCGGGGAAACAAATTAGAAGAGGGGCTTGGGGAAAACAGTTATAACTGATTAACTTCCATGCTTGAAGTATTATTGATGGATTTGTTTTGCTTGGTAACAGACCAAGTCTTTCGTGTACACAGTTTGCTAGCAAGGTAGTTCCTTAAACTGGAGCCCCGTTGTGATCACCTATCGCTACACAGACGATGCCTTAGATGGAATGGCGTTTAAGTTTAGGTAGTTCCTTTGGAAGACTCGATGAAACGTAAACTCGACTTCCCTTTTTTGGAGGGTTCACATACTTATTTTTTTTTACCATACATGGTGCAGCAATAGTACATACATTTAATTTTAATTAAAAGGGAGTACTTGCAATTTGTAGACTACAAACAGCACGTTGTTCTCGAAGTTTGGAATTACTATTTGAGGGAACCTCTCAGCCCGTACCCATGTGTCTTTTGCGATCTTGTCGACCTTTTGTCAGATGCACCATATAAAAATGACAGTTTAAAGCAAAATATAGGCTATACTTCAGATTTTGATGGATTTGGTTCAGGATTGAAATCAAATTGATCTTTCACCCAGAGAGAAAGTTGACTTGTTTTTAGATCACGTCTGTCGATAATCTTCCAGAATAAAGTAGAAGCTGTCAGATAAAGCGGGGATATGACAAGTTTTATTGCAGATGTTTTTTGGATTAATTTTTATTTCTCCTTCAGACATCGCTTTTTAAATCAAGTTCCAAGTTTTAAGAGTTTTAAACTAAAGTTGAAATCTAGATCAAGGTTTGATCTAAAAAAAAAAGGTGTAGTTGAGTTCAGTTCATTTTTGAAGAATAATTAATTCTTGAGTCTTATTACAAATACATGAATAATAAGAAATTTTTAGAGAGACATTGGCCTTGGAAGCTGATGAAACTGAAATGCAGTTAGGCCCTACTCTTTTTACTTTTCAAAATTAACATCTGACGTGTGGTTCTCTTGCAAATTTTACTATCAGCTGATAGTTTTCAGACGTCTGTTTATATCTTGTTTATGCAAAAGGTTTGAATTTGACTTTATTACCATTGCTGCTTGGTTCTTCATCAAAGCTCTTGAAATTTTTATTTATCTCCGATCTATTTATCACTATATCTTTTTTCTAATCAAGATAACATCTTAATCAATAATAAGCTGCTAGTTTGTTTCTTTAATTCCAACTAAATACTGAAAGTGTTGTTGATTTATAACAGAAATTAACTTGAACATAGAATCATTAAATCTTTATCTCCTTCGATTTTATGTCAAGTTTTTTTCTTGAAGTTTCCGTAGCCTTTTTTCGTTCCATTTCCGGTCTAGTATTTTTATAGGTCAAACGTCTGGTTGCAGTAATAGAACAAGCTGCTTGGCTCTCTGAAATTATGTTTTGACGAGGAGAGGATAGTAAACCAGTCGAATACTGTCATAAACATCATTTTATTTTAAACTAGTATTTAGAAATAGACAGTTTACCAAATAAGGGATTATAGACAGTCTGTATTTAAAGTTTCAGAGTGCACACATATTCTATGTTTTTGAAATATTATACCATATTAGGGATGCAGCTAAATATGACAAAATGTGGAGTTATGGAAAATTTATAAACAAAATGAAACGCTGCTTATATTGATGAAAGTAACAAAATTTGTGTCACAATTTGTACTAAAACTTTAGATTTCAGAGAAAGGTGTATTCGTTTTAACTTCAGTTTTGATATAGTTCTCTTTGTCTTGTTGAAGGTTTCAGTCCAAGGTCTCGATGTCCATTATCTGTTGGTGCCTTGCGGTTTGTGAAAATTGTTTTCATTTCATATTTCTTCAATGCAGTATCAGTTATTTTGACATTTGAACAAGACATCTTCAAATCGAATCAAGAAAACATTCGCCATTCATTCCGATGATTTTATTTTTCTATTTGATTCCGTCTACTTCCATTTCTTTACAATCCTCAACTTTTTCATCAACTCTCGAACATCACGACACTCCTCGAGACTTCACGTTAACAGCTCTTCAACCTCAAGAGGTGAAATTGGTGTTCACAGGAAATGAGAGTATCACGTGATATCTGTAGTTAAGGAAATCAAGTTTGCACTGTTGTCGTCTGACAGTCGGTGTTTTTGTAGCCATATTTGATTTAGAAAGTGAAGAGATCGTGAAGCATGGAATCTTTATTCATCAAATCCATTAATTTTCTACTTTCGCTTTCCATTATTGACTGTGACATTCTATAATGTAACGGGTAATCTAATTGGTTGATGACTCGAGTCATATGTCAGTTAATCCAATCAGAATGATTGTTCTAAAGTAGTGAATCAATGTCTCTTGCTATAGATCTTTATTGAATATTTACCCATCTCGAAAGTTTTAAGCCGGCACAATATTGTCTTTACCATCTACGGGGGGACTGTTAACTTGATTTCTGCTTGATTAAAGATCGATACTGACCGGCTAATGGACAGTAAAATGACCACATTTCAGCCGTAAATATCACATTGTCGACTGGGTTCTGTCTGGAGCTGACAGACTCCATCCTTGTGGTCGATATCTAGATTGGAAATCTTACGATGGCGATACTGATGCGCTAATAATATGATCGGACCAGTATTGTGGGTAATGATGCTTCCATCGTTGTTAGCACATTTACTTTAAGGCCGAGATGTAACAGAGCTTTTAATCGTCATTTTCCATGTTATGTGGAACAAAATATATGGTCTTGGTCTTGATCTTGGTCACATGGTGCACAAAAGTAGGACGTAAAACTCCATTCATTTCATTTCATTTGATCTTGGTGTGAATGTCTGGTGATCTTGAAGTCATCTTACCTCTTTATTCTAGTACACCATGCAGGTACGGATAATCTGGGAGATCAATTCTGACAGACAGGACACTTTTGAACCTAAGTTGTTATCCTTGTAAACAATTGTTATTTCTTTCGTTTTTTGTTTCATAAAGATTTGGATACTTTATTTGATTAGTTTAAAATAAGAGCAAACTACATAAAATGACCCCAAGTAAATTTCCAAACATAAAGTATTTTATAAAATCGGATAATTAATGCCGTGCGGAGTTATCATTCGAAAATGCATCTGATATAATGGACCTCCCGTGACGTCACCAGGGGGTGATTATGAAATATGATATTCATGGACATCAAAAGATAAATCATCCCGCGGATGGTATATTTATTTGATTACTTTTGATCCATTGTTACTAAATTTAGATTCATTTACTGCTGTCACATACCGGAAATCGTCTGCTTTGACCTGTCACAAACTGATGGCGGCAATTTCCTTCTTTTTGCCTTTATAAATAATATAAAAGCAGACGGCCTGTTGAGGGGAGATAATAGAGTCGTTGAAAATGGCGCGAGTTTCTCATTAACTCTTCGCAAATAAAATTCACTTCTGCTCTCGAGTCGACAAATTCAATGAAAATCATCGATTTGGAAAACAAAGGAATGTTGATTATGGCCGTCATTGATGGAAAGATAATAGATTTTATTCTCGTGTTACAATTCTCTCTAGCTCGTGTGATATAAAATAAATCTCAAGGGGAATAACTCCGATTGCCTCATTAGCCTGACTAACTCAGTCATATTTGTTCCCGGTTTATTCTTTTATAAAGTGTGAACTCCTAGGCTGTATAATAAACTGTGGAATTGACCTTCATTCAATTGATTTAGTTTATTGTTTGTTGGAGTTTATTGGGCTATTAATAGACAATACGATATAAGCGGTGCCAAGGGGGACAATTGTAGACTAGATCATGGCTTTGTTGATAACTTATTAAAGCCCCTTGGGTGCTTTCAGCGTAATAAGGTCATTTTCTCAATGAAAACAGTTTTTTCTTTGGTTTCGGTTTACAGATACATTAATTTGATGCGATATAGGTTTACCTGTTTCTTCAGACAAAGGTGTCGCTTATGTATATACAAAGGGCCGATAAATCTTGAAAAATGAAAAGAAAGTTAAGACTTCGACCTAAATACCTGTCTTGGAAAAATTTACTAATATTTGGATGGGTGTACGAAATGCTGACGCCCTTGGCGTTATAATCCTCTCCCCGTCGCGAATAGACGAGGTGCGATGTATGATACGAAATAATCGATACAAACGAAAATAGTAGAAGTACAAGGTACTGGTTGGACACGGTGCGTACACGATTCGTTCCTTCTATTTTCTACTGTATCGTACACCGCACCAGACACCGTACCTCGTCTATTTCCATCTTTACTCGGAAGAGTTGGTCTATACAACTTTCTTGGAGAATTTCCTCTTGCATGGCGTTGTCCCTTTGTATTTTACCCAATGATGGGTCAAAGTAAGAAAAGTAAAGCGTTAAATTTAAATAAAAATTGAAAAGGTGCCACATTGTTCAGTTGTGTTAAAGGGAGATAAATCGTTTTTTATATATGTTATCTATCACGACGTACCAAACTATTGATTTATTGTCTTCGATTACAGTTGATTCAATGATGATTCGTCTTAGCTCGGCAGCAGTTGGTATGATCATAAACTAACGTCTTCATGCGGACTTTGACACGATGGCAGAGAGCCACCATGTATTTAAACTGTCCTATCCAACCGGCTAGTAGATTGTAACACGATAGCAGTTAGTCGACATAGCATACCGAACTATAGTGACCAACTAGCTTGCAGACTGTGACACGTAAGCAGAGAGCCACCATAAATCAAAACTATCCAAAACTATCGAAATAGCATACCAAACTCTCTTTTCGTGCCCAACTAGCTTGCAGATTGTGACACGAGCAGTAAGCAACTTTCATTTACACGTGCAGTTATTACTAAAAATATCATGATGTCGCTTATCATAAACGATTGTTTAAATTTGTGTGGTATGTTTTTGTTGAATTTCAGGAGTACCATAGACACCGGGTTTCATTTTGAAAAGTAATATGGATATCAAAAATTCAGTTCCATCAGCTCTATATTTCTGCAGCTCTTTATCCCTTGCATAAGATATTTTATGATCTCTAATCATTATAAATGGGCACAGGGCGAGTCATTTAACAGAAATTCCTGTTTTTAAAAAACCCTAATCAGAGTGATTTCATTCACTATAAATACCAATAACACCACTCAGTTCTACGAGATTTTACTTTGTAAACATTCCAACGACACCCAGGGGTAATCTCTAAACACATCTAATGCTACTTTCGATTCCAGTTCCGCTACATCAGAGTTGTATTCTGGGTAATAACAGATATTGATGTTTTTATTGGTCAGTGGGGATTCGAATCTGATGCTGTTAATCACGTGATATGTCTGAGACAATATGGCGGCGATGAATTATTGGTGTTAAGGAATTCCTTGGGATTGTTTCCAAAACTTGAGAAAAACAGCAGTTTTCTTGAATCGTTAATCTAGCCGATTCCGCTGGGGATTGAAGTTTTCGAAACTTTCCAGAAATTTGCACATTATGTTGATCTATTGAGTAAACAGAAGAAAGAACTGCCTAGAAGTTTCAGACGTTTTATTCCTAAGCGTATTGCTCTTTTACATATTTTCCCTGTACTTTGAATATTTTGCTTTTCAAATTGAAACCAAACTCTTATGGGATGAGTTTAACATATTGAAAGGTTCTGTGTATAGCTACTTTTTTTCTCAAATTCATTCATTGGGGAAAAACTTGTAGATCTTAAAAAGATAAATTGATACTAAAACTCCAGATCGTATCATTGATCGAAACATACGATCGATTCAAAATACATAATTTAAAAAAAAAAAACTTCTAATGTGTGGTCGTCGTTTTATATAGCGGGTCATTTGCCCCTTTAACGCTCCGGTCTTGTACAGTTAGTATATTTACCAATGGCTATCGTTGGTCATACATGGTTATAGTAAAGTCACCAGTCAGTCAACCTAGAGGGTGTACAATAAGAAAGTGTACAGATAAGTCAAACCAGCGGGTTTAAAAACTTGCAATAAAGATACCCATTTGTGAGTTTCGATTGCTTTCAACTACTTCCTGAATCAAACGATCTTGGCTTTGTTAATGCCAATGTTCCAATCCCGGAAGGTACCGTTTGTCTTTGGATTCAATAAAAAGGTATAAAAGCTATATTGGAATGAGAATGAGGAAAAACAAGCACCTGTCAACAGTTCCTGTGATTTATTGGCCCTCGTTTGTCGATATTCTCATGATTAATGACTTGAGGGATTTTAAAAACATGGTTTTAGAACTGCTGTTTTTTTCTCAGTTCGTGTTGGATGATTTTAACAGTTTAGGAGATTCTAATTCTACCAAAGCCTTCTGGAATGGTTGCCATCGATTTCTCATCCTTTTTCGCAATCCTAGAACTGTTTTCATAGCTATAGTGTCAGGTTTGGTCAGTTTTTATTTTCGCATCATTAATTACATGATGAATTGTTGAAAGACAAAACGTGATTCTTTTTAAACTTTGTGTAACATTGTTGCTGTATTTTTATAAAGGTCGTTGATTATTCACTCGTTATTGAAAACAGCTTGGAATGAAATTGAATTGAGTTGGCTAGAGTTATCGCCCTTGTCACGATTGTCCAAGCAAGTGTTTTCATCTTCAGTTTTCTTCTTCTAGCTTTATCATATGAATCCCACAAATTTTTATTGTGTTTTAATTCGCTGAATAAGCTTTAATTAAATCATTGCATGAAAAGGTAATATTAGATACTGCCCTGCACGTATATTAGTGAAGTGGCGTATGAATACATCTATGATATATAGTGTCTACCCCCGGGCTATGTCGGAAGATATGATTGATGTTATTGTAGATTGTCATGGTAAAAGTCCTTTTGGCGTTAACCCAGATACATAATTCTAGTAGTTATATTGTTATAAATATTGGCTAAAGGGTTCTCTCTATAACTTCTTCTCGGTATTTAAAGGAATTATACATCGAATTTAACCTTTTTTTTTAAAATGTACCCACACCATATCGTAACTAGGAATTTCCTATGGATGTTATTGACCCAGATTTCTGTACTGTTAGGGGAATCCCAATATGATTCAATTACAAATCTGTCATGTAGAATGGTTCTAAAGGTTAACTCATTACAGATTTCATTCATGTTTTCATTATTAATATGTTTAATAAGAATGGAAATACAGGGTGATAAATTAACAGTTGAATAGACAGACTAATATAAAACTATGATAAAAACAGAGGGATTGATTAGAACCGACAGCGGGCTCAATATACCCCGGGTATTTACTAGGCGTATAAACTATCAGTGGTGAAAGGATAGAATTGCCAACTGATCGTTATACTGGGCCGTTATAATGGTCAACTGGTCGTTATACTTGCTGCGCCATTATAATATTCAACTGGTCGTTATACTAGTCATACAGGGCGTTATTAACTGTGAGTTATTAGAACTGATCTGGTGCTCATTACATCTGGAATTTCTCTGACTGACCAGTGCCAGATTCCTACTGGTTTTATTATTATATTCTGTTAGATTGGCATTCCAAGGTGATGTTGATAACAGTATTATTTCATTTGTCATTGTATAGCGTCAAGAGTCACGTGAGGAACTGCTATGCCAGACGTTAGAGATCCCTCGTTTAAAATTGAAAGAATTCTATTGCAACTGTCCTTGCAATATTTCCTCCTATGATTTACTCAGAGTCTTTACCTACAATAAAACCCAGAAGTATACCATTACCTTACCTCTAAATGTCGCTTAAGTATTTTTTTACGAAAAAGCAATGTTTGAAGGTTAACGACTCTCTCAGTAGGCTGGTAAAGATTAGCTGGACCTTACTGGACTTGGCTGGACCTGACTGGATCTGGCTCGACCATTATTTTCACATTTCTAATTATTTTGCTATAAAATACCACCGAGACTATTATAGACACTGTTAAATTATGTAAGACAATTTTTTGAGCTGTTATTAATTTGTTAGTGTTAAGAAGAAAAAATGTGTGAACTGTTTATCTTTTGCGCTTTCCATCAGGTTTAAATTGTCAACTCTTCATCAACAATCATTATTGGTGTTATATATTCATATTTTTTATTAGTTTATCTTCCTTCAGAGGTTTTACTCCATATCGTTTCATGGTTAACGCCTTAACAAGTTGTCTTTTTCGCCGATGTATATCTTTTTTCCTCAATTTCTGTGACAGCCTACAGCTTTCTCTGCTCCGTCGATGTAAAACTCCCTTCTCTTCATGTTTTACGACCAATTACCGTAGTTGTGTAAAATGAATAGGTTTATTGGTTTAGGCATCAAAGCAATGATGTTTGTGATAACTGGTCTAATGTATTGATTATTGGAAACATTACGGTACCGTCCATCAAATATCTATTTTTATCCTTTATCAAATAAGTCAAATGAGCTGAAAGATTTCATTGTCCAGGCGTCAACTTTTGTCTGTTTTCCTGATAATCGAGTCTATTCTTTGATCGAAAGAGTTGTTTCTTGTGATTGAAGACTTGATCGTTCCAGACAGAGAAATTATCGTCATTTGACGTCTTTCAAATTTTATGATCTGATATATTCTAGTCGAAGTCGCTAACTTGTGTATGCTTATTTTTTTTAATCGAGTCTATTCTTATGTCTTGGGATTGAAGACTTGATCTTTCCAGACAGAAAGGTCGTTGTTCATTGTTTAAACTGAAATATTTCTTTCAAGGAGTCAACTTGTCTACTGTCAAGTCAAGTCAAGGGTCTGGTTAGGAAAGGCTACTTGCTAATTGGCCACTGGGAGATCGAAGATCAAGATCTGTGCTGTCGTCAAATTCGGCCTGACTATACAAGTCTATTTGACAATAGGGCGCCAAAAGATCGAAGACTGGGTAATCCAGACAGAAACTTCTCTACAAAATCCTGTTTGTGCAGTCGTCAAATTACGTCTTGATAAACAAGACTATATGCTGATTGAGTACCAGTGTTGAAATCGTAGACAGAATCAATCAAGACATCTGACTTCTTGTATTATTACGCCCAGTCGTCAACAATTGCCTGTCTATTGGCTACATGCTGGGAAGGAAGAAGTTAGGAGATCGTAGACTTGATTATTCAAGACACCTGACATCTTTTATCGATGACTGTGAGAAAAGGCCAGCGTTAATTGACCATAATGACGGAGTCTACTCGACTGTAGCCTTGATTATCTGAGTTGTATTGATTAAGAAACGTTGATGGAAACCATGTGTATAAGAAGCTATAATAACAGAGTTAAAAAGAATATTATGCTAAAGCTACAACAGACAGAAAATAGCAAGTTACAGAAATAAACAAGTTATTTTCCGTTTCTGGTTTATTTCAAATGGAAATGATTAACTTTGATTCGCGAAGTAATGGTAATGTTTTTAATACAATTCAACAGGCATGTGGTGATCGGTATTACAATCACTCTATTTCAAAGACAACGTTTCGATCAGTTTACACTAGTTGAGTAAAAATAAAACAAAGTATGATAAAGATATGTATTTCGATTAAATATATCATTGTTATCAATCTGTAATTATGTTTGTATATATTTATAACTGAATATCAGTTCGCTATCAAAGGTTCTAAATCATTGCGCTTTATAATTGAAATCTTGTTGTACGCTCTATCGTTCTGAACCTAATGCTATTATCGCGTCTTGACAAACTCTTTTGAAAGCCTTTAAGGCTTATAAAATTAAAAATAAAGCAAGGCATTACAATGTAAAAATCAGAATAAAGCAAGACGTTACCGAGTATAAAATGCGAATTGCCATGTAAATAAGGATAAGATTGTTGAAAGAAGGTGATAAGTTGTAGCAAGTGATTGTGGTTGATTGAAAGATTGATTGTTAGGTTGTGTTTCTCCCCTCGGCAAATACCAATTCTATTTCCAATCTTTTAGTTTCCAGTAAAGTGGAAAGTTGGCCATCTTGAGTCAACTTTGATTATAGACTCGATCAGATGACGTCACTAACAATCTGGAAACAGAGTTCTATTATAGCCTCGGTTTCAATTTGTACCGGAAGCTAACACAACGTGAGTTTATCGTGTGTTCGTCTGGTTGTAAATTTAAGATAATGATTGTTTTAAAGGTCGGTAACATATTTAAGAACTAAATGGGATAGCTGGTTTTGTGTTAAATTGTTTACTCTACGCACAGCGACGATAGATTCTCGTTGAAGACAGGGAAAGGCTGGGTGTCAGAGACCAATCGTTCTGCCTCGTTCTCAGTATAAACCGGAAACCAGTAAAACGTAGCCTACGTCTATCGTGTGTGTGTATCGGAATCTGTTTGTTGTGGATTATTTGAGTCGTATCGTATATCATAATATTTATATAACTTGAATTAATCAGATTGTGATATTCTTATCACGTGCTCACGGGGATAGTTGTCAATGGCGGGTAACATCAAAGAGCGGATTCACAACCGAATATTGTAAATTGTACTTGATATTTAAATGAACTACGTCCTAGTCGTCTGTTCTTGGTCGTTACGTTATATGTATTAAGTTCACATATTATATAGTTGATCATAGTGTATCGTTACGTTTAGTGGTAAATCCATGCCCTACAACCGGAAGTTGTGTTAAGTTTTATTTTGATATTGCCAGTTTATGAATTATAGATTAACATACGACGGATCGGAATCAATAATTTATAATGAGCTGACATCCCTTTCAGAGAGATCAAATACTAATAATATTGATTTGATTAACAGGTTTGTCAACTTGTCAACTTGTCAACTCTATATATCTTCCCAAAGCGTTACATGTATATATTTAGCTTAGTTATCTGTACATCCCCAGTAAGAGTCCAGAGAGTCCACATAGCTAATAATTGTTATCTGTTATATTAATTACATTGTCGTGATAAAATAATATCTAATCCAATGTCATTTGATATTTTATCAAAGTAAAAATTAAAAAAAAGAGAAAACAGTGGTGCGATGATAGAGCGGGGGAAATAAAAGAGTTAATCGCGTGTTGATATTTATATAATAATTTGAGTTGAGTGACAAGTTGATAGAGTACCTTGCAGTCTCAATTACAGCTAACGGTGCATTTTATTACATAGTATAATAACTAGTAGGGGCGTAGGTTGATTGGAACTGAGTTGGTTCGATTGGTTGGGTGCTTGTAAGGTGCTTGCAAAGACTTCGGGCATCTGCGAAAATCTAATAAGGTTTTTGTCGATCTGAGTGCACTAACCTCCATCTGTGAAAAGGTTGCTGATTCATTTGAACTGACCACCTTAACTCTGACATGTGACGGTGATATTTGAAGAACCAACATCTGATGACATTAGAGTGAGAATACAACCATTCAAAATAAATACTTTAACTGCCGTGGTCACCATTTTTGTATCATGAGAGTTTGTAAATGCAGGGATTTGATTGGATTGTACACTATCGAATACATCCAATCAGAGGTCTCGATAGAAAGTTCATCACAAAGCCATAATTTTCACATCCTTTCTGTCGAGAGCTCTGATTGGCTGTATTCGCTGGCGTACAACCCAATCATATCGCTGCATTCCATGATACAGTGGCTATTGTACGAATTTCGTAATATATTGACATTGTGAAGACACTTCGACAGTAACTTCTTTACAAATTGAATTCTAGAATGGCTGACACGAGAGTATTGTATGTTCCGGTATATTACATAACCTCGGTGTTGATATATTCAAATGACCTTTGACACGGGATGTTTATAGAATGATTATAAAAATGTCATTAAATATTATTGTAATAACGTATAAAACAGTTTATGATTATAGTTGGTAAATTAATTTGGTTTACCTAAATAGACTGTTAGTTCAACTACTATGCTGATAGTTATTACGTTTCTTTTTCAATGATGAACAAAATAGTCAGTTTTCCAATCCGTCTCACTTGGTGAATAGAATAAAATGATCTCTTAAGTTAAAGGGGAATATTGTCAGACTGGCAAGTGTAGTAATCTGCAGAAAAAACCCAAACAAAACATCCAGGTCTGAAACGTGGGGCATCGATCTCTACTTGATGGCACTCCATCGTATCACAAATACGGGTTTTGCCAAGTATGATGAATGGGGGCGTGGTTTGGACACGATGCACCTGTGTGTAATCCTCAAGAATCCAATCATGAATATTTCATTGTTCCCAATGATCCGGTTTGAATTATCCAGGCTCAATGCTGAATGCTTGGCTAAGGACTGGATCCTATAGGTTCTAAGCTGTTGCTCATGTATTACCATTGCCAATAAGTTTGGTCAAGAGACATTTAGTATACAGAATCCCAGACAATCTAAGCGACTATCATTGTTACCAATCATACCTCAGCTATCATGTAATAGATTGATGTTTCTTTCGTAACATACTGTATTATGGTGCAGATAGACAAGGTACTGGTCCGGACACGATGTCGACATGTTCTGCTTTGTCTTCCGTCTACTATATCGACAATCCCGCACCGTACACCGGACAAGACACCGTACCTCGTCTATACACACCTCGGAAGAGACGGACATCATACTTTAGTCTGTCCCCACCTTGACAAGAATGTAGTGAATAGTCGAGGCGTGAATAGTAAGAGAATAATGACTAGTTTCTGTTTGTTGATTCTAGAACCACAATGTAAATACTTGTTATCTCTCATCTTCTATTATAATATACCTCACATAACTTCATTTTAAACTATCTGTAGATTCTAATACACTTTCAATAACATTGTCTCAACTCGACCCGGGTTTCCCCCTGTCATTGGTTCTGTTTTTATTTGAAATAAAAGCATTGTTCAGAAAGGACTGGTAGGCTAAGTAGGAAGCTATGAGCCATGTATAACAATCGTTTAAATTCGGCACCTTCTTTGATGTTTACACACACCGAACTTAGTGGAAACAGTTATTTTCGTATTGTTTAACTTAACTATTGGTATAAGATGATCTGAGAGTTAATCGTTGTAAGGATATAAATTAACTGTCCCGTGATATATCCACGAGCTCCAACAGAGTTATTCTTTTAACATAGTGTTTAGCAGTCTTGCTTGGGATAGGGAGTTAGCTTTATCTAGATTGTTTCTCTAGTTTGCTAGAGGGTGGTATATCTAGCTGCTTGCTAAAGGTTTTTCTAGCTACTTGCTATAGGTTTATCTATCTGCTTGCTATAGATTTATCTAGATTGTTACTCTAGTTTGCTAGAGGTAGGGTTTATCTAGCTGCTTGCTGTAGGTTTATCTAGCTGCTAGAGGGCGGTATATCTAGCCGCTTGATATAGGTTTATCTAGATTTCATGATAATGTACATGTTTAAAACATGTTTTTATGTAAATTGTATGTTGATATAATTGTTGAAAGTTACATAAAGCACCGTATAACAGTATGTATGACTCTATTACCTACAGAGTTGTAACTATTCTGACATTTTCTAAACCAGTTTCAATATTCATCTATTCACTTGTTATATTTCATACTGGGTCGTTTAGTGTAGCTCTGTTGTTTCTGTTCTCTCTAGAATTATAGTAAGCAGTAATAAATACAGGCTACTAAATAGCAGCTATACGGACTCTCCAAAGGGTTATCATTTGATAAACCCGGTCGCAAGGTGGCCTCAGGTGTTGGTCACTATCGCAAATGCCCTTGGATGTTATTAGTAGTTTTTGCAAATTTGTGATAGTGACACCGAAAACGTTTAGTTTTAATGGAATTGCAAGATCAACAGACGTCTGACTGAAAATTGGAAAAGTGCAAATCGGTGATATCAATATCCCCGATCAGTATATCCCCGGTACATAAAAAATTTAGAAAACCTTATTACATTGCCTTTAACCTGCATAGATCTTGTATACGTTTATCTGTCGAAATATAAATGCAGTTTATAAGGTCACGTTCAATATTTAACTATAGTCTATTGTGATATTCACCGGATGTGATTATTTTTTTTTTTCAGCTCAAAACATTGATGACCTTGACCGTATAATCCCTTCCATATAAAGCCCTATCATACCCTTCAATAGAAAACATATTAACGTAGTAAAATTAATATTTGAGAGTAATGCTGTGGCTCAATTCGTTGTATTATAGGGCGACAGTGATCTGTGCATACTGTGCAAAGATTTCTCGACATTTTGAAATCGAAGAACATTGGGTCGGTGTTGCTATTCTGGCATGCCCTCATTCTTCATTAGCCCATTTTGGTGTAGAAAAGTAGGACGTAAAACACTTTCTCTATTATAGCACAGGACACGGCAGTACCACCAAAACACCACCATGGTCATTGTTAAAACTAACAAAACATTACTAAGCTAACCAGCACTTGTAAATGAATAGTCCTTGCTTCATACCTCGGCCCATGCTTTCTAGGAATTCTCATTTCACCTTACCATTATACTAATATCTTATCATTTTAAAATGGTATTTTTCGTCATGGTTTTACACATTTTAGAAACGAATCCTCTATCAGGCTTCCCCATTACATTGTGTTTGTACAAGAAATCTAAACCAAGCGAGAGTTGTAGTGGTCAGTCCAGTGGAACATATTGATAACATATGACCTTCCCCATTAGAGTGATATTCAATCCCCCTTAACTTATAATATTTAAACTACACTAGGTTCTCATTATTTGTTGTTAACCATATTTGACCAACCTGATTTTAAACTGCTCAAATTTAGGTGAATTTAATTGATATTATACTCAATGAATATTATTAGCTATGTGGACTCTCTGAAAGGTATTTCAAGCGGACATCTGCTAGATGTTGTGAAGCGCTCTGCAAGTCATGCCCTAAACGGTCTGATAGGCAATTAGGTGTCGTAGGCTCAAATCCCCTTGAGGATAAAAAATTCCGATACCACGGCCTCTGTTAGTCGGGTGTCAGTGTTTAACCTCTTTGCAAGACATTTATCGCTTTTTCTTTAATTTACTACAATATATTGAAGAATACAGACTGTCAGTACGAGTCGTCATTGTGGTCTAATTAAATCCATTCAACAATATTTCTCTGTCAATAGTTTAATTATTAATATACAATACTTGTGTCTAGCTCTGATTACTGATTATAATATTTATTACAGCTCCGACTCAATCTAGACTTAGTGATTCAGGAAGGTGTCTACCAATCTTAGATATTTTCATCATCATATGCCAATTCCTTATCAAGATGTCGAAAGTTGTGATTACATTAGTAACATATTACATGTTGTTTTCTGTAACTTATTTTAAACAAATATAACTGACTAACTGTGAAAGAATCACGTGGTATATTTAGACTGAAATATTTAGAAATTTACAGTTACATTCTGAAAGAACACTTACTTAACAATTTGTTTACTATTTAAAAAACAAGTCAGCTCCATATCACAGAGTTGCGAGTTACCTTTTACATTTACACGTTGCTTTTAACAGTCGAAGTCTTGCATTTAAATAAACAGAGGCCATATCTTCCTTCTAACGAACATAAACGTTTATAATTTTTGTTTAAAGAAATTAGAAATATAAACATGATATCCGCTAAACATATTGTATATTTGATGTCATAGAAAAAAGACTCCTGTTACGGCCCTGTCTATTGTTCCAAATGTATTGGAAGTTTTTTTTTAATGTATCATAGAATGAAATGAAAGTTCGAATTCCTGTGATGGTGGTTCTTTCAGCCCTAGTTTTATATTAGAATGAAGACGCAGCCTGCAAATGTGTGGAAGACCACAAGTTCTCGAGCTCTATAATGTTGGTTTAACAGCCGAAGCTTTATACATGAATGAACTGCGTAGTCGCGAATATAAACACTCATCGCCTGTGGTTCTATAACAAGGTGTTGATAGTACCACTGCTAGCACAATTCCTGGTATATTTATAATGTTGATTATTGACGGGCCGTTATATTCACACTCTGTACTATATCTTCCTTCGTTATAATCACTAGATTATCAATAAAAACTAACAGTAGCTCTTGGTTTCAGTTTCACCGCTAATTGGAGCCTTTTGTAATACTAGGAGAGTATTGTTCTTGTACAGTTCTGTAGTCAGTCAACTGGAGCGGTCAAAGGTCAAATCGCTTCAGTTAAAAATACCTACACATTATCACTCCGCTGTGTGATTGGGATAAAGTAGTGCGTTATGTGACACAGTTACTGATGAGTGAGTAGAGTTTATGAAAGGTGTATAGTTTCCGGTAAATACTGTGGATTATTATTAGTAACGGAGTAAAAACGGATTGTAAGAACGGGAAGTTATTTGATTGTTACAGGTATGTTCAGTGTATTTGATGTTATTAGATGTTTCGGTTGTAAAATATCTCACCTGTATACAGGTTATTACAGGTAGACACAGTCTATACAGTTATAATACACAGTATATTGATCTCATATCTCACAGTAATGTTGGTATTAATAGACATAATAATGATATACCAGGGCAATATTAGATATAAACTATGGTATATGAACGGGCACTTGTTTGATATAATACTGTATATACCTGGTCACCATTCGTCTTTCTATACCCTATACCTTGATAATAACATGGCCGACAGTAGGTAAACATTGCAATCTACAGTCAACATTCAGTCCTTGTAACGACAACACAACTATAATATAGATTGAGCGACTTGGAAATTTGAATAACATGTTGATAAAATAGGACGCCGTCAGTCAGTTCTGATTGAATACTGTCCTCAAACCATAAATAAAATTTATTCTCAATATAGATATGGGACTTTCGAAGACTAAAACCACGATTCACATAAACTGGAAGTTTTTGTTTGTAGGCTGTCAACGCTAGTAGTTTATTGTCTTGGTGTTAATTGCTCTAATTGTGTCATAAATTGACCACGCACTGGCCAAGGCCAGAGTTCAAATTTGTATTCAAGATATGCCCAATTTTCCTTTGTCAATATCAGTACAGGTGCATGACCGACCAATAATAACACAGAGGATCAATTATGCATGCCTGTATATATTGAATAGCCATTGCTTTTTGACGGACTAATGCTACCCTAAAATGGAACTCATTTCTGTATAGTATTGCTCCGAGGCCTAAGTTTGCGCTTGATCTGAGACCCAAGACACCCTTTATTCAAAAAGAGCTTCTTCTCTGTGACATAAATAGCCAGTGCATTTGACCCCCCCCCCCCCTCCCATTGTCAAGGCTACCCTATATAACAATACGTACGGCCTCTTTATCTGAACACCTGGGGCGTATGTCAGCCCCACCCCCAGGACACCAGGTTGTCATGTCAATAGTACTACTAATCCCTTACCCATGTCACGTGTCACGTTTTAAAATTTTAAAATCCTGACCTGTAAAAGTCATCACGATGTTCTTGTATACTTTATAGTAGACATAAATCAGTGAAATTAATTAATATAGGACTAATATTAACTATATTTATAAATAGTTGCTCCCACCCCTCCTCCTCCTCGCCCCCTCCCTACAGTTAAATTTTGACAGATGGAATTAATTTAAACACATACTTTTGGGCAAAAACGTATAAAAATCATAATATTTGAAATTCCTATGAAATGAAGTGGGAGCTCAAAATGTTTCTGGATTTTCAAATTTTTTCATCTGCACCCTCCAGTTTTAATCAATATTACAATTAAGGTGAATTTATTAAAATTTTAAAAGTTTTGATTGATGTCATAATGTTATACAGGAAATTGATGGAGTTTTACGTCCTGCTGTTAAATAGAAACAGCCCTTAATTAGCTCATTACGTCAGTCGAAATACGAAAAACCTTATGATGTCTTCCTTATTTAAACTATAAATAGATATGAATAAATTCCCTAGTAATGTAAGATAAGATGATGATGATAAAAATGTAATTTTGTTGAAAACGGAACCAGATGTTAAGGGAAAGTAAAAATCGGGTTTTTAAAAAATAGATTTAAACCTATTGACTCTCATCCCACACACAATCATTATAGTAAATAATAAACCTCGTTCTTCTTCACTGATTGTAAACAGAAGTTGAAACACGAGTCGTGGTTGAACCCCTACACTGACCTTCTAGCCAGCTACCTGGTGAGGTCGACACCTGGGCGATATGAAGAAAAGTGTCCATAGATTTTCTTGGAAGCAATGTTTGAATTCCAATCTACATGCTGTAGCACTGGGTGTATAATTTGCATTTGAAAATTCCTTAAGCTTTTATAGATTTAGTTTATATAAGCAAATTGAAGTGATGGAAAGTTCGACTCTCTGTTATATCTGTGAGTTGGACAAATGCCGTAAAATATCCAATGGTCCTTTCTATCCTTCCTAAAGGTATAGATACGTGATAAATACTCCCCACCCCTTTCACTTTGGGTGGTGTAATCTCTATTCATGGATCACTAGTATAATTTGTTAAGTGGCCTGAAGGCAGATCACAGTATTATATAATAATCTCAGTCCCTAATACTATAAATACCCTTCATATACCCGGAAATTGACACTTGACCTTCTCCAGGACTAAATCTAAAACAAATCTCCGCCGCTTAGTGTAATGTATACTTTAAAAAGTAGGTCGTTATATTTTGTCCCCACATGCACGCGTAGATTAAAATGTAGGTCACATTAAATGCTCATTTTGTTAAGCTTCTTCTGTTATAATTAACTATAATTAGTTTAACCCCTGACCTGATTTTGGTTAAAAATAAGCATAAGAATAAGTTTTACTACTGCCTTACTAGATCATCCGACAGCAAGAAATAAAACTTAAAATGCGCGTGCATAATCTGAAATATAGGTCAGGAGTTAAACCGTCTAATTACAGCAGTCTTAAAAGGTTTCCAGAGTTCTGTATGCTACTATTGATTGCTTGAGACCTGGACGTATGAGAAATGTTCCAATGATTTGAAAAGTTCGCCAGCTGGTTGTATGTTTATAATACTAAATTAATTTACAGTGTAACATAACAACATCTTGACTATACTACTCAACTGGGTCATAGTTCATCAAGAGTCTCTCCCGATATTCTGCTCTACAGGCCATATAGACCGAAAACGTCAAATACCTAAGTCTTTGTTGGTTGTTAGGCGCGATTATTTAGTATGCTGATTGGTGAGCCCCCTGCAGAAACGTCACTGTTGACGCTTCGCTTAGTTTCTCTTTTGACAAGACAGTATAACTTGCTATCAACGTCCAGACACTATATATAATTATACTACATATACAAAGAATATGCTGCACATTTGCGCCAAGACTTTTGTCCAATAGTAAAAGTAAATTAAACCAATGATGAGGCTTAATCGTAATGCAAAATCGAAACTGGCACGAAAAAAAAAAATTACACAGGAGGGGTGCAGGATCTGGCGAGTGCCCAGGTTATCCAGGAGGTCTTTCGCTATGATTTTAATATGATATAAAACAAGAAGCCAATACCTGTATTTCTGATATACAATACATGATACTTACTGCAAACATAACTGTTTCGGCCTTCTGGACCTCATCAGTCCAATGCTGATACTGGAGGTGAGGATTGGCTATATATCCGCCTCAGATGATCCCACATATGTGGTATCATCGTACCATGCCAGAGTGCTCAAACTATCAGGCTTTAAAGATCCCTCGACAGTTGAAAGTCGAAAAAGAGCAGGTTAATGCCGCTGTCCTGGCAAAATTTCCCTCATTGCACCCTGCATGGCGTTGCCCGTCTTTATTAGCCCACATGGTGCAGAAAAGCAGGATGTAAAACTCCATTTCATTTTCAAACTAGCAAGCTAGTGATCTGTTTTAACTAACTAGAGGTCACGATCAACTTTCAATCCAAACTCAAGTTAATTCTGTATAAATATCACAATCATCTGATATCTGCTACTAATTAATTTTTTTTCTGGATCAAAAACTCGGCGACTTCCAGATGAGTCCAAATCCCATGAGAGAAACTGGTGAAGAAAACACAAATTTTCAAAAAGTACAATATAGTTTGTTATTTTATGTTATTAAGCTAAAATCAGAATCGATCGACTTTGACATGATTCAGAAAGTGAACCGTAAAGACGACGTTGCAATATATCTTGATATGAGTGGCATTTTCAAATTGATTTTATGAAGACATATTTGGAATCTTGATATTGAACACAGATGTTGATTTTGGTCTCTGTGGCCTATTCAGAAGAAAACACTGATTAAGGGGCTTCTAAAAATGTTCTCTGAACTTTATTTTGTGTATCAGGAACATTGATAGCATCAATTTGCATCAATCTAACTTTCAGTCAGACGTCTGTGGTTCTTGCAATTCAGCTCAAAGTTTCGTCACAATTGCAAAAGCTGCCAATATTCTGCAAATCTCCTTGATATACAATTTTCAAGATGTAGTGATTACTCCCCAATATCTATTTTATCTTAATGATTGACATGGGTAGACTCTGATCGTATTATCTGATAATACATGCACCCAGAACACCTCCTTTCAATATATACTTATCACTTATTTATCATAGTTAAAATATTGATATATTGATATGAAGGGCTTATAATATATATAGGCCTATATATATATAATGTAATTATTGAACAGTATAATAGAGCGATAAGATTCTAAATGCCTTCGATATCGAAATAACTAATATTACCACAAAAACCACATTTACTTGAATTTCCTTTAGGAACCCAGTAATATTTGAAACGGACGTAAAACTTCAATTGATTCAAGTTCTCTACCGAGTCGTAAGTACAAAGACATGAAACAATAGACGACGTTTAATCTTCTTAAAGAAGGAAGACGACAAATTAATTATTAAAATGTTATGTTTTCTGTCTGATGTAGGATTAGTGGCTATTATCTACAAAATGTCACAATATTGATGTATATTAATATGTTTATACTGTCACATAATGTTACGTCACGTTGCATCACGCTTAAAATTGCGTCACGTTCAACATTACGTTACGTCATTTGATATCGACTTGACGGCGTCACGAAACGGTACTATCGCCTATTATACTTTGATAATCCCGAATAATCCTACTTTAAAAACTAGGTCAGGATTAGTGACGTAATAAGATTATTTCCATTTGGAAACTAGGCTCATTTATATCATTAGTTCAAAAAGACGACGAATCATTCAGATTTATTATTCAATCTAATGGCTTTGAACTTTTAAACCCAAGTCCAAAATCTTGGAGCTGGTACCAAGACAAGGCAAGCTCGCCATTCCATCATTTTGGATTGAGAATCTCGCCAATGAAAGCAATGACCTGGGTCACAGAGCAATGTTTCGTGTTATTTTACTGCTCTAAAATGATACGTTGAATCCCCTCTCACCCATTAAAGTTAAATTACCTGACGATGAAACTATCTATACCTATAATTAGGCGACCGAAATGAACCGAGTTACCCCTACAATTTAACTACAGATATTCTGATAATAACGTTCATTAGATTGATACTTAATATGATTAATTAAAGAATGCATACCAGGTATATGATAAATGTACTAAAACACGGCAAGTTAATGGCGGATCATCGGTGTTTAATGACCATAAATTACATACCGGTATTATCAAAATGAGAATATAAGCATATATGTGACCCTGCACATCAAACCAGGTATTAAGTAGCATTTGGTGTATGTAGAGCTATTAATCTATTTGGATTCCTGGCATCATCAGCTACATTTTGATACCAATTCCATCTCAATAGTTTTCTCCGTTCAGAAGATATAGTCAATTCAATATCCAGATTTGAGTCCCCTTTAATACTTCACTGCCAGCTTATTACTGGGCAGTGCAACTTAATACCTGATACGACGTGCGGGGTCACATATGCGAAACGGGAAGAAAAAATGGTTACATCTTCCGATTGTTCCATATAATTGTGAATATGAACAAAAGTTGCTCAGGGGTTGTTCCTAAAGGTCGGGTGATAAAAGACGAATGGTGCCTTACATAAAATTAAATAACGTATTGGATGACATTAATTAAAGGGTCGAAACTTCTTAATATACCAACATTACTGTGAATGAGATCTGCCCCGTTTTCAGAAGGATTACCTTCTTGCTCCATATTCTGGTATTTTAGTTTTACGATTGTTAATGTTCAATTTTAATAATATTTCTTTGTCGTTTGCTTCTTGAAGATTGGCCCTGTTTACTGTTTTGCTTTTCCAAAAATTAAAACCAGGGTTTCCAAGAGAAAGCCTTAATCAACGACGACGGACCAGTCTTGTGCTTGACGTGCACCTTGTCGGATAAACCTGACGGATGTAGCTGTATTTTGTACTGATCCTGAAATCCCCAAACTTGCTGTTTCAGAGTGATATAGTGTGAAATGTTTTAAGGAGTATTTGTGATTTAACTACGGGGAGTATATTTCGTGAAGATGGTGAAAAAGACAGACGGTCACCCGGATAAAAAGAGTCGTGGACCTTTATTACGAGGGTCATCAATCGACCCCCCTCCCACCACACATAGGGTAAGACAAGTTATACTGCTTACACAACATTTCATAAAGAACATAACATTACAAACATAGAACATAAAAAAACATAACATTACAAACATAGAACATAAAAAACATAACATTACAAACATAGAACATAAAAAAACATAACATTACAAACATAGAATATAAAAACATAACATTACAAACATAGAATATATAAACATAACATTATAAACATAAAAACACAACATTACAAAAATATAAAGAAACATTACAAACATAGACCATAAAAACATAACATTACAAACGTAAACCATAAAAACATAACATTACAAACGTAGACCATAAAAACATAACATTACAAACATAGACCATAAAACATAACATTACAAACATAGACCATAAAAACATAATATTACAAACATAAAAAACATAACATTACAAACATAGAACATAAAAACATAACATTACAAACATAGAACATAAAAACATAACATTACTAACATAGACCATAAAAACATAACATTACTAACATAGGCCATAAAAACATAACATTACTAACATAGAACATAAAAACATAACATTACTAACATAGAACATAAAAACATAACATTACTAACATAGAACATAAAAAAACATAACATAAATGTTTTAATAACATAGCCAAACCTAATATTGGAGAGACCAACATTGAAAACTTGACATTGCTACATTGCTACATTGCTATTATAATATTCAGTCATATATACAGAAAAAAACAATTGTAAATCTTAATCATTAGTCGCAGAAGCAGACTTGCAGAAAGTCTACATCGTTCTTATTCTTGTATTCTAGAACATCTGTAAACATGCTAATTTTGGTCTGTTTAACTAACAATTTAGAAAGGTAACAGTGAAACCAAATTAATCCTGAATACAGTATAAGAGCTTCCGAGCTACGTTCATAGAAAAACTTTTGAACATTCTGCACCATAACTATCCGTATTTATTAGCCCACATGGTGGAGAAAAGTAGGGCGTAAAACTCTATTCATTTCAGTTTTTGCATCATAAATATGCCATTCAATTATATTGTAAAATATATAATTGTCTGACTAAGATAGATTAGAATGTTTGTATATCAGTAGAAAGTGGTATCATATTGTTTACTGGGTGACACACAATTGTTAGTTTTTTCAAATTAAAGTCTGGAACATCTGTTGCAGAGATTACTGTAATCGAACATTTAGTCACTAAGTATTACAGTTCACTATAACAAATGTTACCCATGTCGTACATTTCTCAAACTTGAGACAGCTGGTAAAGTTAATATGTAGATCACTATACAGAAAGCTGAAACAGCTCTATCATCTGGTAAAACACATGTTTTACTGGTTATACAGATGGCCGAAATTGAGCTCTATCAGCTTGTAAAGTAAATATTTAGACAACTATACAGATAGCTGAAATTGAGTTCTATCAGCTGGTAAAGTAAATATTTAGACAACTATACAGATAGCTGAAATTAAGTTCTATCAGCTGGTAAAGTAAATATTAAGATACAGATAGCTGAAATTGAGTTCTATGGGCTGGTAGAGCAAATTTTTAACTGGTTATACCGATAGTTGAAATCGAGCTCTAACAGCTAGTAAACCAAGATGAAGACTCGTATATATCTATTAAACTTGAAGAGTTCGATAAGAAAGAACTTGATATAATATTGATTAATTATTATGTTAAGGACGAATAAATACTACATGCAACAACTTGCACAAACCAAATACTTGTTATATCATTAAAACATATTAATAATCTTTATCTACAAAGAGATTTTAGTGTTTTAAAAGGGGATTTAAGGGAAGCTTAATGGATTTTGCGATAGTGGCGTCATGGCCTGGTCTGTTTACGGTTTCCTTGGCGGGAAAACAGAATGGTACAAAAAGCAACGTTGCTGATACACATACAAAGGCTAAGATAATCTCACTGCATAAAAGAGTCTAGTTCTAGTTTTTGTAAACCAAATCGAGAGTAGAATATGGAACATAAAAAAACCATTTTCTTTTGAATACCTTTCTGTTAAAGTATATAATACATGTAACAGAATGTCGGTAATGAAAATACAATACGTATATAATAATACATACATGTACTAAGTATAATATTATGAGATGACGTGCTGTAACGTGTATATTGACTAAGATTTATTTATCAAACCTCACCTATCCTCTATCAAACAAGCTTTTACAAACTATCTGTAATAGGTTTATGTCTACATGTCGAGAGTATAATAAACTACCTCTTGAAGATTGTTATAGTTGGGAGTGTTTGCTGGTAATAATCGAAAACAGTTTACATATACTTTGCATAAACTGTAATTGGTTGTCAAATCTTCTGTCCTAGTTTTTCAGAGCACAATTACATGACATAAAAGGTGCATCGAGAGATTGTCATCATCAGAACTAAAACACACGATGAACATTAGTCAACTTTACTCAACTAATCCAAAGATCTGCAAAGCAATGCAATGCAACCCGAAGATAAAAGCTCCAAAGTGAACCAATGAACACGAGCAACGCTCCAGGGTTATTTCTTTAGACCCAGAACGTCACCCCTGATTCATCATACTGAATATCTTCTCTGAATTAGAAAACTAGTACGAAACTTGCTGGCTTCTTTCTGATAGGTATATCTATATTCAATGGCTTGTCTCAAAGCTTAGAGTAAGCAAGTTTCGTACTACTATAAATCCATTTGTACTTCTACTACTAATACGTAATAGAAATTGTGAGTTATTTTAACTAAAAAGCTATTACGAAACTTGCTTATTCTCACAGGCCTCTGATATATATTTCTACAGTCAGTGGTTATTCTAAAAACTGACTTTAAAAGACTTATATCAGAGACCACGAGTAAGTGAGTTTAATAAATCCAATTTGTACTTCTAATAATAAGTAATAATAATATAAGTAATAAGGTTCACCATGCGGCCATTGTTGATATATTTTCATTATGACAAGTCAATACCATTCCTAGGGACAGTCAGTGAGTTTTTTTTTCAATGTTATATGAATTGTATGGTATGATTATAATGTAGTGTTATATGTCCTCTATGATATAGAAGTCGAATTGTATCACTATTGTCAGATTATATCAATTCGGATTATCCATGTACAATCATGCACGCACGAGTAATTTACGTGTTAAAACTCAATTTTTCAAACTTTTCTATATCAGTATAATGCTTTTTTATTGATAATCAACTTTCTATTATCACTTCGAATAATTGCATTGGCGTAGGCTGGCTGTGGTTATTTTGGACTAGAATGTAATGGTTTTAGATTTGAGCTCTCTTCAGTCAGTTCCAACTCGAGTTTTAGGAGATGATCAATCTAACGTGCATTTCAGAACGTTAAGATAGCTGACAATGTTGATTTTCAAATGCTGATAAAATGAAGTGATTTTGAAAAGCTATAGAACAAACCCTCCAGGCTATGAATAACAATGGAATTCTTTACCTTGTTCTTTCCTGTAAAGTATTGACTAAGCTGGTAAAGGAATCTATATTTTTCTTTTCTGTAAAACTCTGGTCTATAATTTTCTATTCTAATCGACGTTTACAATCATAGGCATCATGAAATATTGACCCGAAATGTAGATATTCGTTCTTGAACTTAAATTGTGTTTGTCAGTTTAAAGAATCTTTATTCTTAGATGAAACAATACGATACGAATCGGAGTTTGAGAACAGCTGCACTAGCTTACGCTATTCCTTTTCCAACTGTCGATGGATGCCTGATATGTAATGTCTCTAGCACACAGGGCACAGATTAACTGTCGTTAAAAGTTACAAGACGTTTTCCATGTCAGTCCCTCAAATCTACCCCAACCTCTCTTCAACTTGATACAAAAGATTGACTCAAATCTACTGGTAACTAAAAACAGCTCGTCGGATCCGTTAACGAAATGTTCAGCAGGAATTGGATTCTCGGAGATGCTTCTTGTTGCTTGGAAAGTTCAAATCGATAGTTGCTCTCAGAGTCTTGTAGTTTAAAACTGTTTAAGGTTACGACTTGGGGTATTCGGAAAGCTTTCTATGAATACAACAGAGAATCTGTTCGCAAAGGTCTTTAGTATACGAAAAGTTTATAGCAACAGATTTGTTTTAATCTATTTTACTTCAATTTTAAAACAAGACTTTAAAACAACGTCGAATGTCAAAATCCAAGATGGCGTCTTGAAATGACTGTAAGCTACTAAATTTGAAAAACAAACAAAGTCTCGTGTCATTTCGACAAGGAGAAGGATTATTTAGTGCAATATTTTTACAATTTATAACTTGACGTGTGATGTCAGGATAACTTTCTCAACTATTTGGTTATTTGAGGTTTAAGTAGCAACTAAATGTCGATATTTATCGCTCCTCCATCTTGTGAGAAATTGTGCCTTATTTATCCCCTTCGCATACGATCAAATTTCCAATAGCATGTACTTGCTGTTTGGGCATATCCGGTGGCATGTTGAATTTCAGATAGTAATCTAGCAAATGAAAGTTTCAGGTGTCTCTGTCTCTTCTGTTTGGGCATATCCGGTGGCATGTTGAATTTCAGATAGTAATCTAGCAAATGAAAGTTTCAGGTGTCTCTTCTCTTCTGTTTGGGCATATCCGGTGGCATGTTGAATTTCAGATAGTAATCTAGCAAATGAAAGTTTCAGGTGTCTCTGTCTCTGTATACAATCAAACAAACTACTGTAAGAATTAATTCAAATTTAATTTTGAAATCAGCTTTGATGATTGACCAATCACCAGTCGTGTTCTGAGTATTTCCTCAAAACCATAGACGCTAACAGATGTTCATTCATTGGCATAACAATCTATCTTTATACATTCCAATTGATGCCGATTGAGGTTAAAAGCTGAAAATCCCAGTTAATTTGGTTTGAATCCTTCAGACTCATCAAATCTCGACAGTTAACGCGAGTTTTAACGGTATTTATAAATCTATTTCCATATTGACTGGTTGGTGAAGAGAAAATCTCCAGTGAAAGCTTCCTCGTTATCTGAAGCGAGCAGGATAGCACCCGATTACACCCTAGCCTCGTCGATCAATGACGAGTCAAACTGTAATCACATTCTGCACAAAGACTTAATTGTTAACATCGACAATTCCTTTTCTTTATACCGTCTTGTAAAACTAGACTAGCAGACTCTATTATCCAGATGATTGATTGTTAATTGATTTTGTATAGTGTGCAAGTCGGTCTGGTATAATCGTGTATTTGTGTTTGTAGTCGTGATTAATGTAAAGATTTACAAGTCGTGATCGAGGCAGGATGAAGGTTATTATGTGATTGAAGAATTGGTCTTTCTATTCTGTGGAATGATTACCGACTTCCAATTGACGTTTTACACTCAATACCAATTTTTTCTTGGAGAAAAAAAACTTTTTCTTTACGTGAACCGACACAGAAACATTCTAAACAGAACGTGTAATGAAGTGCATTCCTCGATGGTATAATCGTGCAAGTATTCTTCTGCACATCCGAGTCCGAAAACGAGCTGTCCACTTTATTTTAAGGTAGTCCAAATAGTAATAGACGGAATAAGTCTTGCTTGTTCAGTATCTATGACTATTTATTCTACCTAAAATATAGTGGACTTCTCATGTTTGTTTTTAAACTGATCCGATTGTGCAAAAAATATCTTTGCTGGATTCTAAGGGAGACAACCGTAAAATAAATACACCAAATACCATCATGATTTGCATTTTATCAAAATGTTTACTCAGTATATTATTACTAAAAGTTTTAACTCATCCGTACCTTTATATATACATGTACCTACTATTTGACATGAAGCGACTGGGAAGGGCAGGCCAGTCTGTTCGCGGTATGTTAATTATTGGTTTTAATTAGTAAAATATAATTAAACTTAATGACCTTTATATTTACCTGTAAGTCGGAATGTAAATAATTTCTCGTATGTCAAGAATAAGGATAAGGATACTTTTCGAAATGAAATGAAAACGTCTTGCAAAGCTCAACGTCTTACTTCTTCTAACATCAAGGAATTACAATTTGTATGCCCGGACACGATGCGGACATACGGTTTTTCTTTTTTTTATCGAAAATCTTGCACTGGGCACTATACCATATAACCAGCAGACTATTTCAACCTTTATTCTCTTACCATCAACAATTAACTTAGTTTTAACTTAGAGCAGAGCTGGATATATTACTCTGTTGTCAGATTCTGTATTATAGAATATTATTTTAGATAGTAATATTTTTGTTTCCTTGTTTCCCACAAGGTATCAAAAATTGCACATGCATGACCTAGTTTTCAATGATGATTTAATAATTTACACCTGAGTTGTTTATAATCGATTTTATCTCGGAGTAATTGTCTACTTTGTGTTGTTTTTACATCGTATTTCAATCTTTCCATAGGATTGTTCATTTTATTTATTTATCATACGAGTCATCCTTATAGTTTACACGTGCGTGCACGATGTTGTATTGTGAAATGCACGTACTGTGTGTATTCTGGTGGTAAACGGAAACACTGTATTGATCAATACATGGTATTGAGCTATTGTTATTATTGATGAATGATTCATATCTGAGCAGTTGATATTAATAATGGTTGAATGTATTTCTATAGGTCAATAGGAAGAATGCACGTGTGTCTAGTTATCGCCTATTTATTTGAGTGTGTGTTGATGGTAGATCAATTAGTACCTTATCAAATTGTTGATATTCAGTCTAAAATGATATTATTATAGTAAATTGCAATAAGTTAACAATGAATTGGTCGGAAGAGAAAAGCTACTGTTTGAGTTGTCTGATGGAGCGACGAACAGTATAACGTGTGATATGGGATACTTATCTGTGTATTTTTTTTGTTTGTTTTTTTTGACTGTAGGTGAAGATTTAGAAATCTATATCCGAGAGTGGAACGACTTCTATATTGTACGAATGGAATAAAGATAGCATTGACTGTTGGAGAATATTGTTCTTCTTCGCTTCGATACACAAGTAAAAGCGCGTCGTCTTATATCTTTAGGAATTATGTCTTCCCTTTCTGATTATTGTTAGCCAAGATATATGTGCCTATAGATTATTACTCCACATCTTAAAGTGGATGATTTTCTCTGTGATAATGATATTGGTCAGTAGAGAGAACTTGTGATCTGATTACAACAGATTTACTCCTGATTTAATAGAGTAAAGTGGCAAGTCTAGTTCTATTTTAGTTGACTACAGACAACCCTGACACTATACATGATACTGGTATTAGCATTGATTGATGGCATGGTACCCACATCGATTTTACATCTAGGCCAATTATACATAATAATAATATTATAGTTCCACTTCCTTAAGTCACCAGCCAGAAACTTAGTTTTTGATAGCTTTAACTGATGTACTATATCTAACACCCTCTAGCCAAGAACACCGACCTGTCTAAACGGAAGTAAAATGTGTTATCTAAAATAACACGGGTCATTACTTTCAAAAATATGTCTCTGATGGCATCAGATGTCCCGGAAGGATGAGCGAGCACTTCCAACAGATCTGTATCTCCGAAGACGTATATAACCTGCGCATTGATATTCATTTTCACTGGGTATATCGTCGTTGTTTCAGACGTTCGAGGTGCATTCAGGCAGAAGTAAGAATTTTCAAAGGCTAAATATTGAAATATTCGGCTCTCTCATAATGTACAGAATAGGTTGGGGTTTTCTCCTCACCCCTTACCGCTGTCCTGGCAAAATTTTCCTCATTGTATCCTGTATGCCGTTGCCAAGTAGGACGTAAAACTCCATTAATTTGATTTCATTTTCCTCTGCCCCCTGATAATATTTGGCTGTACGCCTACAGTATTTAATTCCGGCCAAGTACAGTTCCAAGTTATTTCACCTACTCTTGATAATTTTAAACACAACTCGACAGAACTGTCACAATAAGAAACATTTGCTGGCAGACGAGTTTCAATATTGTTAAAAATAATTAAATAAAGTAAGAAGAATGAGACATTGTTGTCATAATAAGTAGAATATTGATTAATAAAACCTTTTCATCATGTCGAATGTTTACCGTTTATACTAGTTTGAATTGCATGTCGTGTATTCTTTTGAACTTGCATTATTTTAATATTTTTTCACTTCAATGTAAAATATAAGCTACATCATACATCAATTAGAATAATACTCATCTTTTTTAACTGTCATGATGTTGCTATACATCAAACAGAAGAAATACTCTTTAAAACTTTTTTGATTTAATTGTACCAACCGATTGGCTTTATGCTTTTGAATGTCATTCCTTCTTTCCTGTATCACTGACAGAATCTTGAATCTCTTCGAAAAGAATCTACGTTGGCAATCACAACTACAAATACCAGATCTTGCTCGAATGCATTCAGCATCACAAGACGTCATAATCTCTTTCCCTGTTTTCGCGCCATAAACGACAGACGTCCAGTAGCGTTTTGAATTTTTATCACGTCTTACCCCCAAAATGCAACTAGTCACATTTAACATAGGACTTTGCTCATGGTTCAAAAATTGTTACCTATACTTAAACGCTCTTTAGAACAGACAAACATTCAGCAAGCCATACGTCATGTACTCTTACTTCCTATTTTCGCGCCATAAACGGCAGACGATCGGAGACGTCTTGAGAAGTAAATAATTTCCTCGCGGTATTAATAATTAATGGTAGTAAATTAAGTCTGATTAGAGTTGTACTTGTTCTGTCCCACTTTCACATGTTGCGAAAGAGAGGTGTACGTTTCCTTGAAAACTTTGAGATCCGTTTTCGACGCCGGCACAACTTTGACGATTGTAATGTTACATAAGATTCCACCTATTACATTTCCTTTTGATTCTGTAGTTTTGAATTAATTCTGCTTTGCCGTGATTTCAAGCACAGATTCTGAGATATATAAGTACTGTATATACATTTAGTTGATATTGACGTTACTGATTTCCTTACAAGCACAAAACGCACCCAAACGGAATGGGAAGTTGTTCTTCATTCTATATTCCTGTAATGAAATTTTGGAAATATTCTGGTTGTTAATTGGAATTTTATTTCGAAATACTCCAATTAACTTCTCTAAGCTACAAATAGCAAAGATGTTCCTTCTGTTCCCAGCAATTCCTAATGATGACTGCGAAAATAGACACATCTGTTTCTACACCAGTAACCTTATTCACGTAGATTCTATCGGAACATTGGATTGAAAAGACTATTGTGTTTGACTTCCCAACTTCCTTGGGACCTAATTTACAATGATCACAGCTTTGATTTTTTAATTATCACCCTTGTTTTATCCGATTCTGGAATTGTTTCGGCAAATTTGCTACTTCAGAGGTTAAAAAAAGTAAAGAATAATGCTGTTATATTTCAATTAGCAGGGAATAACTTGAAATCCGCAGTCTTGATTAAAAGGGAAAATACTTTAATGAATTTCTGTTCCTAATTGACAATTCTGTTACATCGTACAAGTTATCAGAATGTTTTTCTCTTTACCCAGTGCCATATAAATGGAAATGAACACCGCATCGGGCCCAGTACCGGTTACCGTTCCTCGTCTATTCGCATGGGACTCGTACTTCGTCTCTTTGCAAAGGACTCATTATTTATATATATTTTGGACAAAACCTTAACAACAACAATTGTTATTATAATATATTTTCGAAGGATATTGTGATATTAATCCTAATGATTGACAGGTATAAATCTAATCTATTATAAGCCTCAAGTGACAGTTAGTCAAATGGCTATTTAATACAACGCTCGAGGGCACCACTGTCTTTCTAGGTAGAGGGGACTATTTATCATGGCCCCAGGATATGAATTATGAGTGAGTGATATGATTGATGTATGATAATTGTAGGTTGATGGCGGAATGTTACAATTTGACTGTCAGTAGATCTGTTCACTTCATGTGACGACCCATCGGCGTTTCTACGTTTTCATCTTTACAATTTTGTTACCCCTTATCAACCCTTCACCAAATAATTCATTGAATGGCCATTGTTGACATCAGTCATAAGTTTTTTTGGGGACGTTCTATCGACTGAAATACCAGTCCAACCAATGTGATATGGTCTTGGTTCCTAAAACAGAGTACTACTTCGACAACAATAGTAGGAGAGAAAGAGAAGGAGGGGTGGGGGTGATTGAGTGTTCATTACAACTCCAGCAACTTTCACCATCATTTTAGGTCTTAACATAAAGATGTTGGTTTTAATTGAAAAGGTTCTTTTTGTCATATTTCTTACACCCAACGAGAGTCAATTAGAACTCTATCCGACACCTACATTGACCTTCGTCTGCCATCTTCTTGATGCCATTGATGCTTGATGACGTAGAAACCGGAAGTTACTTAGCACCGCCATTCACGAAAAGACATTGTACTTCCGGTACAGATCGATTACCATGGTGATGAAGAGAAGATTTCGTCTGATTTCCACATATTGCCTTTAATTTAACTTTTTGTGACAGAAGGCAGGCGAGAAACCGGAAATGGAACCTAATGTAACTAAGATTCAATACAGTCCCGCAGTAAATATAAAAAATGGCGAAAGCGTGTCGTGATTTAATCTGGCTATGTGAGAATAGAATAGTGTATTTTTAGAAGATAAAAAGGATATTAAATTAATTGATAGTTGATGTTAAAAGACAATATTTTTTATCGATTCTGCCTCGACTGTATTTACTTGTTATTGATGGAATTTCTGGAATGAATGAGTCAAGATGTCGGTTTACCGCCAACACGACTCGATGTGATTTCTTATTAAATTAAAGTATTTATTGCTTTATGATTAAGAATACGGAAGGCAAACCCACGCATGAAACTAAAGATATTCACAGACTTGTAGCTATCCCAAGGTCTTAGAGGGGGAAGGAGGCAGCTGAAATTTTTCAAGTGGTGTTGAAATGACAGTATTACCATGGCAATATCATCACATAATCTTTGGCTGCATATTTACTTATAACAGGACGTTTATAACCCCCACCCCACCCCCACCCTTTATTCATTGTTCGACAGCGTTACCTGCCAATGGCACAATCGCGAAAAAAAAAATATATATTGCACAATACTTGAAATGGTGATTTTCTGCATGTTCAAATAAAGTCAAATGCTAACAAAATATATTATTTATATTCAATATACCCCGGGCAATATCATTGTCAGACTTGAATAATATAAAATATCAGTAAATCAACATTAATATTGATTATCATACTGATGGTTTTATTTACAACAATAGGTTGATCAGACAATAAACCTCAATCGATCTCATCCTGACTAATTCAATAATTCAACATGTAAATATTTATATTACTTCACAAATCTTACTCGTAATGGAAAATGAACATCGTATCATATATAAACCAATTCCCGCTTTCAATTCAAAATAGATTGACGCCATGAGACTTTTAACAAAACGTTAAAGATGTTACTATCATACGCTGTTACAGATGCTTGAACATCAAAATATGGAGAAACACAAGATTCTCAAAACAACTGGCAGCTTGAACTGAATCTGAAAAATGGTAATTGTCTAACTATTTTGTGTCAATCGATAGTATAGCAGAAAAAAAACCAGAATTGAAATCAAATGTAACCTGTGTTTAACTGAAATGCTATCATCATTGCTCCTATAATTCTATAAACAATTGATCTGAACCTGTCTCAGAGTGGGACAGTAGAACTATTGTTATTTGTCGTGTAAGATTTGACGACATATAGAAGTGAGGAGTAGATATCACAAACACAAGACAATGTTATAGAATAAACACACTTCTTCAATAAGATATTAAAATTGTGTTTGTTATAAGTTATTTGTCATCTATTTTTTCCTTTCCTTTCACAGTCCATAATATGAGTTCTGATATATATCAATTGGTATAAATAGAGACTAAGATATTAAGTAGATTGTAAGTGTAACTTGACCCACTTAAAATACTCTTTGAATATCACCAAGGTCGTTTTATATCGGATATATAGATATAACTCGCTTTTCATATTCAAACCCAATGCGAAAATCAGCACCAATTCATTTCATCAATCCAGTCATTTGTAGAACAGTAGACAGCAAAACCATTTCATTTCAGTACAATTTCATTGGTTCAATAAGGTTAGATAATAAGGTACACAGAGTAAAGAGTCGTCTGGAATTCCATTTCATTTCATTAACCCAATAAGAAAAAATAAATGCAGAAAGTAAATTCTATTTTGTTTCATAACTCAATAAGGTACAGAAGAAAATATGTTATTTCCATGTCTTCATTCTATAAGTACTGAATATTTTCAGACGACACTTGTCACACCAACAAATTACAGCTTTATCAGTTAACGGTCGGTTTAAAATGAACGTTTGTCTGAGTGGAAAGGGAGGTTATTCATCCGGAACAGAACTAACTGATAAAAAATGTCTTTAAACTCGCTGACTAGTGACATTGCCCCCAGCAAAGGTGAACGATACATTAAACTTTCAAACTATTTTTATTTTAGAACGTCGTTTATTATACGAAATGAAATGAAAATAATATAATTATCTGTCCTCGTAATGACAAAAGTTAGGTGGACACAACTGGGTTATAAGTAATTTAGTATAGTCATAACCAATGATAATATAATGTACACATCATTTTAAATTATATTCCATTACGTCACTAATTACATTAAATCAACGTCATTTAACAAATTACGTCACATATTACAACACGTCATTGATTACGTCACTAAATGCTTCCAGGAAGTGCAGACCAGATGAGAGGAAGAATGAGATTAAATTGGTCATTGATCTAAAGTGGACGCTAATGGTCAAATCGATATCCTGATGATTTCATTATGAGTAACTTTTAACCCAACTACTCTAGACTTAGCTATTTCTATGAAGAATTGGGCTAATGAGTTGCATGTGCGTGTTGAAGAATGTGCATCATCTAATACATGTCTGCTACTGTAATTCACTTAGAGGGTCATTACATATCTAAATAGATCAACAGGGAATATTGGTCCAGGATACTCGTTTTCCAGAGTAGGATCACTTTAAAGAGATGACAGGATAATATACCAGAGCAACTCTCGAAAATACTAGCCATGGAATTGTTAAATGTTAACTGATCCCAATCGCCCGCAGACAAACCAAATTCCCCCTGACTCAACCACTCAAATTCAGGAATTTATATCGGTAATGATATTCAATTAAGATTCTATATACCAGTCATTACTGGGTTGTAATTAACCACTGACTGTGCAATTAATTAATACTGTTTTAGTTAACGTTACGATATGCAGCAGAAATACGAGTCGTTATACGAATTCCATTAACCCAATTAGACGCAAAAATCCATTTCATTTCATTCAAACTGTTCATTCATTTTATCAATTCTGTAAGATGTACGGTACCTAGATATCAATCGCAAATTTTGACGATATATATTTCATGTTATAATGAAGGACCTATTAATGATAAAGTGTAAAGTTAATAGGTGATGAAAAGCTATAATAGGCTACGTGTGAAATATAAGATAAATTCTGTCAACAATCGTTAATGATATAGATAAACATTGTCAGATAATACTAGTCCGTCAGTTTTATAGATAAAATTATAGCCCGAAAAAAAACCTTTCACCAACTTCATCGGTTATGCTCTTAATTTGAGATTACAAAACGAAAAGTTACTACAAAAAGTAAGAGAAATGATTGGATGATCACTACTGAATATTGACCAATCAGGCTTCATTATACTATCAAGAAACTATGAAAGAAGGAAAATTTGTACTATAATAAGTGGCAATATCATAAAAAAGCAATTATAACACGTTTATATATGTACACAGAGGGGTCAAAATTGACAAGGATTTAATAAGACCAAGTACTTGTCTGAGTTTCGGACTAGCTATTGAGTTGATAAGCGAAGTTTAATATTAAAGATTTTTTTTATTTATTTAATAATTTTTATCTTCAAGTTCGTTGAAAATGACACTTGTACCTCTTATACTTTGTTTACAATAAATATACTTCAACATGACTAGATAGTTATAGTAGTGTCACAAGGAGAATTATAGCAATACAGGGGCGAGTTAGATTAACAGTAAGGCGCACAGTTATCATTTACTTTGAAATGAATTTTGAGTTTCTTAAAAGAATTGCCTTGAGCGTTCCAGTCCCTTATTCGTTTTATATATCTAATATATTGGTAAATCTAAGATGAATTCAAACTAACGATGAACTTTGCGTTTTCCCTTTTATTCTAAAAAAAATCATTTGGTTACTTTATTTGATACATTAGTTCGAACCGTTTTTCGTAATCAAAGACAATAATTCTTTGTCGATCTTTGTCGTAATATCAGTAAAAATTGATCCAATACATAACCTCGACTAAAACACATTACAACAGAATCTATGATTTATCTGTCCTGTAGAAATGATTGATAAAAAGTATGGTACATATCGAATTTGTATTGACTACAGTAAATTGGAATAGAGAAAAACACGTTAAAAGTTATTTTATCGACAGTGTAATAGTCGAACTGTCGTTATTAATAATCCACCTCATTATTAGATTTGAACACAGCTTACTGGCAAATACATAAAAAAACGGATTTATTGGCAGTGTTGAAGTATATTATCAATTATTCGATTTGCACACTGCTAACTGGCATTTTGTATCCAGCTTTAACCAATACAGCCTTTTGCTAAAACACTGCTCATTCAAAACCATGCATATACAGATCCGTGTGTGCTCACTCGTTCAAGAAAACTATGAATCAGCCCTTCTTCGGATGAAGGAATAGTTCAATAACATGCGGCTTTGTGTCTGAAGTCGTAATGAAATTACCACATCGAAGGAGAGTTGGCTGGACAAACGCAACCATAGAGTGTCATCGGGTGTTATCGAGTGCTCTGGAATGGTAAGCATAATGCTGAACCAAGTACCCACCACAGGGTCATAATATCTACAGATTTAAGGGGTATGGAATGGACAAACCAAGCGCATCGAATTCCCTGGTAATTGTAAGCATAATTCAGCTAATAACACCCATCACAGCGACTTAATTTTGAAACTTGACAAGAAACAGGTAAAATACATCGAACGTCAACAAGATGTGTAAATTAACAAAACATATAACTGCATCATTATATTCTATATTCATCGATTGATCTGCAATGTAACAGTCTATTTTTGTCAATAGTTTTTGTTTAATCAGCAATAATCTCCATAACTATAAGGAATTCATTAATAAGCATAGCTTTCAAGGCAACGCTTTTGTTACATTGTAGGGGAACCGAGCATCGGATTTTAATTCTGAAAAGTATTTGAGGCATCTGAAAGTGTGTTGTAACAGTTGGTGAAGCAAACTTTTTGCAGGCAAATTAGCGGTATATTCCAGATGGTATAATACCTATTTTTGTGGACGATATCCTCGCCTATTAAACACGTGAACTTCTTGCCACCTGCCACTTACAAATCCACCACTGACATCAAATTGTTTAATATTATTTCGAGTCTTGAGCCTCTAAGGTCTAAAGGTCTTGTATCAAAATATCGTCCGCACGAATTAATATGCACCATCCGGCTAACGAGATGAATTTGGCGCGAAAAGTATGACAGACGTGAAGAATAATAATACTTTCTGCAAATCAAAGTTGACGTCTGTTGGTTTCCGTCAACCAGTGCATACACCATCTTAAATACTTGAAGCTGCACAAATGACAGTTTAAACAAATTGATCGTGTATCGTGCAAAATATGTCGGATTGTTTTCAGTCTAAGAGGATAAAAATGACGAGGTATCTTTTGCAATTGGTGCTTCTTTTTGTATTAGTTCATGTACTAATTGTAATAAAATAGATGGTACCATTCATAGGTACGGGTTATTGTGAACATTTTGATACAAAGCAGGTACTTAACTATCTCAGAGAGTCTCGGCATCAGAGGTTCGCCACCCATTAACCCCGGCGGTTTTTTTTTCACACCTGGTGACTTGCTGACGGCATCTAATTAACTGGACTACTGAAGAAAAGTCACTGCATCTGAAGGAAATATTGGAAGGACAGCAGTGTAAACCTTTTCTTTTGATTTTCATCTGCCGGGGGAATTCGAACGAGTAGTCTGTAACCTGACATGTTTATCGGGACAGCTATCGTTTAATATATTAGGCCTTCAGTTCATTCATCTAAACGACGAGACAGGAGAGAGAGGAAACTCTACTATTCAGTATTTAACAACTTCAAAAGGTCAAAAGTCGCTTGGTTGTTTTGTATTTTCGACACTCAAATCTAATGACATGTTAGTGATAGTTATTTGAATTCGAGATTCATATGTTCTAAATTGCGTTTTAAATGATAGTTTTATATAGCAAGTCTCAGTTTTCAACGAAATACCGCGACATTGTTTGTATTTGTCAATCGACACCGCCACACCTTAACCGGAAGTCATTGATATTTTCTTCAATCGGAAAATTCCACTGGAATATTGACCGGTATCTGAATTTTATTGATTGTGTTCTATTTGCGTATTTGTGCTTGTGAAATTTGACACCTGCATATCGACCGGAGAATAAAGTGCAAGTTCTCTCTTTGTTGTAAAGGGTGTAGAGTGGTTATCTATGTCCGTGGGGTGGGGAGTCTATCATAGCCCCATTTGATGGTTCCAACGGTACATAGTTGCTGAATATGCATAAAGTTGAGCTTTTGGGATTTTAAATAGATTTTATAAACTTATGTTTATTGTGGACTACATTTCAACTTTGAGGCAATTTTATTAAAACCAAGCTTTTTTTACGGCGCATCCATTGGAAAGATATCATTTTAAGACATGATTCCCAGTGACTATTTAACAATTATTAACAGATACCCAAGCCTCTTCATCTGATTATATACATCAATGGATCAGAATTTCATCATTACAGACTTGGCTTGGCTTGGCTTAGCTGAGACAGCTCGCTCTATATCGTCTATAGAAAATACAAGATGTCTTATTTTGGGGAATTTACTAGGAAAAGATAGTAACCTTGATCTCAATCTGACAGAGCGCTATCTCGACAATAATAATCACACTGCCAATATCAACATATGTTGATCAATATCAACAAGATATGTACTCATGATAATCAGCCTGGTTGGTGTATACGGTTACAGTTGGGTGAGATAATTATATGCATAAATAAATCATTAAGTTAATTGGGAATTTAGCCTGGGTTAGTACAGAAAAGTTAAGCTAAGGGGGCGACACATGCATATACCATCATGTATCTATATTTATTATATCTTTTCACCTTATTGTAGCCTACTGTTTTTATATCTGTATCCTGCCAACAATGGGCAACAAATCATTTTTCAGTTATGTCTTTCAGCGCAATTCACTTTAAACTGAATACATCAATCTACCATCTTTTTAGCGGATATCATACTCATATTTTTAATTTTTAAACAAAAGTTCTGTTTAAAAGTCTTCTATTTTTTTGTCAAATTCGGCATGGGACATTTGTCTATCATTTGTCTTGATGTATTAACGGTCCTGCTCGGCCCTGGTGTGATCTGATGTATTAACGGTCCTGCTCGGCCCTGGTGTGATCTGATGTATTAACGGTCCTGCTCAGCCCTGGTGTGATCTGGTGTATTAACGGCGCTGCTCAGCCCGGGTGTGATCTGATGTATTAACGGCGCTGCTCAGCCCGGGTGTGATCTGATGTATTAACGGCGCTGCTCAGCCCGGGTGTGATCTGATGTATTAACGGCGCTGCTCAGCCCGGGTGTGATCTGATGTATTAACGGCGCTGCTCAGCCCGGGTGTGATCTGATGTATTAACGGCCCTGCTGAGAATAGGCTTGAGTCACATTGAAACTGAAAGTCCCCGGCATATCTCTAACCAGGAAATGATATTTTACCAACTTTTTTAAAAGGGGATATCTCTCGGGATTATAATTGGTTAAAAATCAAATATGGAACTTTACGAAGTTATCGAGATAAGAGATCAACTTATTTGGCCACTGTCTTAGTTTTTGGTATATTTTGTACTTGCAACAGATATGGTAGAGCCTAACACCGATTGGGGACCGATTAGGATCTTGTTTGCTTCGACCTCCCACTCCTTCGCTTTCCCTTTTAAGACTGCCGTTGCCTCTGATTTATTTGAGTTTAATATTAGAACACTTGAAGAATCATTAAGTGTAGTAATCAAGGCATGGTTAACATTGTTGTACATAGTACGATATTTATATAGTAAATATAACTTTGATAACGATATTATTAGATCTAATGTAACACTTTATCTGACACTGTGGTAGAAACGTTTTTATAATATCAAACGTATTTTATTTACACCTGTGCTCAGTGCTCTGTTGAAAAATAAAAACTAGAATGCTACAAAAAGTATAACTTGTGTGACATTGAAATAACGAAATTTGTCAGTGGATTTCACAATACATAAGGATTTAGTATGTCACCCTGGGTGAAACAGAGCGTCACAGGCTTGTATTTGACAGGATGTAAGAATGTTACTAAGTTATAAAGCAGGATCTATCAGGATTATAGCAATTGAATATGGAACTATATGAAGTGAATGAGGTAAGAGATATAACATTTCAATCAAATTACAGTGGATATATTTGTTTTTGACATGTGAATGTTTCTATTAATAACTGGAGAGAAAGTTGAAGACATCCTACAGTTCACTTGTTGAAGATATTTACTTGACCCATATAGACCTAACTCAGCTTGTATTCATGTCTAAATAGTTTATATGTCTATAATGTAATAGCCTTAGATGTGATATACGTCACAGACCCGTAGCCAGATGATTGTCTGGAGAGGCATTGGTGTATGATGCTTAGTTGTAGTAAAGGAATTGATCGGTTGTCAGAATTTCTTAAGGGGGTAATCCATTTTTTGCCCCACCCCTCTTTTTACTTTTGTGTATTTTATCATACATCTTTGACCTAACACAGCACAGTGTAGCAAATAGTGATGTCAAACAAGGGGATATGCTGGAAAATTTTTTTTATTGTCCCAGCTACAATTGTCGTTGTTATAAAATGTATGTTAGACATGAACAGTGTTTTGCAGTTTGGGACAACATTTAATGGTAATTAGGACTCATGTTTTCTTGTTATTTACTATTTAAAGTTTGACTTTGTTGAAGAATAGAAGCCACTCCTACTGGTGCACGTCTTGTATCCTGTAACAATATATATATCACTAGATAAATAATGATACACTAGATGATATACACATTGTGTCACTCCCTCAACATTTAAATATATAATTTAATGTTGTAATATGTCAGGTGATCCTGATTCTATCTAATTCATCCTACTATACAGTTCCCAGTATCTTTTGGAAGTGAAAGTAGAATACATTTTTCATTTTTTATGGCCCCAAAAGTACCACCATTGCACTATAAATACATGGAAAATGAAAAGGTTAGACTTTTTCCCCGATTGCACACTGCACAATCAGATCATACTGCATAATATTGCTCATCTTTATTTATCTAATCAGGAAAGGAAAATAGTATGTATTGTAAATTTCACTTGCTACTTGTCTCTTTCTCTCCTTCCTGTTTCCTCCATTGCACAATCAGATCATACTGCATAATATTGCTCATCTTTATTTATCTAATCAGGAAAGGAAAATAGTATGTATTGTAAATTTCACTTGCTACTTGTCTCTTTCTCTCCTTCCTGTTTCCTCCATTGCACAATCAGATCATACTGTATGACATTGCTCATCTTTATTTACCTAATCTGGAAACTATGGACCTTCAGGTTAGCGAGCAAGCGTCTAACTCTCTGAGCCACCATGGCATAAGATAATACCTTCGGATTTTTCAACCCAGTTTCCCCTGTCAGGTAAGAGAGGCTGACATGGAAAAAAGCGTCTAGTCGTTCAGATGGGACAATAAACCGAGGCCCTGTGTGCTACAGGCTGTGCACGTTAAAGATCCCTCGACAGTTGGAAATCGAAAAGCAGGCTAATGCCACTGTCCTGGCAAAATTTCCCTCATCGCACCCTGCATGGCGTTGCACGTCTGCATTAGCCCACATAGTGCAGAAAAGTAGGATGTAAAACTCCATTCATTTCATTTAATTTCATTTCCCAATCTGGAAAGGAAATATTATTTTTATTCAATTGCTACTTGTCTCTATCTAACCTTCCTCTTGTCTACAAGTACTTCAACATGTAAATATATAATTTTATTTGACCTGAATCTAAGTACAGTATAATATCAACCTGTAGTTTAACACAATTCTAACTATTGAAATAATAATAGTTCTATTATACTGTAATCTAACTAGTAATTCATGTTTTATTCAATAAGTAATTAGCTGATATTGTTAAACTCTTATATAATACTTCTGACATTATAGTGCTATTATTCTTAAACATTCAGGTGTTATTATTTTGGGTGGGATATCAAGAAAGGTCAAAGGTCAAGCTTGAACCCAAGAGGCTGTCATAAATGAATATAAAAAACATGTGAGAAAATTATCATTATACATTATCAATTGTGTTTTCAAACCCTGTTAAAAATAGCTTCTGTATGTCTCTTCTGTCCGATGACACTCTCTAAAAAAGCCAGGAAGCAGGGTGGCTCAGTAAGTTAGTAATGCCATCTTGGACCAGAGTTCCAATAAGAGGTCAAGATTTTTCAATCCAGTTCCCTCTGTCCAGGCCCGTAGCTAGAGGGGGCCAGGGTGGGGGGAGGACCCCCCTAAGAAAATGTTGGCCCCCACATGACTTAAAAGACTTGTTGAGTCACTATAGTTGAGCCCCCCTTCAAAAAAATGAGACCCAGGGCTAGCTACGGGCCTACCTCTGTCAGTAATGCAGGTTGATTAGGCTAAAAGTTAAATTGCTCTGATGAGACAATAGGTTATAAAGAATGAAATAAAGATTTTAAAAAACTTTATACACAAGACATATGAAACCACCAAGTGTTCTTACATATAAAATGGTAAATCTATTAAAATTCCTCCAGAAATTTTTATCAAATTGAATATCTTTGGTAGCTCTGGTTTTCTTCTCTACCTACAGACTGGTGTATCAGTAATTATATTAAACTTGATTCTTGTGGATGCTGAATTCATTAAAATATAAATTTTAAGACAAAGGAGGCATGTTCTCAAAAACTTGATCTAGATCCGGTTAGCATTCCCTTCAATCTGATTGGTTGATATCTGAAATTTAGTTTTATTAACTAATCAGATTGCTTATTTAAAATGTGTATTTTATGTGAATTTTGGAGAACTATACACCATTTACTCACTATGTCTTATTTAATATCAGTCCACCAGTTATTATTGTTTCATAGAACAATTTAGTGTTGATTAATTAGATTTTATATCTGCCTCTTAAAATGAGCATAAGAACTTAATGTTCAAACTGGGCCAATAAGAATATATAATATATGATCAGTTGCTTGTAACTATCAGTTGAACTGATATCAGTTCTACAACTTCCAGGAACTTTTTTTAACTTCATATATGTCCAAATAGATTCATAGACTTTAAATACATTTAGAAAGATCAATGGCATTCATAATAATTCTGAACCTAAAATTCAAATTTTCCTTAATTGTGCACTGCATTGCTTTGCCAGTCTTCAAAAATGAAGGGCATAAAACTCATTGCGTTTCATTTTATTTCAAACACTGTTTTAGATCCATGTTGATTGAAAATCAATCACGTTTATTGTAATTCAAACCTATCAATGACTGAGTTTCATTTTCTGGTTTCCGGGTCAGAATTCATAATAAACAGTCAATTAATCGTTTCATTAGTTTCTGACGGGTAAGAATTTGTAACGTACCGAGATTTATTCACGGTTTATTCGTATCACTTGACAACGACGTGCCGTGGAATTTGTTACAGATCCATCATATTACCAATGCACCACTTCACTTTTTCTTCTTTTTTGAAACGGAACTTTCGATTTTTTCTATAAACGTGAGTCTAGGATATTGATTCTCATGATTAATTTGTTGGTAATTTTGAATGGATTATTATTTTTCTGATTTATGTCATATTTTCATCTATTCATGGTGAGTTTTTATTATGTTTTTAATTAGTTTTGAGTACAAAGCAGGTTCAGTTACATTATAGTATTGTACTTTCAGTGATATGAAGTTTATTTATGGTATTGCATGTCGTTACGTGCATCTGTAAGCTATTTTTAATAAGTATACAGGTTTTAACATTCTCATTAATTAACCTTCAAAAGATAAGGCATATATCATTTTTTCAACTCGGTTAGTTTTGATACCAAAACGCCTTAATCTTGAAAACTTAACTTAAAATGATTTTAGTAATCCAGTCATCTGATTGGTTTAAATTAAGTTGTTATTAACCAATCAGATTACAGTTATCTTGAAATTTTGATTTTGACTTATATTTTTGGAGCAAGTCCCTGTTTCATCGAGGTTTTCTGTACTTAAATAGTTATGCTTCTTGTTTTGTGATGGCCGTTTAAAAGTACATCTAAGGTTACAATAAATCAAAGCAAACCATCTTGTAGTCAGGCAATAAATTACTATTTCATGGACCATTAAGAATGGGGTTGAACAAACTTGACAGAACTGTCTTTTATATCTACTCATTACTCCAGCTCTCAATTAAATAAACCATGACAACATCAGTGGTAATAAACCCTAATGATGTTTCTTATAGACACTGTTGTCCTGACATATGTTAATTTAATTGTCAGTTCAAGGTTTAGTCATGTTCATCAAGACGTCCGCTTCCATGCAATTAATCGATTGATTGAGATCAATGACCCGACCGCAACCTGGAATTTTCTCCTGGAATTAGAATACTTAATGAAAGTGAGGGTTTAAGTTTATCTGCAAATTGTTGGATTTTCACAGTTTAAGGTGAAACACCACTGTATAATATGGTTATGAATTACAAAATGAATTACAAAATGTCTTGTGTTATTTAATTCAGGCAGGGTAAGCTTACTCTTCTAGACACTTGTTACCAATTTTCATTATGAAATACTCACTTATAATTGATATACTTGCTCATGTTAAAAGTTCATTAGCTACTACCAATGTTTGTCCAATGTTTTGATTTCATATTTGCAGTTGGAAACGTTAGTACTTAGTTTATTTATATAATACAAAAAATAATCTCCAGTTCGGTATTAGACTGATACGAAAATTAGTTTGTATAAACTTTTCAAATTAAACCTTAATCACCTTCATAAAAGGGGGCGTAACTCATGACTTAATCTAATTTCAGATGAATCTGTTCCATATTGGCCGTAATTTATACCTAATTTATTTTCCACGCCTGGTCGAGCCTTATTTCACGCTGGAGTAAAGTTTGATGTTTGATGAAATCATATTTAATTCAGCCATTCTATCTAACTTATTTTATCATTAATATAGTTTTAACAACACCAATGGATCTGTTTGGGTCATTGAACACGACTAAATTATGTTTACTTGCTTCAGTTACAGTGCAACAACCTTGGTGAACTTTGAGGAATAGATAGATAGAAGGGTCTTCAACCAGTTTCCTAACTTGGTATTGACATGCTGTCTGATCATTAAAACTTGCAATTTAATAATATCTTACTTAGGGGTAGGAACCAAAAGTTGTGACAGGGTGATAAGCCAGAATGTCTGCCCTCAAAAAAATTCTCATCTGTATGTTATTGATTATACCTTCATTATTAGTATGTGTTTGGTTGTCATGTTTGGGTAAAGTATGTAAACAATTTTCTGTTTGCATAGGTTTTTTTTTTCAGATTCATTTTCATAATATTTTTTTCTTATAATTCTGATGCATATCTTGGATCTCTACCCTTGATGTATACTGAGAACATTTGTAGATACCGTACTATATCAAAATACCAAATAAATGTTAAGAATAAATCAAAATAGTAAAACCTGTTTGAGGTCATGATCTGTTGATAAGGCACATTCATCAAACGGCCATTTTGTAATATTGTCCACCATCTTGGAAACAGTTACCCAAGCGATAAATCACCTCAATTCATCATATTTATAATACTTCCAATGTTTAGAGTTAAGTTGGAGGTCAAAGTTGAAAGGTTATATGAATAGATAATTAAAGATGACTGAAAATCTCTGAATTGGAAGTCAAAGGTCAATATTTGTACAATATGGCTGCCATCTTGATTCCTGACTCAAGACATCTGTAATCAATTATTAGTCACTTATGGTCAAAGCTTTATTGAAATTGACCAATTCCTCAAGCTGTTAGTATTGTTCTAATTTCTGAACAACAGTTTTGCGTCTTTCTTAGTTCGCCATGATGTCTGATTTTAAACCTGAGAAAGGGGGGACCCTGAATCCCAAGTGAGGATAAATTGGACATAGGGATTGTGTTAACCTTTCTTTGATGAATTTCGACTTTCTGGAGCAATCATTAATTGTGAAAAAAAATTATATGAGAAGTATATTACAAGAATGCTGAGATCCCTAAAAACTTAGACCAGGACAAATGATGCTGCATGATAAAAATAGTATAGCTAACAAGAAAAACAAACCAAACACCCCCACTATATATTCAACCAATGCTTGTCTCTGGATCGACTATTGTGTATTCATTTGTATTTTCTTCTTTATATTTTGTACTTTGTATAGAAATAAATATTGTTTAAACTAACCAATGTTACACTTAATATTACTATTTACAATATCGTTCCGATTTCCAGAACCCCTAAATCATAATTTTGAGGAGGACAGATGTTTTATGTCCTTTACAAGAACCAATAATTGAAAACAAGTGAAATATGAGACAATTACAAATTACGTAATAAAAAGATAATCAAATACTTGACTGATTAATACGCTGATTGTATCCAATCCCGGCACTATATTTATAGCGTAATGATAAACGATTGGTAATAATACCATAGCAACCATGTAGTAATCTATTATCGAGACCATCGTTAAGTTTATTAATTGGGTTTTGTGAGATATAAACTGTAATTTGACATGCTATGCACCTCATTATTATGATTTATACGACATCTGCAAGGTTTTTTCTGTCTCATTTTCTCATCCTTTCATCTTCGAGATGGTTTAACTGATATATGAGGCAGGCTGTAGTTCAGCGAGTTAGATAGATGGCATCCTGACATCACTTGTTGGGTAATGTTGGTTCTTATTTGAGTCAGCATTTAAAACTCTGTCCATGAAATCCACAAGGAGAATCTTCAGAAGGAAGATGCTCAACCCATGTTAAGGGGTGAATGACTGAATCAGCTGTAGTCTGTTGTCTACTTGGTGATAGCCATCTTTAACAATGAAGGAGGCGTTGAATGACGAGATATTTGCATGTTATGTCAATGTTATTAACAAGGATAGTAATTCTAACCCTGTCAGTGATTACTACCTTCTTAGTCATCATCTAACATAATAAACTGATAAAAACTTGTCTTAAACTACAATGATTTAAACTTATTTTAGAATTTTGTAGTTGACATTAGTAGGCCTAGACTATTACATTTACAATTACTCATTGTTTAGATTGTTTCCTGCTGGTTAAGTCATTTCTGATTTCTTTTATCAGTGCTATTGACAGTTCCTCTAACTCTTAAATTTTGCCAAAACGAAACAACATCAGACCCGTAGTTAGAGGGGGGCCCCAACTAAGAAAATTTAGGCGCCCTGAAAAATTCAGATGACTTAAATGACTTTTTGAGTTGATCCCCCTTCAAAAAATTTGACCCCTGAAACCCTGGGCTAGCTACAGGCCTGAACACCATACAATTAAAATATATTCAAAAATATATAACAAGTAGGCCTAATTCATCACAGACCACAACTTTAAAGAAATTGAATCAAGCATGGAAGTTGTATGTCCTCATTTCTGTTTCAAGATAGATGAATGATAAGCGATAGTTGTGGTTTGATCTTTTGATATATATCAGTCATCTCCCTTTGATTGTACCTGAGACTTTCACTTGACGTCTGACTAATTGTATTTCTATCCTATCAGATCTTGAGTATACTGGTATCCCGGAAAACTTTGTAACATGGTTGCTAGGCTGTGATAAATGGCGGGAAAGGTTAAGGGTCAAGCGATGTAATATGTCAGTACGGTAATCTCGTGTGATTTGGTTTATTGATGGTGGGATATTTACTGCCAATTTATTATCCATTTATATACTATCTTCAAGATCGTTAACTTGACAGCGGATGTTTTCTCCCTGATTAACTGTCTCGCTTCCGCCTTTAACCATCTTTAATATTTGTCTTATGGACAATTACTTGCAGACATTGTGACGGCTTCTGAAAAGGCTTGCATGTTCACTGCCCACAAAAACTATCTTCATATTCAACTCAGATCCATAAAACACTGTCAATATATTGATAATGCTATTTAAAGAGAATGGACAAGGCGACTCAGTGATGCTAGGGAAGTGATGCTAGGGAAGTGATGCTAGGGAAGTGATGCTAGGGAAGTGATGCAAGGGAACTGATGCCAAATTGCAATAAGAATTTTAAAATTTTACCAAAGTCATTGAATATTAAAGAATAAATTGGTAAAAAGGATAAAATGGCCAAGGGCCAAAAATGAAAAAAAAAACATTAAGCAGTTCTCTTTATTTCCGACACAGATGAGCAGAAATATGATACAAATAGTCTGATTCTGGCATTTGACTGATTATTTTGGACAGGCATGAATTGATCTGATTGTATCTCATGATGTTGACCTATATATTAGTGGCAGGTATCGAGCGCTAATCAGACCATACTTACTCTTTTTGAAACACCTGATGGTACTTATCTTTTACTGTACAACTTTTACTTCTGATTTAGCCATTCTTTGGACAAGATTTTATATTGACGGAATTGTCTTGTACGAATTTTATTATAGATATTATGAAAATGAAAAGTATTGTTTATCTGTTTTATTATAAGATCAATTATTGAACAATTATTACACAATCCTGGCATTCTGGTAACTATAGTAACCATTAAAAGAACAATGTAACTGTACCAGACCATTGTGTTTACCTTCTTGGTAGATTAAATAAATGATAATTGTCAAAGAATGGCTCTATTTCTGATTTATAAAATCTTATTATCAATATGAGTTGTTTGTATGGTAATCAGCGTTAGATTTTGTGAGGAACAGTGTCTGGTATTTGAGAGATGTATATCATTTTCTGTTTTTTATAGGTAAATTGTTGTCTTTGATTAAAACAATTCATATAATAAACATATCAATTACAAAATCTTTTACTGTTCTTTTTCTTTACAGGTTTATTTGTTACTTAGTTTTTGTTATACCAAATTTAGTACTTGTTAAGGCATGATTTTGTATTTGTTAAGCCCAACTGAAATATGAGTTGAGGGCTAGTATTATTATTGAGATAAATGTTGACCTGTATTCCAATACATTAAATCTTTAATAAAAGATCTTCACACCAACCATTTCTTCTCTTTGTGTGAAGGGAGTTGGAGAGGGATACAAAAGGAACAAGCTGATGTAAATCAATCTCTATATAAAACAGGTACAAATATAAATACAACAGTGAGAACTTATTGCCTTTGATGTAACATCATTACAAACAGACAGTTATTGGTAATAAAATAATTAACAGAACCATTAAGAGAACAATGAAGATGATAAATACTGCTAAATCTTTCTTTATGATCAGAGTTTAATAGAAAGCTGATAAAAGGACAGTTATTGACTGTATGTTCTACCATTTAATAATAAATTAATTGATAACTGTTAGATAAATTGTGTGGAAGGGTTTTGTATTTGGTTATTATACAGGTGTGTTACATCATGATATATTCCCTCATGTGTTTTGTTATATGTTCAATTCATCTGATGACAACATGTGTAAATTGTGTTTGAGCGTTAAGTTATTAAAGAAGTGTGTTATACCAAAATATATTACCTTTGTGAGATATTGTGATTAGATAAGATAAATAGAAGTCTTGTAGTCTTGATTTTATTGGATTGTGGGCATCATGTTGCCTAGATATTCATGTTGTCCATCAGAACATGTCTGGGTACAATAGCAGGAATCATTGTGCTTGGTAACAAAGCACTATTTCTGTTGTTGTGGACTTCAATCATGACCATTTTACAACATAAACATAAAGTTTGATCCAAACATACTTATTACAGAATAATTTTTCTTGCTTGTAGAATCTTGAACTCAATGGCCTTCAAAGCTAAAAAGTTTTTACTTTTATTTCAAGGAAGATAACTGAATTTCGACAAGTATTCCCTAGCGACGTCTTGAATTGTAAACTCAATAACAGCTTCCGTATGGTAACGACAAGCTTTGATAATCACATGATAAACCCGAACTGATGTAATCTCACGGCTGGTTAATCCGAGATCAAACTCTATTCAATTATCTATTCAGTATTCCGCCTGGATAATCACGTATTAACATGGTCTGGAATCGAGTTAAGATGGCCGCCGATCTGGATAAAGTCTAAATTACCATTAGATTATTAGAAAGAGGCTGAACTCAGACGTTTTCAGCAAACATGTTGATTTGATTTATTGACTTGATTCTATTTTCAATGTTATTTAAACTTCAATAAATCTAATATTACACCCAATAAATGTTGACGCATTAAAAAGAAAAAAACTGGAGGGTGAAGCTTGGTTCACAAATGGGGGTGGAGGGAATGTTGACAGATTTAAATGGAAAAAAACAAAGGGTTATCCTCATTCCAAGTTTTGTTATAAATTGCATCCAATCAAAAATATGTAAGAATAAAGCCCAGTTCAGAAAAAGAGAGCTACAAATTTTCGTCTTCAGGATTTCGCTCGTGGAAAAGGAGAGGGTTTGAACAGTTTACGAGAGCAAGAGAACTATTGCAACAATCTTAATTCCATACCAATCAATAGAATCCAACAGTAATCATTTCAGAATAGTTTCAACCTGTGATCAAACTCCAAATCATCATTCGGAATTAATCCCCCACCCTCAATACCCATACAGTTCCTTTCAACAAATCCCAGCCCTAGATTTAACTCCAAATTATTCTGAAATTAACCCCCCCACCACTGAGAAGTTACTATTGACTTTGACACAGTCATTGAGTTTAACCCTCTTCACCCTAATGATCTACAAATAAGGACGTCATCAAGCTTAGTTACTAATTCCCGCCATTATTCTAATCTGACAGACGACAGACAATGAGAGGAGTTGATTGGTCCAATAACTGTCAATCATAGAACGTGAAGATCAATCGTTAAGTAGAAGATGTCAGAAGCTAGTTTAAGTTCCATTAAAATCAGAGCCAAATTTTATTGCCTGTAAATTCCTTCACTGTTTTAATTATTTTTATTTCAATGGGGATACAGAATAGTCAAAGAGAATCAGAGAAACAGACATTGTAAAATGATTGTTATTGTTTTTTTAGAGAGGTGGTCAAAACCTCGGCCAGCCTCATTTCTAGGGAAAGTAAATCTTGTAAGAATTTGAGAATCCTGGTGTCAAACTGATTCTTTTGTAGTAGAGTTGCAAAGGGATTCTCAGAGACTTCCATATGCTTAATTAACGACTTTAACAAACTCACATTAGCATTTAAGAATCCCTATCAATTTTTTCTCTCTTGATTCCTTGAGATCTCAAAGATGACGCAAGTTCTGGAAGTTGGCCAAAGACTCTCAGTCTGGTGCCAATTATCTTGTCACTTGAAGTCAGCGTCATTAACCTTCCATTTTTTACAATTTCTGAATCACAGTGCCCTGTAATTAACAAGGTTTTAAAGTCACTCTTGTCAGACCTGAAGCGGAAATACTGATTTTTTTTAAAATGAGGCTCTTAATCAGCGAGCATTGTCCAGCATCTTTGTTAATTGGATCGATGGTTTCTCGATTCCAGATTTTGAAACTTTTGTCAGATTGAAAGTCCTGAACAATTAGCAATGAAGTCATTGTTATTCGTATACGGGGGTGGAGGGGAAGGGACTGGCCTTTTTGGCAAAAATTACAGGTGTCTCTTCAAGGCGAAGGAATTCCCAAAGAAGTCAATAGATTTAAGATTTATAGGGCTTCATTTTCTCTTCAAAAGAAGGCCTGAGATTGAAGCAATGTTATCATTCACCTTAACACAATGTGTTTGTTTAGATCACAAATTTTCCAAAAACAACTCTCCGTAGTCTTGTAAACTCTACAGTATTTTTATCATTACTGTTTACAGAATTTATCCTGCTAAAGTCACAAATTTTCCAATTTGGCTTTCCAGTAAATCTATAAATTCTCTAGCAGTGGTTTATTAGAAGATATCATCTGAAATCAGATTGTACAGAGGCACAATCTTCTATTTCGTTTATTTGGTTCTCTCAAATTTTTGAATCAGATCTTTATCACTACAATATTGATCCTAAAAGCTGCTATGTACTTGAAAATTTGAAAACTGATCTACAGTGATACAAAATCAATTTTGATTGCAGACATATTTTTTTGTATTTATCCTAATAAAGTAACAGTAGAAGGTAATATTATGACTATAGAACTGTATGCTGTGATAGAGTTACCAATTCCGGACTAAAAAATTCGTACGATAAGAATTTGTGGAGGATGTTGAATTTGAGTTAAGAAAAAAAATTGATTATAAGATTTGTTGATAACTTAATATATAAAATGATTTGGTGAATTGCTGTATATAATATTGATCTAAATTTATCTTGATTTCTCCTACCATTCACAAATCTAGAAATAGAATTAGAAATTATCTTTTAATCTTAAATATAGTTTCAGAATCTTCGATAATTCGGCTAATCTTTATATTATTATTTACATATTGACGCTATCGTAGTCTCTAACAACCAGTTTTTTTTTTTAAATCTATTTTCATTATCTTTGATAATCAACAATTTTCTAAATTATTGTTTACATTTTGAAGGTTATTGTAGTCTTGATAACCAGTCTTTTCAGCTTAAGTTGTATTGATTGAGATAAAAAGACTTAGTAATCTAGTCTGATATTATCAAGACTTTTTTTAGACTTAATCATTAAATACTGTTGGAATTTTCTAGAAAATTACATCATATTCTACTTTTAATTTGTGAAAATATTGGTTTAAATCTACAAACATCAAACAAACTAGCTTGGAGGTTATATAACTGTAGGCTATATATTTGTATATGTTACTTATTAACTGTTTTTAACTTCATAAAGAGAAAAATTCGCTGTTGATTGACACGGGGGTCGATGCGTGATGAACAATTCACGTCTGCATATTGTCAAACATTGTTGACTTTTATAACAAATCATTACGCAGATATTGAGTGAAATGTGATGTGCTTGCTTTGAAAGAAAATAGTTCTTTTATGAAATTTATATTGATGGCGTTGAAGGCTTGTTTGTGTTATTCATGAAAGTATTGGATAGGTTATGATTTAAGTTTGTCACATGAGCTTCCATTTTTTATTCTTTGTCAGAAGAATTTAGTGAGAAAATAAATCGACAGTGTTTTTCAGACACGATCGTGTATTTCAAAGACAAATATTGCCTTTGAAGATCAAATAAATGTACACTCATAAAAATATAATTTTGTAATCACACATTTTAAAGTTTGTTGCTTTACGTAATTCATTGATGGTGTTCATTCTGAAACCAGCAGAGACATAAAGGGGAGTAACTCCATTTCTGGTACACGCAGACCAAAGTAATTTATTTAGATAAATTAGGTAAAATACATTTTTTAATGAAATATAATACCAGAAGAAACAGAAAAGAAAAGTATCCCAAACCTAAAATAATATAAAATAGATGATTTACCAAAATTTTGAACATTATCTCCTTGAGAACAGATGGTCCATCGACTGACATGAAAATAAAAATCTAAATGGATATAACTCACTATGTGCCAACCTAAAAGGGATGTCCAATGAACTAAAATAGAAAGAGATATTTTTAAGTAGACTGTGTGTGCTGATAACAAACTTTTAAAAGTGCTGTTCAATCAATGAACATGAAGATTCTGTCTATTAAACCATTATTGTGAATTGACGGTCTACTGCTTATACATTGTTAACTATCCAAGTCAGTACTTTGCGTGTCTGTGTACCAGGATGTGGAACAGGTCATGAAAAACTTGTCTAATTCAGTAAAAAGCTTGCATGATAGAATGATTTGGCGTAAGATTAAAGGTTTACAGAGCAAGACAGACAATTAGAGACTAGTATTAAACCCTGATTATATACTTTCTATACATCTATATTTATTGTCTTTGGTGATTCAAGAAAGGGTAATTTTAGTTATTGAGTTTTATACTTAGGCAATGTTTTTGCTAGCTCATTTCTATAGCTGTACAAAGGATGTCATTGGGTTTCAATGTTCCAGCTAACTGAATCAGGGAAGGGTTATTTTGGTTATTGTATTTTATACTTATGGCTATAATTTGGAGAGTAATATTTTGTACTGAACACTGCTCTCCTCTTTGTGCATGACATCACACTTTAGCTTTTGATGACAGAGCAAAACTGAAGGGAAATGTTGCTGCTGGAAGAGAGAATACCTCATTGCACACTGCATGACAAAATACCTGTACTGAACATTAGACCATAGAACAATCATTTCATTAGTCCAATAAAATACAGAACAGTAGGATATGAAACATTTCTATAATTTTGGAAATATTTGCATTCTGGAAGCAAACATGACAGGAGTGAAGCGACACAGTTCATTTAATACCAATAAAAGAACAGTCGAGCAATATATCTGATCATTTCTCAGTTCTTTGATGCAATAAAATGAGACATAGAATATCGGTAATTGTCGCCGACCTGCCTCAGGCCTAGTCGATATGGAGATAGAATTTAAACCGTGGTATTAATTTACTCCTCAAATTTGTCAATAATCCAGATCAATTCCTGGAGGTTTGTCAAAGATCTGAGTTCTTGTGTCAACATTGTCTTCTGGTCTCCGTCAACAATTAAACAGTCGACCACTCACCATTCCTTGTTAGCTTATCTAATGCTGCGTTCACTTCTAATCCTGAGGACGTATTCACAAAATACAAATAAACCAGCGATAATTGCAATCTATACTAATTTAGGAGGCGAAGAAAAGAAATTGGAAATTTTAATTTGATGCGGATCGACCCCCTTGAGATATTAAGCCCTAATTTGGCCAATAAAAGGTCGTAGGTCACTCTTCTCTCTCTCGTGAATTTCAAATTCTGAAGTTGAAGTGTTTGTACTGTATTAGAATAACGATTTCTCTAAATTCAAAATGACTGAAGACGTCCTTCATAGTCTTATCTCTTGTTTTTCAAAGAATTCCGCTGACTAAGTGTCTTGTTAACCAAGACTACTGTTGACAGTAGACTTTCAATATTTGCTGATTGACTGGTTGATAGGAGATAAACCCATCACTTACTTTCCCGCCAAATATTTGACTTCTGTTTTCGAGTTTTTCTATTATATATCGAGTATAAACCGATTCTTCAAATTCCTTCGATTTCACTTTAATCTTTAAGTTTATAGATGAAACTCAGTCATCTTTGTATAAAGTTTGTTTCTGTTTGTTAGTGCAAAGTTTTAAAATGAATCGAGAAGTCTGGATGTTTGAGACTCATCTGCTGTGTTGCTTTGTTTATCCAGACGTATTTAGAAAGGTAAATAACAATTTATTTCTGAGATAGACTTTAGAATTGCATTGAAACTTGATAATCAAAGAATTTGAGAATGTTGCTAAGGAACAAAATTAAAAATATCTCTTGCATGGTCATGTAAAAAACTTTTTTGAAATGTTGCAAGTTTTGTTTACTTGCAATAAATATTAGCAATATTATGTAAACTTTTAAACACATTTGAAAATGCATAGTCTTTTATCTACCAGCAAGGAAGTTTAGCAATATATACTTGAATTGTGACAGCATTTTAGACTGGAACTGTTGGTCTTGCCAGCTCACTAGCATTTTGTACGGTTGAAAAGAACTTTGTCAATTTTGACCATTTTCAAATGGACTAGGTTGTGAACGACCTTCAATAAAACGAAAGAGGTCAATTAATTGATCCTGTCAACAAATTTAGAACGCATGACGTCAATAATATTCCAAAGTTTGAATTAACCAATGTGTGTTGTTGATTTTGTCAGTTGTCACTGCACGTCATCGATTAGCGCTGGGAATTATTTTACCATTCCATCTCCTTGACTCCTCGAGACGTGGTTCTTAATAGATTGTAATATTGTCAAAACACTCAACATCGGTAGATAAATAGGTGAACTGGGACTTCTCATTCCTGCCGAGATGATCTTGCACCTGATCGAACATGTTGAATTTAATTTAGCCAAGAATTTAATTACCTAATATTTAGTTTGAATTTGAAATTCCATGGTCTTCATTTACACGCTTGTTTCAATAACAATCAGTGAAATAGAAGTTTAAAACACCACCTCCTTTGTAACATATTGAACTAGCTGTAAGCGTTCTACTCATTAGGGTGGGATAAACCGAGGCCCTGTGTGCTACAGGCTACACATGTTGAAGACCCCTCGACAGTTGGAAATAAAAAAAAAAGAAGGCTAATGCCGCTGCCCTGGCAAAATTTTCTTCATTGCACACTGCAAGGCATTGCCCATGCATTCGGTGCAGAAAAGTAGGACGTAAAACTCCATTCATTTCTTATCTTTGTAATTTCTATTACACAAGAAGATACTTTCTGTTCTGACATGTTCCATTTGCATGAAAACAACATGGTTCTAAGTTTGCAGTAGACCAATCAGTTCTCTGAACATTCTGGAATATCTCAAACTAAGGAACAATCAAGTCTTTAAATCATTATCTTTTCTAGAAACTAATATTACTAATCACACAATAATGGCTGAAATTAGTCTAATAAAGATCGAGGGGTTTTCTTTTACAATTTACCATTCCTTGCTTTTATCAATTATGTATTATATTTCTCTTCGGAATATATACCACGATTGTTAGGGAGGTTAATTTGAGTTTTTGTGTATCCAGAAATTGGCAGGCATAAGTGCTGGATTATTCGTTTCAGAATTCGTTTCGATGTGAACTAGAATTATTAATGAAAGTTAATAAGAGTTTATGGTTTTGTGTGTATCCAGAAATTGGCAGGGAAATAAATACCTGATTATTTGTCTTTGAAAATTGGAATCTTCCATGGAACAATTGGCCTAATGAAAATGACTAAATAAATAGTTAGAAGTGGATCTAGGAGATTTTCAAGTCTTATGTCCAAAGTCGACTTATTGATAAATTCGGCCTGTTATTAGCCAAATCAAATAGGATCAATGTAAAAATGTTGATTGGGGATATTTTCCGAGACGAACGAGAAATAATGAGAATGTTTTGTGGAATTGATACAGCCGTTTCTCAGATTGTCCGCATTAGTTGAAAGGGTATACTTTATTCCGAGTTTTGGCAAATTTGTCGTCAATGTTTTTGAATTTTGGATTGAATTGGATGTTTGAGTATACTTTATCCTAAGTTTTAAAAAATTTTGGATTTGGATTTAATCGGAATTATGGGATGTCAATAAGAAGTTACTGTAACTTTTCTGGAACATTTTTGTAATGTGATGTGGAACATAATGAAATTTTTGAACATTTTATTTTTTTGCCTGAAAGCAAAGTTGAAACATGTTTTTTGAAATTTAATTGAACCAGGTGCTGGCATTCTAAACTGTTCTTGTTCACAGAATTTTAATTGGATGAAATCGAATTTTAAAGATTTGTTGATGAATCTAGAATTTTTGCGCTTTTAAAATCTGAATTACTTTTCTATTTTAGTTTAGTGCATTCTGTGTGAAATTCTTTGAAATTGCATTTGTACATGAAAGTTTCAGTTAGAAGATATGTCATTTCCAAATTAAGATCTCGATGAATCTTTAGATGTCTTGAGATTGAATTATGAAGCATTATGGGGAACATTACAAGTGTTTTTTCGTTAAGTAGGTTTCCAAGTAATGTCGGTGTTCCATCTTACGTTCAGTAGACAAGCTTTACAAGTGAATAGACAGTGTTGAATAGGGCTGGGTTCTATTCTGACAGGTCTGTGCTAGTTGATGGCTGGACTGGAAGAACATGATATTGAAATTAATTCCGATGTAACGAGGACCGAGACATGTTACTAATCAAGATTAAACGTCATATTGAAGATATAAATGAGAGAAAGAGATCTCGAGGGAGCCGTCAGTTTCATGCCTCTTTCTTTTCGGTTCCATCATTTAATTCACAACTCCCTCGTCATAAAATAGCCATAACCGATACCTCTTTAATTGTCCGAACCATTTTCAGGCAATTTGGAATAATTTTCATTCCTTTATCCTATAATATATCTAAGAATCTTCGTAGTTAATGGAGGCAAATTTGACAGGTCATTTCGTTCTTCGTTTTCTTCCCCATTTATCAATATGACATCGAACAATATCCATCTACCACCTTCTAGACTCGATTAATTCTTACTTAGTCTATTGTCAGTTACAGGCCAGGAACAGGTTGAAAAGTTTCATTATTGAATTCTTAAATATGGAATAAGTTGATTGTAAATCGCTCTCTGATATCAGGGGCCCTTATCGTTAGGCTTTTAACTAATGATGGTTTTAGCACATTAACAAAAGTTTAACTTTTAACATTCTCTTTATTTGTTTGGTGAATAATTTGAATTGATTTTCAATTTAGTTTTAATAATTTTTTTTAAAGAATTTTAATTTTTCCAAAAGTGTAATGTTATGGAAGTTAAGATAATGAAGCCTCTGATATCGATCTACATAGGATTTTATGATACAGCCTGTGCCTTTGTGTCTGTGTTAGGTTTGGTTTCGAAAATAATTCTGTGAGTGGGATATCCATTGACATTTGGATCCTTAGATTTGTATTTTTTAGGAATTGAGATATTCTTAAACATAAACTTAGTTGGGATTTCTACCTAGTGAATTGAGTGATAAAAACAATGATAAACAACTTTGGTGTTTTTAAGTTGCGATTTTGGATATATGTGGTTGGTGGTTTCTGAGTTGACGTTATAAATATAGTTTTATACTGTGTGAATTGTGAAAGCTGACAGGAAATAGTGTTTGTTATCTGTGGTGTGAGAATTGCATATTTTGATCTTTGTCTTTAGACTTGGATTATCAAATCCGAATGTTTTTAGTGCTCAGTTTTTACTGTTTTGAAGTCAGTATATATTTTATTTTTTTTGTCAGTTGAAGAATTGTCAGAACTGACTAGTTTACAGTGATCTGATTGGTCAATATACCTCAGTCAGCCAATCAGAGTTGTTAGTTAGAATTTTATTTTGCAGATTTAAATTTAAAGCTATGATGCTGTGAAATTTCTGAAATATGCTGAATAATAAGTTTGTTTTTTTAGAAAAACTGTTAAATCTAATAACTGACAATTCCAGATGGACTTAGTTTCTCTTTAAGAAATGAGAAGGTTTCTAACCCGCAGCATCTAATCACCAAGCAGACGACAAATCAACTCGCTACCGACTGAGCTATATTAGTATTTAGATAAGACATGATTCCTTGAAGAGAATATTCAGTATTGAGTGAGAATCGTTGCCAGTGTGAATAAGTCTTTATTAAAGGGTTAATTATTGTTTGAAAACCATATCCGGAGCTTTTTAACCCCTCTTTAAATGACAGGCCAATTTGTGGATCTTGTTTCTTGTAGAAGCTCATCTTTTAACATGGCATCAATTGCTTCATTTGTCAAAATGGTTTTATTTCATGAATGGCGAATCATGCTTTTTCTGGCGGAATCAGATTTTCTAATGAATGGTCTGGTTTAAAAGCTTTATAGCTGTTTAGTTTGATTCAAACTTCTTTATTTTATGAAGCCATTTTTTTGAGAATTAAATTCTTTTTTTTTAAGTCAGTTGGTAAAAGATCTTGATCTTTGATGTTATTGAAACAAATTGATCGAATGACATTTCAATGTTAAAATATTTAACCAAGGACCAGCTGGTAGACAGTATTCTTATGAATCGAACTCGTTTTCATTGTAAAATATCATTGTTTCTGTCTTCTTCCTTTTTCACATGTATTTGATGTAATTGAAATATTTTCATCAGACTTGAAAATGTTGATAAAAATCTACTTCTTCATCTTTTCTAATGCTGTACACTTTCCCTATTACGTTTTTCTTACTTGACCAGTATTTTAGGCTAGGTCATTGCACATTCTGTTTGCCGTAAAGATGTAAGTAATCAATTATGTATAATGTTTAATCTAAGATTGATGGAGGTTTATCTCGTCTAAGTGGATTATTACTAGAAATTCGATCCTGTTTAAAACAATTATTCACCCACGTATTGGACAGGGGTTTGACAACTAAGATTGTATTGCTGTATGTACTATATTTGGACACCCACGTATTGGTCTGGGGTTTCAAAACGGCGAAGGTTCCATCACTAAAGCTGTATTAATTTACAGGTTTGGGGTTTAGTGTTACCCTGATTTCATTCTTGTATTTGTATGTTGGTTGTGTCTGGCAATTCTGGTTGGTTTCGGTCTTTATTTTAATCTAACGACGATATCATTAAAGTATTTGTTTGTGTCTGGTTTTGATGGTTGATTTCAGTGTTTGGTGTAGCAATATCATGGGGGTGTTTGTGATTCTGTCTGATTTCAATGTTTCTATCATATCAGGTATTTGTATATTGATAGTGTCTGGTATTTTCTGGTTGTTTTTCAGTGTTTTGTGTAACAATATCATTGTGAAATTTGTGTGCAATTAATTCTGGTTGATTTGGGTGGTTAATAACCAGATGATGTCACTGTAGAATTGATTGTAATAACAGTTCTATGTCAACAAGACCAGATTCTAATATTTTCTTTAACCATTGATCTATTCAATATCTTGTCACCTCCAAACCAGAACTTCTACTAATCTCTTATCAGATTGAAACCAGGGTTGTTTTTCTTGAGACAGAATCCAAACTTAATTTGTTTTCTTTTCCGTTGTAATAAAGCCCTTGTGAATTTTAGCTTTTTTTCAGCTGTTATTTAATTTTTGTGTGAAATATTTGATCATCCAATTTGTTGGCTTTATCAGATTTGAGTATCTCTGAAATTGAACAGTTTTCACCTAAAGTCTCAGTATCCAATCATGTGACATTTTTTGTCTGTTCTCTCTTTTAAAAAGAAAAGATATCAGTACCAGTGATCCAGTTGAAACTAGAATCAGTAATCGTCCAATTTGTAAGAAAAGCTAAGATAATTAAATATGATGTCAGTCTCATGAATCAATTTCAGCCTCTAATTTGGTCCGAAAACACCCAAGAAAATAAGTTTTGAATCTTGATGAATTGGTTTTGACGGAGATGTTGAAATTAATGATGTTCGAGTCCAGAATCAACAACATTTAAACCTCCTCAGATCGTCAGTCAATGTCTACGCAGTGATTTTTCTCAACCCTGCTTTTAATCCTAGTCTTCGTTTCTGACATTTTAATTTGGACAAATTTAGTCTCATCGTATCCTGGCGGAATTAAAAGTCAATACTCCCTGATGACTCTGTCTCCTTCTCTTATCCAATCGTCAAATAAATTCTTTTATTGTGTTTTTTACCAATTGATATACATCTACACTGTAAAACAATTACTTGGAAAATACAACCAAATATAACGCGCTACCAAAGCTGTTTACGAGTTTGACAAGCTATATACACTTGATTTAATCAATTGATATAGATCTACATAGTAAAGCATCTTCTGGAATAATTCTTTTGAAAATTAGCGTTGCTTAGATGTTAAGAACACCTGATGCCATTGTGCAATCAGTTTATTTTGCATTTAGGTTTGTCAACTTTCATGGATTCAGTTAATTCTCCAGCGTTTATACTCAGTATTTTTAACAAAACTTTTTAACAGTTTACAATAAAACACAGAGATATGGCTTACAGCAGATACTCTATCCTTTCTCTGTAAATTTAACAGACATTTTTAACAGTGTACAATAAAACATAAAGACAGTGACAGATAACAGCTTACAGCAGACACTCTGTCCTTATTCTGTAAATTTAACAGAAAAGTTTAACAGTGTACAATAAAACATAAAGAGAGTGACAGATAACAGCTTAGAGCAGACACTCTGTCCTTACTCTGTAAATTTAACAGAAATTTCTAACAGCGTACAATAAAACATAAAGAGAGTGACAGATAACAGCTTAGAGCAGACACTCTATCCTTACTCTGTAAATTTAACAGAAATGTTTAACAGTGTAGAATAAAACATGTAAATTGAGAAGACAGAAGACAAGGTACTTAGTAAAAGAATTATTGACTTAAGATTTCAATAAAGAAAAGAAATTAAATACTGCCGAGCTTGTCTTCAGAGCCTAATCAAGTCATTGCAAGTTGTTTTAAAACCTTCACGTTCTTTCTCTCCTAGTTCAAATGAAATAAACGTGGTATTTCGTCTCCAATAAAGTTGTTACGAGACATTTTATTGAGCCAGTGATCTTTGGACTGCCATTACAGTTTGTACAGCAACATGTTAGAATTCTAGTTTATTGCTTTTGAGTATTTTTGTGGCGTCAAATTCTCTAATTTTTGCGAGAGATTTTCAGTAAAATTTCATTGGATCAAAATTGAAGTCTGAAATTTTTTTTCTTTGAATTTAGTTTTGGAATCAGGTTTGTCATCGAATAGATTGAATTTAAGATTAGAAGGATAGTCTAAATTTTATATTTTCTGATATTTTTGAGATCGTCACAAATCAGATTTGAGGCTTTATATTTTAATTTTATTTGCGTGGATTTTTTTGTGGGATTTTTAGTGAGACTAGTTCAAATACTGAATAACAAAAATCAACTATACATAGCGGGTAACACGTCGAAATGTTACATAAAAACTTTAACCAGTGATTGTTGTTTCATAAAGTTGTGCCTATAATTATGTTGTACCTGTATTTACAATTGCTAAATACCATTAAAAGACTTTCTAACCAGAGAGTAGTGGGGTTAGGAACATAGCGTTAATATAACGTTTGTGAGCCGTTTGTAAATTACCATGGAGATCTGAAATAATTCCCGAGATTATGTTGACAGAAGATATTACAGCTAAATGGTGACAATTCCGTGGAATTATGGTGCAGCTATTTCCGTATTTAAGTCTGTAATTGCTGCAGGGTTTAACCCAATGTTAACATGGTGGCTATTAAACAGAATTTACTCGTATTCGGTCATAATGTCCTGAATAAACTGCTCATATCTTTGTATGGTATTCACAATTTTCAGGACACTTTTCTCGTTCGTTGGTTTTGGAAGATCAGAGGAGTTAATGCTACATCGTTATTCTGGAGATATCAGGAATTATTTTGAAAGGATTAGGAGTATACAAATAACCTAACAAATTTAAAATCGTGTTATTATTTAAGAAAAACCAGAGAAAACTGACATTTCCTTTTTGGATATTCTTAAAATTGAGGAATCTGAAGAATATTCTGGAAGTGATATTGTTTTTAAAAATTGTTGATTTTGAAACTTTTTTGATCTTTCCTAAAGTGGACTGGTTTAGTACCAACTTTTGCATACACCTGCGTACTTTTGGAAGTTCTAGGGAGTGCCAAAGAGACACAGACACCTGTTCTTATCATTTTATATTATTGTCAGTGAACTTGGATTAAGTTTACTCATTAAATCTGGTTTTGCGATATTTGTTTTTTGGATATACCATATTTGATATTAATAATATTGTAATGAAAAGTAATCAGGTGTCTGTCTAGTCTATGAGGTATCAATAAGAGATGAAATCTCAACTGTGGGTTTAAAATATATAATGATATATTTCCTGAAGGTATATATTAGACTCTGTATTAATATTATCTATATATATGACTTGCTAGGCTTGACCATCAGTTCTCATCAATACTGCTTTAATTTACTGGAAATCATCTTCAGGCCATTATTCTTTGTCATTCATTGGAAAGTAATTTGTGTTTTTTGTGTCCTTGCTTTGAATTTGGATGAGTCAAGCAGCTCTGAAGGTCTTAGATTATTGTGATTTGTATAGGAACCTAGGTAGACCTCTTGTTTACTAATCTGTAAAATGCATAGATCAGGTAGAGCAATATAATTTGATGATTTGTTCTTCATTAAGGTGTTTCTAAGTGAATTCATGTGTGCTGTTTTCTGTATATTTAACAATTTTGGAAAGATGAGTTAAGTGAAAGATGTTGATGTTTTCCAAATTGGATCCGGTTTAATAATTTCATGATGATAATGCAGATAGACGTATGGGTTAAGTCGTTATCTATAGGTTTTATCAGTTTAGTTTTATTTATTTTGTTGAATAAGTAAATGTATGAATTGTTTCAATAGCAGAACATATTTATAGAATATAAAACATTTTTTTCATTAAGATAATTCATTGAAATTCTATCACATCAAACTCTGTAAATATATATATATAGCTTTCTGTTCTTTATCAGCTTATAGACAAAGTGTTTTAATGGATATATTTATTTTGGATCTCACCTTAAGCTATATTAGTTGATAATTCTAGTTTATATCTGGATTATTATTCAATAAAATTTGTTTAAATATCATTTGCATAAAATGCCATCATTTTGAATTAATATATTAAACTCTATATATGACCAGTTGTTCGTCAGCTAATAGACTGTTGTAGTTTTGATGGATATTAACTTTTGATCTCTCTTTAAGGTATATTTTTGGCTAATTGTGGTTTATATCTGTAGGAAATATTAAATTATTAAGTTGCCTGCCAAGGGTCTGTGAGTAAATAACATAATAGGCACTTGTCTTCGAATTCACTCAGATCTCTGAATCTGCGATTTTATACTTAACGATATTATTATATAATTCTGGAGATTTTCCTACATACTTTTATATACATAACGAGATAATGATCACAATTTCTTACTCAAATTTCTGAATTTGATTCTAAAAATTGCCAGCAGACGTCTGGACTCAGTTTTCTAGATTAATGTGAATTAAATAATATTTATTAAATGAATTTAATAAAGACAGGCTTGAGGCAATTTGTAAATTTGCCATAATTCTTGTAAAGAAATGATGATTGTCAAAATATAAACCTTCATCTCTGATTATTAGCTTAAAGACAGAAAACTACCTTCATAGCAATTAGTCCAAAATATTCTGTATTCTTATTTGACGTGTGAGTTTCTCATTTTAAACTGTTGTGACAATTTTTGTGCGATTTAATATCAGTTTGTAGAGATGTATTTAGATTTTTTGTGTGTGACTAATTCTGTATAATTAAGGTGCAGATCATGTCAGACTCCCAAGTTTGATTTATTTTCTGTCAAAAAAACTTTGGCCTGGAAGAATTCATCAGCTTTAGTCTTCTGTTCACTACATAACTTAATAATTCTCTGAGACACCAGTTGGTATATCGACTGATTAAGTCTAGTTCTAATGATGTTAAAAGTGTTATAATGTTTAGGAATGATGAATTATCAACTTAAAGTCGAAGGTATATTGTCATCTTAATATTGACCATACAATTGTTCATATAACTCTATTGTTACTTTTTTACTTTTAATATCCCTTTTCAAACACTGAAAATCAGGTTTTGGGTTTGTCTTTGATCAAGTAAATGGAAAGTAAGCAGAAGTAATCAGATTTTTGTTTATAAAATAGTTCATTCAATGCTATTATTACTACCTATATTACTTAAAAGTGAAAATCAAACTTTGGATTAGTTTGTTTATCAGATAAATGGAAGGAAAGTCTGTACTTCTTTAAAAACAGAAGGTTGATAGAGTTGTTCTTGAGCAGGGGATCATTTAAACGTATCATTATGCACACAAAAATAAAGATCCCCTTCTTGAGAACGAGACAATATTAGTGTATATTAATTAGATGACTGCATCCCTTCAACGTAAATTAATTTCTATAATTAGAATATCAGAGGTCAAAGGGGTCAGACTATTATGATGTTGTACAGTAAAACAGGGTGGCCGTATTGCGCAATGGTTCTCGTCAAATTTCCTTTCAGTATTCTGGCAAAATTGAAAGTAGTGGTATGAAATCTAACATGTTCTGTTTGATAAATTTTGAAAGCTTTTTATCAAGGTAGCGTTTAGATTTTGGAATAAAGAAAAAGAGAGTATGGCCATAATAATTTTCTGAAGAAATTTTGTGTTCTTATATGTCTGTATTTATCAGCGGAATCTCTTCTACCGTTTAAAAACTGCTTAAGAAAGTAGAATTGGAATCAGAGACAAATAACAAGCATTAATTAAATTTCACTTGACCTTCAAGAATCAAGTAGAAATTAGTGTAAAATTCCTCAAGTATCAGCTACATGTTAACGTTAATCAGGGGAGAGAATTATTCACGACTGATTTGTGAAGAAATAAAAGTCAAGGTAATTTGTTAATGAAATCTGCACCTCCACTATCAGAGATCTTGATTAATGAAACACCATCCTCTCACACCTGCTGTAGGCCTAATGTAGTACTGCTGACTGTGGAAGCGAGAGTCGGCATATTTCAGACATCATTTTACGGAAAGTGTTTACGATAAAGTGCAGTAGGATCTGTTTTGAATTGGAATAAACTCTATATTGCAAGTCATAAGATTTCAAATAACAATACTTGTATCTTGAATTCAGTGTATTAATGAAACACCTTCCTCTCACACCTGTAGTACGCTGGTAATTCTGTCTGGCCTGTGTGTGTAACGCGTGTGTAGCGTGAGTTGTTTTCATCAAAGCTGATTCTAATATTACGAAATTAAAGAAAATGCTTGTATTGACAGTTCTTCACTAATACAGCATAGATTGAAGTCAATGTTTGTTTCTTAGGAGTTGATTCCAATGTACAGTAGTAGGTTTTTGTAAAATAAAAGAGTTATGAAATGGCTTACTGTGTTAAGTGTTGACTTTCCACCTCCTGAGTTGTTAAATTCAGTCAGCGTACAACGGAATGTTTATTATTGTTTATTCCAAGATACAGCAGGGTGTGTGGTTTGGAATTGAAGAAACTCTCGTTAAATGTAGACGTTTGGTGCTTCGTAACTGGAAGTCAATGTGTCTTCATAAGAGGTCAATTAGATATGTTTTGAAATTGAAGAAAATTTGTGGTATTTCTAACTGGCTGCTGGGAAGCGTCAAATTCAAATTGTAGATTGGCTCTTCCGTCTTGTGTCGACCTATCTTCGTATTATAAAGTTTTACGTTATTCTTACAAGTTGGTTTATTACAGAGACAGGTTTGATCGTCTGACATCAAAAGGAAAAGAATTTTAAGAGAATTTAAAGTTTGACAGTAGATAAGATCATCAATGGCTGATCAAATTCAGATTTCTTAAATGATTATTTCTTGAAATGTGATTTGGTCCTTGGCTGCAGAAGACCTGACAGAGCGTTATGTTAGAAAGTTTGTATTTAATCAATTCAAATAGGCTTTATCTCATCTAAGTGTTGAAACTTTAACTTTTTTAACCAGAATGCTTTATCAAGGACTTATAAATGTTAAATACTTTACCAGGGATTGTGCTTCAAACACTTTATATCAAAGGAAAATCGAGCAGCATCTTTTTATCAATCTATATTTTATCAAAATCATCATCGATTGGAAAGATACACTGTTTATCATTGAATGTTTTTTAAAGTTAATATCAGGAGAATGGTGTTGTCATATCAAACAATCATTACCTTGTCTTATTTATTATCTTTTAAATAATTACTCTTTCATTTTCCACTCTTACATCTCTTCTACTTTCATTTTAACATTTTTTAGATCCTCTACTTTCACTTTCTATTGATTTCTTTCTCTCTTGTTCTCACCAACTCCATAATCATTCATTTAACCAGATTTATTTTTTGTCTTTTAGCGCAATTTTCTATTTTTTAATCTTTAACTTGATTTTCAATGTGCAAGATTTTTTTTTAACGAAATGTAGTTTTTGTTGCATGATTTTAGCCGATTCTTAAACTTTGCGGAAAAGTCGAGTTATTGGATTATTGACTGTTTGGAACTTGTGAAAAGTGAAGAGGTGGACTCTATGATTTCCTTTTAAAGATAAAAGATCTTTAGTGGTTATCGGTTGTAGTGGATTGACAACATTTTATTCTGTAGGCTATCTTTACATCCTCTAGGTTGACTGAATGATATTTTTACTGCATCATTTCTTCTTATCTTTGATTTTGTGATACTTCTTTCTTGTCTTGGAATTTTGACTTTTGTCATATTGGATATTTTAACAAATTTTATTTGATAGTTGGTTTTTAGAACACCTTCAGTGTTCAACAAGGATTAGAAAGGGTTATTTGGTCAATTTATGTGCATCAGTAACAGTGCTTGATTAGATTCTGATATTTTGGTAAATTTTTTCTGGGATTACATGGACCACAAATGATTTAGAAGAACTCAGAATGGTACAATTAATAGTATCATACAGTTGTATAGTTCTACAGTTTTTATCTGAATACGTTTTGTGTTTAAGTGACTTCAATAAGCCAGTGTTCTGAAGTTCAGGGATTCATTGTAATTCAGTTTAGTGTAAAAGGGACCTGAGTCTTCCAGTATTCTAAAGTTCGGTGATTCTATTTCGAATAGTTTCATGTAAGAGAGGCTTAAATCTTCAAGACAGCTTTTCATCTTAACTCTAAATCTAATTAACTAGAAGATAATCGTGGACTCTCTCTTTTACTCAAGTGCTTTTACAAGACTTAATGGCTGAGAGACGGTAATGGTGGTTACATTTACTGAAGATGGTGCTAGCCTGGAGGGTAAATTGTCAGGAAGACGATGGTATTAGGACTTCAGTAAGGAGAATCTACTAGATTATGACAGGTTTATAGAGGGGTATTGACAGACATTGAATGGATTAATTGATACAAGACTCTTTTACACTGTCTACAATGAGGTAGTTTCTTTTGCTCTGTCCTTAAATGTAATGACATGTGTTTCAGATACACAGCCCTCATCAGGACAGCTAGTTTTAGCAATGGGAACTTTGGCTGTTTCCTTTCCTGCGTATTTCAGTGTAAAGTAATTGACAAGAGCATCGTGTCATGCTTGAACACATGCTTCGGATACGCAATTCTCATCAGGATATCAACTTTAGACGTGGATCAAACTTTCTAATTCTCTTATACATGTCTACAATGTTTTTGTTTCCATTTTCAAATGTTAACTATTTCAATTGTTAATGGACTCTTTTACTTCTGTATTTCGCTGGACTTTACGAGGAGATTCGCATCTTTGTTTTTGTAAGGAGACAATCTTCGTGCCCAGTATTAGGCGAGTATGGGATCAAGGTTCATTATCTAGACATAGTTCTCAGTCTGACCTCTCAGCTGTGTTTAGATATGAAATGATTACCAGTAATTTGTGTGGACCGTCTGTAGAATGTTTTATATCCCATGTAGGATCAGGACTTGTTAGCTGGACATTAGCAGGCTTAGGAAGATAATGGTGTGAGATTTAATGCTTCAGGAATCAGTTTTCAGTTTTCACTTGATCAGCACCATTTGAGATTGATAGTCGTACATGTTTTAGCTAGAAATAGTATCAACAGATCTGCAGTAATTTTGAAAATAAAAAAACATGGGGGCTTTACTTTCCAAAACTTAACCAAGATACAATACAGATTTTAATATACAGTAATCTGATGATTAAACTAAAATCAAGATCAATTTTAGTTATTAACCAATCAACATTACAATCTTCTTAAGTTAAGTTTTTCTGAATAAGGCCTCAGGTGTCAAAATTGGAAGAGTTAGTTTGGCGAAGGCAGAAAAACCGGCTGTGGAATTGATAAATCTGGAAAGTAGTGAAATGGCCGCGAGCCTTCTCTCAAGGCCAATATGAACAATTACTCGTGCAAAAATTGGTTTTTCATGAATGAGGACTTACATAAACAACTTAACAAATTCTATTATAATCGTGCTTATTGAATAGAAACTTGATTATCACGTGTTTTTTTTATTAACTAGTGTTTATCAGTTGACAGCTGATGAAAGTTTTGATGTTTTAAGTGATTTTTGACGTATTGTGTAATCTCTGGCTTCAAGTTTCTGAAATATGACATTTCTATTTTCTGTTGGCAGAAATCTTAGTTTGTCTTTGACAATATTTTAGTCTGAAAATGACAATATTAATTTTATCTGACTGCGTGTGTCTGTGTTTGACAGTTATGTTGAAGTTTTAGTTAATAAAGGATTCTCTTCTCTATTGGATTGGATTTGATGTATTTTGTGTTTTATTTTATAAAATGTTAAATTGTGATTATAATTAAAGATCTGGACTGGGAAGTTTTGGATATATACAAGGAGATATTATATTAGGATAGCACTAGGTGTATTTTGTGTAAGATTTTATAAGAGAAACTCTCTTATAGAAGCACTGGCCTAGGTCACAAGTAGGGACTGTGGATTGTATCAAATTTGATAGAAAATTACCTATTTCTGGAGAGATTTACAAGTGTTTTATATTAAAAGTGTTATTTTGATATCGTACTCAGAAAGAAAGTTTATTTTTGATGTACATTCACGGACAGATTCAGTGATTCTTTTCTATATAATAGTTCAGTTTTTAGTTGTTCTATAATTTTCTAGTTTGGAAAATTGAAAGTTAAAATTCTTTCTTTCAGTTATTTTTATCTGGAAATGCCACGAAAGAACCCAGAATTAGACAATAGATTAGTATAAAGGATTAATTAACTTAGAATTGAAGTGATCCATAATGATTTATAATTAGAAACAGGAATGTCAGTATGTTTTAAGTGACAAATAAATTACCCAAGTGAAAAAGACTTTGCCTGGGGACAATCTGTTAACTCTAATCCTCAGCTTGTAATTTTGACTCCTACTAGATTAGTCATTCTGAACCAGAATGGAAGTATATTTTAACTGACAGATGAAATGCTAAGTGAAAAGGATACATTTTGAACTTTTTGATAATCTTGAAGTTTGGACTCCTCACTAAATGAGCTATTCTGTAATTTATGAACATTATATGTCGTCCCGATGGTGGCCATGGATGTGATATTCAAGGATATTGCCGCTTGTTGTCGGATTCTTACTAACACCAAGGAGGCTCCTCGTAAAACAACCAAAGTAAGAATTTTACACATCTCCAACATCGTACAGTATTTTGTTGTTTAATTTGTGTGTGAAGGTCCACGTTAAGAGAAGAAAAACATGACTTTTTACGTTATCAAAGGGTTAATTTATAAAGTTTACGCTCCTATGTTAATCTCAGATATTTTGAGAATGGGGGTTCTAATATTCACTGATAACATAAAATATAATGTAAAACTATAGACTGTGTCTTACTGTGTAATTACATTAGAAAACAAACATTTTATCATAGACAAATACATTAGTACTGGTACACAATTTGTTCTACTTGCATCAAGTAGCTATATAATAACTTAATAATAGACACAACAGTAATATACTTTACATATGGCTAATATAATATAATAATAGATGTCATAATAAAACACTGGGTGAATTAGATAATTTTTATAGCTATTACATACTCATTTCTTTATTAATTTAAAATGTTGAAACATCAATTCACTTTCTTTCATTCGAAATTTAAGCTCCGAATGAAAATAAAAATATATGTACATACAAGACAATTCTGTTAATCAAAATCTCATCCAAAGAATGGCAAAATCAGGAGTAAATGTTGTAGGGCCTATAGTAGTGGACTACTCCAAAGAGTAACATCATGTGTTTTGCAAAAAGTAAGCATGGTCTGCTTTGCACGACACCTGCCACTATTATATAGTTGTTCGTGTTTATTGTATATCACAGGGAAGTCACGCCCTCCTGGGCTACAGATTATGAGTATCGAAGATCCCTATTTATCTCTTTGCATTATCTCTGTATAATATATTTCATTTGTTTTAATTGTACCTGTCATAATAAACGCTTAATTTTTCCCCTCTATATATTTTCAGCCATTCCGTTCGTCACGTGACACGCCTGACGACTACCGTACTACAAGAAACAGACGGACAGAAGACGGTTGTACAACATGTCTGAGAGGAACTCTACATTGTTATAATGTCTGTATATTGGTGAGTTTATCTATTTTATGTACTACAGGCTGTGTATGTTATCCCTCAACAGTTCCAAATAAAAAGATCTGCCAACATGACAAAATTTCCCTCATTGCACAATAAGTGGTGTTGCCCAACTAAATCAGGTTCAGAAAGTAGGATGTAAAACTTTATTTCATGTCATTTCAGGTGATTGGTTGTGCAGCTTTAGGTGTAGGAATATTTTTACTTGTGACAGACTTCAGTGCTAGGAAGGTGACCCCTATAGTTGGCAATCAACTGTATGAAGTAACAACATATCTACTAATTGCTGGGGGTGGAGCAGTGGCCCTCCTGGCTTTCTGTGGGTGCTGTGGAACAATACGAGAAGACAAATGCGTCCTTTCATTTGTAAGTTCAGTTTTGATTTATAAATGAAGCCCAAGATCATGGCCTTGAATTAATACGATTAAAATTTGTCGTAATTGTGGAATTTTGTAAGGATATACTGTTTATCATTCTAACAACAAAAATTCTGACTTTTTCACAGAATTAATAAAACTGTTGGCCATGTCTCAGTTTTAGAAGTTTCTCATTGTTTCTTTACAATGACTATTAATTTCTATATTTCAGTATGGAACAACTTTAGCAATAGTTTTTATTTTATTGGGTGTGGCCTGTGGGTTAGCCTTCTTCTTCAGAGCAGTGGTAGGTAGTCTTTATTTACTTCATGATAAAGTTTAACAGCATAAACTGTACAAATACCTTGTGTTCTATAGCTATAACGTATTTCTACCATGCTTTCGTTAAACTCATGAATAATTAAAAAGTATGGGCAGTTCTTCATTCTAAATCACCTGAACCAAGAACATTGGCTGAATGTTTTAGTTATTCTCCAAAACTTAACTTAAACAGATTTTTAGTAGTACACCGATTTGATTGGATAATAAAATAGATTTTAAGTCGATCGTAGTGATTGACCAATCAGATGACAGGAACACTAATATCATCTTAAGTTAACCTCTCATGAATAAGTCTATCGGATTGGTAGGTCACTAAAATCAATTTTGAAAAATCGTATTGTGAGCCTTGCGTCGGGATACTTATCGTATTGTGACGTATTGGGGATATCCAGCACTAGTTAGCAGTATGTGATGTCAAATGGTAACAGTCGATTCACGGTATGTGATGTCACATGGTAACAGCCGATTCACGGTATGTGATGTCACATGGTAACAGTCGATTCACGGTATGTGATGTCACATGGTAACAGCCGATTCACGGTATGTGATGTCACATGGTAACAGTCGATTCATGGTATGTGATGTCACATGGTAACAGCCGATTCACGGTATGTGATGTTACATGGTAACAGTCGATCCACTGACTGCTGATTTATAGTGAATGTATTTCTGTGGTTGTTAGAGAGGTGAAGAGTATTAAAAGGTTTGTGAGTATATCTATGTAATACATTGTGATATTGTGTTTCCAGTTAACCAGTAATATTAAAGGTCGAATGAGACTCAGTTTGATAGAGAATTATGGGGTAGATGTCCGCGGCAACTCCCACAATAGACGTGTCACTGAAGCATGGGATGCTATGCAGAGAAAAGTAAGAACCATTTTATTATTTAAGCCAACAGCTTTCTATCAGAAACATTGTAACAGATGTCATAAAATGTTTAGTTTTAGTGAAATTACATGAACCTCAGACATCTGATTGAAAACTGATGCTATCAGTGTTCAAAATACACACAGAAAGCTTTTTAAGAAGGGCAAACTTTTTAACAAGTCATGGATATAACCACCTAGTGCTATTTTGCTATTTATTGGATTTACAGTAACAAAATGTCTTTGCTGGACTGTTACACCAAAACACTTGCCTTTATTCCAGTCTCTGATGGCTATTTTGAAATTTGTCTGCTGGTATAGAGACAGGAAAACTAGGCTTTGTTTTGTGAGGATTTTCTGCACCTCCAGGCCATTGAAATATCAACCCAGTACTTTTGGACTCACTCAGACAAACCGTTCAAATTGTTAAGTATACAAATATTACATGTGCAAGTGTTGATTGTATCTGTTCTATTTTTAGTTACAATGTTGTGGAGTATCAGGAAACGTAACATCAAAAGATTCCTGGGCTTTCTACAAATTAAACACTGTTTGGTTTATTCAAGAAATGAACAGTAAGTCTTGGGCTTTTTTTATGGCCAGTTACGATTGACACCCGTCAATATGGTGGACTGACACCCGTCAATATGGTGGACTGACACCCGTCAATATGGTTTATCACATAAGTCCTTTCACGATTAGTGGCGTCATCAAACACTTAGTTTTAGTGGAATTACAACAACCACAGACATTTGATCGAAAATTAGTATTGTTTCAAATTGAAGCTATCAGTGTTCCCAATACACTTAAAAAATTGAGAAAACTTCTTTACAGTCACTTTAAAGGGACAGGTTCATCATCTATTTGACCACTTGTACATTAGTCTCTGAAACAGATTTTTTTTTAGCTAATCTAATTAATGATGACCTATTGTTTTATTGTCTTTTTCTAGAACCAACAGATGGTAAATTAGTTCCTGAAAGTTGCTGTAAAGACAGAAATATTGCCGTCTGTACAGGTCAAGAGTTTTTCCAGGGACCACCTAACTTTGTTGATAATGAATTTTCAAAATATAAAAATGAAAACCCACATCTATTAACTAATGTAAGTTGGCTGTTTTTTTTTTCCTGTTCTCTTGTTCTCTTCTTGTTTTCTTCCATTCTGCTTTACTATTGAGAAACAAGAAATTTAAAAACATAAAATCATACTTATATACAGGCCTGTAGCTACAGGGGTGAGGTCGGATTGCACCCCTAAAAATGACTGCAACTAAACACCATACACAATCACCCCAACAGATATATTGCTTGTCCCTCCGAACTATCAAGTCTGGGTATGGATGAGCCTGGTAATGTATTTAAGATAATCAGTTTATTTGATACTGTCTGTTGTTTGATTGTAATATACTGTTTGTTTATATTTCAGGGTTGTTATGATCAACTAGTAAATTATTTAGATGACTATGCTATAGTGATTGGTATCGTATCAGCAGTTGTTCCATTATTTTTAGTAAGTGCTATCTTATACACCTCCATCCCTGCCAATGATTTAAATCTTAACTGCCTTCCACCATTTGCAGTTTGTTTCTTCCCCTGATGAAGTCAAAACTTTTTTGACGAAACGTTGGTTATTAAAGGATGGTATTTGATGTCAAGTTTTATGGTTTTTTACACCAAGTTCAGCATACATCAAATGAATCGCTGTACTACTAGTGGTATTGGTGATCCCATTAAAAAGTCTTCTGTGATTGGTTATTGCTGCCTGTTTTTTCTTTGTGGAATCACTACATTTTTCAGATTACCCCTTTGTTTGTACTCCAAGTATTGTCAAATGGAAGTTGAGAATATCTTTCCCATTCGAATTACTTGCTTGCTTGATTACAATACTTAATTACTTTCCAAATATTAATGAAGTATTTTGAATTTTTCAGATACTTGGTATAGTGATATCTTTCTGTTATGTGCACGTGTGTCTGGTCACCCTAGTGACGATGAAGTGGATGTCTAAAAATAGCTTCCGTCCTGACCAATCAGAATCAACGTTACATATTGTGCCTCCACCTGATGCAAATCATCCATCCAATCTGGAATTGGTTTCAATTAAACTGGTTTCAGTTTTCATGTCGCTCATTAGTTAATCTGCTATTGGTTTAAACCGGAACCGGTTTTGGTTTTATAATATGTTATTCTTATTGGTCTATTGAGAAGTTGTGATATAATTAAAATATTACAAGACACAAACAGAGTGCTGTAAAATGGCGGAGTTTGGAGAAAACAGATACTTTATAAAAGAATGTTTTCCCATTTCAAAATACGCGGAGAGATCACACTTCTCGGGAATATAGCGGAGCACGTGCTGTGCTGGTTTCAATACTTAAACTAAACAGTGTTTCAGAGCGCTTCAGAAACACCAATGATTGGCTAACTGAATAATTTCAACAAATCTGATTGGTTGATCATTGAGAAACTTTCATTAACCAATCAGATCTGTTGAAAGGGATTTATTTGTGATGGGTGAACACAAATTTTGATCATGTAAACAAGTGATTTGTTAAATTTTTCAAAAATGGTGGAACTACACAGAGAGGCTATTCTGTAGTTTGGTAAAAGAACATGTGAAATATAGTTATATTGTCAGAAAGAAACCATTTAAAGTATTTTTACGAGGACAAAACGGAAAGACTCAACTTTGAAAGAATTCAAGAGCCATTCTTCTGATGAAAAGGTTTGAATGAAAAGGGATGAAACAGAATATAGTCTTGTTTTACCAGACACTGACAATCAGTGAAAATAAAGGATACAGATATTTTATCAACAGTCTAAATATAGATTTGGGAATCCCCGACCTAATTAGTATTGGGAATTCCATGACCTATATTCAGACTGCTATAATGTACATTACTATAAAGAATGGAGGGAATTATATGTTTAGTTTCATTATGTATATAAATCATTGAAAAATATTCAAATACAATTCATTATATTCGTCAAAAGATGGCAGGCTTGTAGGTATCATTTTGTAAGATATCCTAATTCCACTGATATGATTGGCTAATTTTCCGTATGCCCAGTATGTGGACCAATCACAGCTGTTTTTACTATTGTTTGATTGGTTTTTAAGTATGTCAAGTCTTATCAGATAATGTATATTAGATAATGTTGCATTAAATACTGTTGCATTAGATGACGTTGCATTAAATACTGTTGCATTAGATATTGTTGCATTAGATGATGTGACATTAGATGATGTGGCATTAGATAATGTTGCATTAGATGTGGCATTAGATGATGTTGCATTAGATGTGGCATTAGATGATGTTGCATTAGATGATGTGGCATTAGATAATGTTGCATTAGATGTGGCATTAGATGATGTTGCATTAGATGATGTTGCATTAGATAATGTTGCATTAGATGTGGCATTAGATAATGTGTTTGATGATACTGTTGAAATAAGATCAAAGAATTTAAACTAGACTAGTTGGATGGTAGTTTTCCATACAGGCTACTAATCATCGTCTCTAATCCCAACATTAAATGAAAACTGATCACCAATTGATGTATATCCTTAATACGGAGTATTCTTTACTTGTTTTTGAAAATAAGGCCCTACGTCTTAAGCCACGATAGAAATATTTACGATACAGCCAAACAAATGTACTTAAATCAGTGCTTTTTTATCATTATCACCATTTCAACTTTAAGTCAAGCTACTGTCTTCTGAACGAAACATTCTTTGATTGTTGGCACCATATTTCAATTGATCAATTAATTCCTAGATTGGTCAAAATATCTTTTGTTAGAAGGCAACATCCTTGGATATTCATGCCTCATCTATGGACGGACAAAACATAATTCGAATGCACTCAATTTGGCACATCATATCATCTTTGACTCAACAAATTTCTGTGGATGAAACAAATTTTTCCTTAAATTTCTCTTTACTGGGATATCTGCAGAACAATTTGCATAGTGCTTACTGATTTTAGTTTCTGGTCCAAGCTCGAAACGATCTTTTGTTCAATGACAGTGGTATGTATTTATAATATACTTTATGTAAATTAGGACACTTTTTCAAATGCACGTATTTTTTACCAGTATGAAAGTGTGTCAAATAATAGGAAATTTTCTGTTTCTAAGGAAACGGCTTTGATTATAAATTTCCAATTGAATGAATGATTTGTGAGATTTTTTGTATCGTTACATTTTGTGGTTTTGGGGCTTTTATGTTTTTTTTCATATTCGTTATTTCATGTTTTCTTGAATTTTGATAAATTTTTATATAAGTTAGATTTATAATCTGTTTATTAAAATTGAAAATAAAACTGCCACAAATGAGGCATTTCCAATAGGTTAATTACTATTTCCATACTCTTTTACAGAATCTGTATCTTTAAAAGGTTTTCTAGGAGTTAAGCATTTCTAGTAATTCCCCAAGAAGGAAATTTAACATTTATTTGAAGGCAGAAATTTTTAAGAAGGGAAGTCTTGTATACTTTTTGTTTTTTTTTTATTCTTTAAAATTTAAATCAGACAATAGTCAATAATAATTTTTTTTTAGGGACGTTTTTGCAAAGTTAAAAAATCTTCAAAGAATTACCAACATTTCATCATAATAATCTTTTACTACATTCCAATCTTCTATGCATATCTTTAAACAGTTAAGGCTAACCTTAAAGCTATCATGAACAACTTAAAAAAGGAACAATTCTATCATTCACAAAATTTGATCATTGAATTTTTATTTGAAATTTTTAAATTTTGTAGAATTTGAGTCAATAATTTAAAAGCAATGTATGGAACCAAACTCGAATTTAAAATCATTTCTGGAATATCCAGTCTCTTTTGATGTTTCAGGTTTACAATCCTGACATCAGGTTGTATAGGGGGACTGTCTTTTTAGACTAACAAAACCTCGACAGAAAAGAAAGGCTGGCAATAAACAGGAATTAATCAGCCCTCTAACATAGTGTATATATATATATTGATTAATTTGTGATAAAAGCGCCGTATATTTGTTTCATATAATGTCACAAATGAAGGATTCCGATTGGATAATTTAAATTCAAATAAATGATTCTGATTGGATAATTTGAATTTAACCAATTGAGAGTAGATAAATTATGAAATTAGTTATTTAGATTTAGATCTAAAATAGTACCTTTACCAGACTGATTTTCTAGTTTTTCATTTTTCTTCGTTTTTTTGTTAAAAAATGATTCTTTTTTGATTTTTGATTTCATTTTTGAAGAGAATATGGACGATGTTCAAAAGATTTCATTTCATTTGGTTATATTTTTGGGTTTCTAGATTAGGAAGCCGATTAACTTTCATTTAAATAGACTTAAAATAGAGTTATTGCCCTTGTTGGACAATAATTAACGTTTCATTAATATAAATGTCATTTATTTATATTATAACTTAGTATTTAGAATTTTTGAGTTTTCTAATTAACAAATTGTCCGTCGAATAAATTTAGTTCCCCCCTTTTTTTTTTTTTATCTTGTTTTGAGTTATCATGTATCTGAAGAAATAAATAAAAGTTTTTTTTGCCTAATTTATGCATCATTGTAAATGGATAAAATCATTATTAAAATATATTTTCAGTAATTTTTTGTCTTCTGATTGCCTTGGATTTGACCTATTGTACCCTAGTCTTCAGTTAAGATAATCAGTAATAGTGTTCACAGCCCACCATAGAAATTTGGGCCTTCAAATCCATATGAGTCCAGAATTATCCGCTTTTGATAGTTAAAAAGACGAGTCGTCTGTAAAACTATAGTGGACTTAAAGTCTTTGAATGGCATTTAGCAATTGTGAGTACGATATATAGACACAGCTTTATGAAACAACAATCACTGGTTAAAGTTTTATGCAACGTTTCGACGTGTTTCCCCCAGTGATTGTTGTTCCATAAAGCTGTATCTATATATAGTGGACTTCTTATATCCCCAAACTGCACCCAAGAAAAAACTATTGAGACACTGTAGGTATATTTGCGCAGTTTTTATCTTTAAAAGTGCTTCCCAAATTGAGGGGGGGCATTATATACCTGTGATAAGTTGTCCAATCGATATTGACGGTTAATTGATATGGTTGTGAAAGTTTTTTAATTTGTACTCGGGAGCCGGTAGGTTTCCTTGGAAGCTTTCTTAAAATACACCTTGATCCCTCTTCTCATATAGTTTGATTTTGTGATGTCCTTCTTGAAAGGAACTTCCGGATTTCTTTACCCAGCGGTATCAGTCACAAAATACAATAAATTAAATCTTTCAGTCGGCGAAGTTCTACCCACAGCCATTTTATATTTATCTTTATATATTTCACAATTACAAATATTTAATGGAAAATGCAATAAACCGAGGCCCCGTGTGCTACAGGCTGCGGACGTTAAAGATCCCTCGACAATTGGAAATCGAAAAAGAGCAGGCTAATGCCGCTGTCCTAGCAAAATTTCCCTCATTGCACCCTGCCTGGCGTTGTCTATCTTCATTAGCCCACATGGTGCAGAAAAGTAGGACGTAAAACTCCTTCCATTTCATTTCTGAAATAGCAACAAAATAATCAGATAAAATTTCATAGAAAATATTAAAAAGTTCCTATGGCATACAAGGTAGACAACTGCAGATTTCTTGAGATACCAAGACTACAATGAAATAAGCCTTCATATTAACATGTCCTTCATGCTTCTGGTAAAATGAACACGTCCTCTTGATGGATACGAGTTAAATCTAAACCATCCATTGAATAATGCAGGCCAATAAAGAAGTTCACAATTACAAAGAAATTGGTAAAATTATAGTTCAAAGATTTTCAAATGAAATGAAATGAATGGAGTTTTATGTCCTACTTTCTAAATTTTCAATCAACCGACAGAAATTACTGAGTTGGGTGAACAATCGTTGAAATCAATATCATCTTTATTCAGAAAACTCGATATTTATTATTTCAAAATGTTTGAATCCATAATTCTGATGATCATTGCGTATTTCACAAACTTATACACGATAACATTAATTGCCAGAATCCGCAATCGATGTCTAGGTCATTATCATCCGTCTATGAAAAACATAAGTACTGTTTCCGAAATCGAATTATAGTTAATAGTAAAACACCTGGAAGAAAAACTATCGATGCACAATAATCAGCACAAAACCTCATTCAGATTTTTTTTTAAAAATATGGTGAGATAAGGGTGTATCTTCGGAACGATCGAGATTGAGTTATGATGAGTTATATCCTTATCAATGGTGAGTTATGTCCCTTATCAATGGTGAGTTATGTCCCTTATCAATGGCGCGTTATGTCCCTTATCAATTGTGAGTTACGTCCCTTATCAATGGTGAGTTTCTTCCCTTATCAATTGTGAGTCATGTCCCTTATCAATGGTGAGTTACGTCCCTTATCAATTGTGAGCTATGTCCCTTATCAATGGTGAGTCATGTCCCTTATCAATGTTGAGTTATGTCCCTTGTTGATATGTACAATAAGTTGGTAAAATCAACCCACTATTCCAAAAACCAATTCTTTTCGTGTGTTGCTTCTCTGTTCTTATATATGATACATGAATGTCATTTACCAAATTGTTTGCTTTTTTGGAAATGAACGCACGTCTCAACGACAGTTTCTGCAGTTTTAAATTTTACTGGCATGTTTAGTCTAGAAATTAAGGATGACACAGTAGCAAACGATGATGGTTTGGTTGGTACATACTTCACATTGGCTCGGTAAGATGGACACAACTGAGGAGCCCAAATCTCGAACAGTTTAGGTATGAAATACCTCGGTGTTTTCTTGTAATTATTAGAATCATACGTCACAGATTTTTCTGACGTTTCACCAAGCTGCTGCTCTGACGTAACACGACATGATATAGATTCTGACGTCATCTCACTCTTGTGACGTTTTCGAACTGCGCCAATCATGGATCCAGATGAGGATGACGTCATATTACTTCTGCTTGTTGAAAGTATACTTCTCACTTCAATCGAGGATTCGCCATCTTGAATTGTAGCAGCTTGAACTTTTCTTGGCGCAAGTTTTAGTCGAGATAACTTCTTGAAGGTGCGGGGTTGTGTGGATGTTCCTACGTGTTTCTTAGTTTCTGTCATACTCGGTTTTCTTTTCTTGGATGTGTTTATCTATATATCCTTGCTCATTAATTCTGGTCAAAACTTAACAGTCTATAGCCTTTCTAATTCTGAAATTAAACGTCATATCTATTAGCATGGCGAGATGGGAATGCTGTGCAAGATTGGGATGCGAGATTTTTGATCATGGAAACAGTTGCGGCTCTAAGGGCAACGATCATTAAAGACAAATTTTCATCAATCTAGTCTTCCTGTTATTTTTTAACCTACTTAAAGTACATGACAATACACGCTCTACAATTCTAACATGGATGCTGTAGATGACCGAGAACTGTTCCTGACACAAATGTAGTTTTCTGTGTTAGGAATGGATATTGTAGAAAATGAAATGAAGTTTTACGTCCTACTTTTCTGTGATGTTATTGAACTTTTGAAGATAATTCCATAGAGAAAAAGTTAAAAGTTTTACATCTTATTTTCTATTGCACGAAAGAAATGAAATATGAAGTCCTACTTTTCTACTGGTTAGAGAGAACCATGCACACAAAATAAAGGGAGCTTTGCGTCCTAAATTTCTACAGAGCGTTATTGGCTTAATGAAAACTGTTTTAACTTACCTGAACGCAGTGACCTGTAGCTTATGTTGCACAGGTACGACCAACCAACGTTTACCCTACCTTGTTTCAATCCACAATGACAACAACATCGATCATATCTTGTTTGTTGTTGTTTGAACGCGTCAGACCGGGTGATTGCCAATGTTCGACCGGATCATACATTCTCAATGTAATCCGATTACTTCGCTCTCTAAGCTCTCTAGTACGAAAGGTGTGAAAAGCTGGTGGAATTAACTGAAATTAGAAATAAAATGAATTAATGGGAATTAAATTAAGTCGTTACCGTAAATTCATGTCGTTAGCATTGTAGAAGAAACTCGTGAATATATACTGGCCTATAACCATAAGATTTGAACGACATATAGAAGCAAGGAGCACATATAACAAAACACAAGACAATATTATAGAATATAACACTCATCTTTAATAAGGTTGGGCACATAATGTTTCAACACAATATACACGTGTCGTCATGAGATGTAATGGGTAGTTTTGATTGTCTGTGATTTAACGCCTCTTACGAAACTATTGGGATAAAACCCATAATTATCGATAAAGGGTGTTTAAGCTACGATTTCATTCACCAAACAAAACTACACCTCACAATAAATGAAATGAAATTAATGGAGTTTTACGTCTAACTGTTCTGCCCTTGATTGAGCTAATGAAGACAGGCCACACTACGCAGTGTGCAATTTACAACAGTTAGTATTCTGTTCTCGACACAATGGTAGTTTTCTGTGTTAAGGAAGGGTAATGTCGATCACTAAGGGTGCGGGCCCGCGCTTTCCGCGTGTACCTGCGCTTCCACGTCAAGATTATCGCGTTGCTGACAGGATTTATAATGTCAAACCGAGCGTGAACATCCAATCAGATTCATTTTTCCTTTCAATAACATGATTGACGTGATTATCGACACCGACTCAAGATTTATGTCTTCGGTGAAACTCCTGAAGAGACTCTTTTTGGTGACAAAAATCTTCGACCAAAAACGCTCGTGTGCCCGCATGTTTACATCATACGTTTCTGCACCGGTTTGGGCTAACGAAGACTGGCAATGCTATGCAGTGTACAATATAACCTCACAATAAGGACTGATATCAAAGTAGTTCGGACTAACTCCAGCTCTATATAATGAATAACACTGTGTAATAATGAGAGTAATCAATTAGTATTGAATATTGTATTTAATCCTCAATGTTTATAGAGTTATAACAGATTACATATTATTATACTGTATAGATCTAACATATAGTCCAGGTGAGGCACGAGTGCAACTTGTCTTAAATATAGTCCAGGTGAGGCACGAGTACAGCTTGTCTTAAATATAGTCCAGGTGAGGCACGAGTACAGCTTGTCCTAAATATTGTCCAGGTGAGGCACGAGTACAACTTGTCTTAAATATAGTCCAGGTGAGGCACGAGTACAACTTGTCTTAAATATAGTCCAGGTGAGGCACGAGTACAGCTTGTCTTAAAGATTGTCCAGGTGAGGCACGAGTACAGCTTGTCTCAAATATAGTCCAGGTGAGGCACGAGTACAACTTGTCTTAAATATAGTCCAGGTGAGGCATGAGTACAACTTGTCTTAAATATAGTCCTGGTGAGGCACGAGTACAACTTGTCTTAAATATAGTCCAGGTGAGGCACGAATACAACTTGTCTTAAATATAGTCCAGGTGAGGCACGAGTACAACTTGTCTTAAATATAGTCCAGGTGAGGCACGAGCACAGCTTGTCTTAAAGATTGTCCAGGTGAGGCACGAGTACAACTTGTCTTAAATATTGTCCAGGTGTGACACGAGTACAACTTGTCTAAAATATAGTCCAGGTGAGACACGAGTACAGCTTGTCTTAAATATAGTCCAGGTAAGACACGAGTACAGCTTGTCTTGAATATAGTCCAGGTGAGACACGAGTACAGCTTGTTTTGAATATAGTCCAAGTGAGACACGAGTACAACTTGTCTTAAATATAGTCCAGGTGAGGCACGAGAACAACTTGTCTTAAATATAGTCCAGGTGAGGCACGAGTACAACTTGTCTTAAATATAGTCCAGGTGAGGCACGAGTACAACTTGTCTTAAATATAGTCCAGGTGAGGCACGAGTACAGCTTGTCTTAAATATAGTCCAGGTGAGGCACGAGTACAGCTTGTCTTAAAGATTGTCCAGGTGAGGCACGAGTACAGCTTGTCTAAAATATAGTCCAGGTGAGGCACGAGTACAACTTGTCTTAAATATAGTCCAGGTGAGGCACGAGTACAGCTTGTCTTAAATATAGTCCAGGTGAGGCACGAGTACAGCTTGTCTTAAATATAGTCCAGGTGAGACACGAGTACAGCTTGTCTTAAATATAGTCCAGGTGAGGCACGAGTACAACTTATCTTAAATATAGCCCAGGTGAGGCACGAGTACAGCTTGTCTTAGATATAGCCCAAGTGAGGCACGAGTACAACTTGTCTTAAATATAGTCCAGGTGAGGCACGAGTACAACTTGTCTTAAATATAGTCCAGGTGAGGCACGAGTACAGCTTGTCTTAAATATAGTCCAGGTGAGGCACGAGTACAGCTTGTCTTAGAGATTGTCCAGGTGAGGCTCGAGTACAGCTTGTCTTAAATATAGTCCAGGTGAGGCACGAGTACAACTTATCTTAAATATAGCCCAGGTGAGGCACGAGTACAGCTTGTCTTAAATATAGTCCAGGTGAGGCACGAGTACAGCTTGTCTTAAATATAGTCCAGGTGAGGCACGAGTACAACTTGTCTAAAATATAGTCCAGGTGAGGCACGAGTACAGCTTGTCTAAAATATAGTCCAGGTGAGACACGAGTACAGCTTGTCTTAAATATAGTCCAGGTGAGGCACGAGTACAACTTGTCTTAAATATAGTCCAGGTGAGGCACGAGTACAGCTTGTCTAAAATATAGTCCAGGTGAGGCACGAGTACAACTTGTCTTAAATATAGTCGAGGTGAGGCACGAGTACAACTTGTCTTAAATATAGTCTAGGTGAGGCACGAGTAAAACTTGTCTTAAATATAGTCCAGGTGAGGCACGAGTGCAGTGTGTCTTGAATATAGTTCAGGTGAGGCACGAGTACAGCTTGTCTTAAATATAGTCCAGGTGAGGCACGAGTACAGCTTGTCTTAAAGATTGTCCAGGTGAGGCACGAGTAACCACTTAACAACCTCGTATTAACGGTTTTTGACGTGGAAGTCGTGCGGTTGGGGACACAGAACACGGACTCCAGTGGTGGTCTAAGCTATCCAGGCTTACGTGGAGTCATTCGTGGACGAATATTGTGTTTCTATGAATTGATATCGAATTTATTTCATTTGATAAATAAAGCCAATAATTGCGTGTGTCTAATTAGTTTATGATTTGATTGAATATTGAATGAGCCTGTCAACTGCGTGACAAATAAATCTATCAAACTAGGACAGTGGTATAGAGTGATATTTGTATTGACGGTGGTTCGAGGTGGAGGCATTAAGATGAGAGGGAGAGGGGTTGACAATCTTGTCCCTACGTGTTGCATTAAAGTATTTGACAATAAATATTATATTGATATCACTAACTCTTTTAGCAACGTTTCGACAATGATACTCTCGTCAAGTAGCAATGACACGCTACGTGTTCAATGGGAGACTACTCCCTCAACCACAGAAAATAATTTCCCTTCCATTATTTCGAAGGAAAGTTAAGAATCAAACAGATTATGTTGAAAGTATGAGGGGATGATTTAACAGATATGGATTCAAAACTATATTTCAGTTTAAATAATTTTTATTGTTCAGATGAGAACAATAAACCGGGGCCCCGTGTACTACAGGCTATGCACGTTAAAGATCCCTCGACAGTTGGACACCGAAAAAGAGCAGGCTAATGCCACTGTCCTGTCAAAAATTCCCTCATTGCACCCAGTATGGCATTGCCCGTCTTCATTAGCCCACGAGGTGCAGAAAAATAGGACGTAAAACTCCATTCATTTCATTTCATTTCATTTCCACCTATACCGGGATTGAACCTTGGTCTTTCAGGTTAGTTTAAAATTAATACATTCTAGGGTTCCTGTATCCTGAAAGAGATAAAAGAAAGACAAGACAGCTAACAGCTTACCATAAATTATCTAACAAAATAACAAAACATATTAATATTCCAAATTATCAACTTTCATTTTCTTTGAAGCAATATTCCCCAAATCGATAACTCATGGCTTAAGACATTAAAGAATATTGAAGATTAATTTTCTATTGGAATATTGTACATATTTTAAACTTGCTTATCGTGCTTATAAGGATAAATTCACAAATTACAAAGCCTGTCTAGGGAATATAAAGCAACGCTAGATGTACAGTACTATTTGTTTGGGTTTATAGAGCTGAGAAGCCAGCACAATGTACAAAGTTTCAAAACTAAACTGTATTTTGTTAGGAATATTGCTAAAAGTATCATGCGTTTACAGTGAAGACTGTATGGATTCAGTTTACATGAAAATACAGTATACCACTAAACTGATAGATTCTTACATCGATATCAAAAACAAAGTCAGTTCAGCTTATGAATGTCTGAAACTTTGTCGAAATCGTGCTACTTGTAAATCTGTAGGAATTGAAACAAGTTCCATGGACTGTTATTTGTATGCTGGGCGAGTTTATGCTGGATTAAGAGGAACAATCAAGTCGGATATCATATACTATTGGCTACTAGAACGTAAGTTCCATAAGTTCGAATCTCATATACTATTGACTACTAGAACGTAAGTTCCATAAGTTCGAATCTCATATACTATTGGCTACTAGAACGTAAGTTCCATAAGTTCGAATCTCATATACTATTGGCTACTAGAACGTAAGTTCCATAAGTTCGAATCTCATATACTATTGGCTACTAGAACATAAGTTCCATAAGTTCGAATCTCATATACTATTGGCTACTAGAACGTAAGTTCCATAAGTTCGAATCTCATATACTATTGGCTACTAGAACGTAAGTTCCATAAGTTCGAATCTCATATACTATTGGCTACTAGAACGTAAGTTCCATAAGTTCGAATCTCATATACTATTGGCTACTAGAACGTAAGTTCCATAAGTTCGAATCTCATATGCTATTGGCTACTAGAACGTAAGTTCCATAAGTTCGAATCTCATATGCTATTGACTACTAGATCATAAGTTCCATAAGTTCGAATCTCATATGCTATTGGCTACTAGATCATAAGTTCCATAAGTTCGCATCTCATATGCTATTGGCTACTAGATCATAAGTTCCATAAGTTCGAATCTCATATACTATTGGCTACTAGATCATAAGTTCCATAAGTTCGAATCTCATATGCTATTGGCTACTAGATCATAAGTTCCATAAGTTCGAATCTCATATGCTATTGGCTACTAGATCATAAGTTCCATAAGTTCGAATCGCATATGCTATTGGCTACTAGATCATAAGTTCCATAAGTTCGAATCTCATATGCTATTGGCTACTAGAACGTAAGTTCCATAAGTTCGAATCTCATATGCTATTGGCTACTAGATCATAAGTTCCATAAGTTCGAATCTCATATGCTATTGGCTACTAGAATGTAAGTTCTGAAAGCTGAATTATTCATGACTGTTGGCGATTAAAATTGTAAGTTCCATAAGTTCTAATCTTATATAATACTAACAATAACATCCTACTCCAGATGTACTTTTGGTGACAAGAGTTAAAGTTCGAATTTATTGATTTCGAAGATGTACGTTCCATAACTTGCTATCTAATGCTCCATAAGTTTAGTTTTTTTTCTAATTGTTACCATGACATAAGTTCCATAAGTTTTATTTAGTAGATTCTGAAGATACATAAGTTTAGGTCTTAGTAACTATTGGTTACCAGTATGTAAGGAAACCCAAGGTTGTTTTTCATTTCATTCTATTTTGTTTATTTACAGATGAATGTCCATTACATCTGGGATACAGTGAAGACCCAACCAGTAAAATTTGTACTAAGTATTATCCCACAGAAGTGATTTGGTCTCTAGCTCAAGAGACATGTGAAGGTGAGGGAGGTATGTTGCTCATGGTGGACAACCTCGACAGCAGAAGGGTGGCGACAGATTATGTTACCAGTGGGGGTAAGTTGTTATTTTTGAAAATATTAAAAGTTGAGGACAACATTTATAAAGTTTATTACATGAAAAGGGTTTTGTTAATTTGTCTGCGTATCATTGACAACACCGTTCAGTATGCAATGCAGGAAAATTTCTGCTAAATAAGTGGCATTAACCTACTTCATTTTCCGATTCCAGTGGTCGAAGGATATTGTAGCACACAGATTTAGCTTAACTTTTCTTAAAATCATGTGAATTTAGTACAATTTATTCGTTAATTACATTGAAAACCCGTAGGGGCGGGGGGGTGGACTTTATTGTGGTCGCATATTGAAGATTGAAGAAGTGGGCGTGTGAACAGGATAAGCTGTTTAAAGTCCCACTTTTCTTCCAGTTGTTGTACGACTAACACTATGAAGTGTACAATGGGATATTGAGCAGAGGCTTTATTGCCATCCTATGACCTCAAAATATCAATTAAGGCCGGCAACACCATGAAGTGTACAATAGGGGATATTTAAAAAGCAATGACTTTCTCGTCAACGTATGACCTCAAAATGATAATTTTAGGTTGAAAAAATAAACATTTCTCCCAATTTCAACCTTTATAAATTCTTTTTGTTCAAGTGCTGAAGGAATGGACATTCCTTGGCTCTAAAAGGAACCTGGAAGATCCTGCAGATTGGAAATGGTTCAATGGGGTACCAGTCAACACCTCCTGGATTATTCTCGACAGTAATGAAGAACCTGAAGAACCAGATTGTATGACATTGAAAGTGACGGATAAAGATGTAAATCCAATGGTTCTACAGAGTCATGGTTGTTTCTTTACTGAAGGATTCATTTGCCAAGTTCCTACAAAACAAAACTATTTACCGACATTGTCTCCTACTGTTATTAGATAATCTAACCAAACCAAACCAACGACTACCATTCGACTACCAATCAACAAGAATTACCATGATCAGAACGAGTTTGGAAGAATGAAGGAGATCGAGTAACTCACGCCACACCATCCAAGGCCGAGTTTCACCGCCATGTCATTCGACCCGACCAGATCTAACGAAGAATCAACAACCAAACCAATAACACAGAATCATCCAATTTGAACCAATCCAACTACCAACTACTACGACTACCAACAACTACCTAGTTTGCGATATCAGCATCCGCTGGAAGTGAACGTTAACTTGTCATCTATCAACCAACCTATAACCGACTGGAGATGATGTGCCCGTAAACAGGTCGGCAATACTCATGATAAGTCGTCGAACTTGAGCGTTCGTGTGCACGCACCATTAGTTTTTTGTTTTTTACAATGTATTCACCATTTTTTCATATTTTCATGTAAAGTTTGGAATGAACGAGTTTGTTTTAGATTAGAAAATAGACAAAGGACTAAACTAAATCTGTCGTCAGAATTGACAATAAAAACGAATCGATAATTCTTTTTCTAAAACTAAAATAATGCCCATTCATTTGTCATTGTTTCCAAGGCAAGGGATTTACCAAACGTACCGAACTCTTATAATTGTTCTTGGTACATTGTCAGTTCTCTGTGGTCAGAATGAGATTAGAACATACCAAACTATCGTGTCTAACTAGCTAGCAGATTGCTTGGTACACTGTCAGTTCTCTGTGGTCAGAATGAGATTAGAACATACCAAACTATCGTGTCGAACTAGCTAGCAGATTGCTTGGTACACTGTCAGTTCTGTGTGGTCAGAATGAGATTAGAACATACCAAACTATCGTGTCTAATAGCTAGCAGATTGCTTGGTACAATGGCAGTTGTCAGTGGTCAAAACGAGATTAGAACATACCAAACTATCGTGTCTAACTAGCTAGCAGATTGCTTGGTACACTGTCAGTTCTGTGTGGTCAGAATGAGATTAGAACATACCAAACTATCGTGTCTAATAGCTAGCAGATTGCTTGGTACAATGGCAGTTGTCAGTGGTCAAAACGAGATTAGAACATACCAAACTATCGTGTCTAACTAGCTAGCAGATTGCTTGGTACAATGTCAGTTCTCTGTAGTCAAAACGAGATTAGAACATAGCAAACTATCGTGTCTAACTAGCTAGCAGATTGCTTGGTACAATGGCAGTTGTCAGTGGTTAGAAAGGGACTATAGCATACCAAACTATTGTATCCAACTAGCTAGCAGGTTATTGATACAATGAAAGTTTTCTGAGGTCGGAATGAGCCTAGAGAATATCAAACTACCGAGTGGACTGTGACTGATTCAGAAGTGGTCTGAAACAACGATTATTTTTTTAGTTATTCCCCTTCGTTTGTTGAACACAACCTAATCTCTCCAGAAGTAGGTAATTTCCTATCAAATTGATGTATTCCAATGCTGAAATCTTCAGTCCCTACTTGTGACCTAGGCCAGTGTCTCTATAAGAGAGTGTCTCATAAAACCTTATACAACCTAGGTCGACTGACGACTAGAAGCATATCATCTGGTCGAAGCCAATGGCGTTTCTTGGAAACATGAGGTGAAGGCCCATTTATATTAAAGTTAACACGTTATTAGAAGTTCCACTCAAGAAGTATACGATTCCTTACTAATAGCTAGTGATTAAAGAATAACATAAGGGCTTCATCGTCACTTTTGAGAAATTCTTGTTAATTGATTATTGATGTAAGATCATTTCCAACAATGTGTTGCATAACATTATTACTCTATAGAAATAATTGTGGTGTTTATTCTGACGCAAATCTCTTTTCTAAGATACCGCCTTCGATTAAGAGAGCGTTTTGGATTATTCCCTTGAGTCGTCTCTTAATACAGTTTCTACTGTACTGTAAATGATATGATAATTTTATGTTGGATATTTTCGGAAATGGAAATGCAACTTAATACGAATTCATGGAGTCAGACAAGTAGAATAGGTGACACAGCCCACAGAAAAAAAATGAAACAATGAAATAAGAAACACAATATCTGTATTTTAATCAGATAAATTTCTATACTTTCTAGGTATTTTTAATGTATATTTTACAATGAGATTGCAGATCGTAATCATTTTTATTCTTAACAACATAGCACTTAATATAATCAGTCAAGCAGGCAGATAAATAATTAAAACATAATATCAATTACTGAAATGTGATACATGCACTGAATGCTGAAATACCTACCCTAAAGCCCCGTCTACACACTTGTTCAAAACATCGTGATACACTTGTTCAAAACATCGTCATACATTTGTTCAAAACATCGTGATACATTTGTTCAAAACATCGTCATACATTTGTTCAAAACACTGTCATACATTTGTTCAAAACACCGTCATACATTTGTTCAAAACACCGTCATACATTTGTTCAAAACACCGTCATACATTTGTTCAAAACATCGTCATACATTTGTTCAAAACATCGTCATACATTTGTTCAAAACATCGTGATACATTTGTTCAAAACATCGTCATACATTTCTTCAAAACACTGTCATACATTTGTTCAAAACACCGTCATACATTTGTTCAAAACACCGTCATACATTTGTTCAAAACACCGTCATACAGTTGTTCAAAACACCGTCATACATTTGTTCAAAACACTGTCATACATTTGTTCAAAACACCGTCATACATTTGTTCAAAACATCGTCATACATTTGTTCAAAACATCGTCATACATTTGTTCAAAACATCATCATACATTTGTTCAAATCATCGTGATACATTTGTTCAAAACATCGTCATACATTTGTTCAAAACATCGTCGTACATTTGTTCAAAACATCGTCATACATTTGTTCAAAACATCGTCATACATTTGTTCAAAACATCGTCATACATTTGTTCAAAACATCATCATACATTTGTTCAAAACACCATCATACATTTTTACATGTTCAATCGTGAAGACACGGCCTAAGACCTTTCTTTTGCAATTTTCAATGTGGATCAAATTCCAAGCTTGATGTTGACACGTTTAACTATCATCTACAGAGTTTGATTATGAAGAAACCTTTCGTAGCGTATCGTGACTGGATTTGAAATACTAAGCTTCGTGACTCTTTTTCTCCAACAAGATGATAATTCGTTCGGCGTCTCAAAATCCGACTTAGTATCTCGAAAACCTGACCTGGTAATCCGACGTGGTATCTCGGTAGTCAGACTTGGTATCTCGGTAATCCAACTTGGTATCTCGGTAATCCAACTTGGTATCTCGATAATCTGACTTGGTATCTCGGTAATCTGACTTGGTATCTCGGTAATCTGACTTGGTATCTCGGTAATCTGACTTGGTATCTCGAAAGTCGGTCGACCCCAAAAGTCACGTAATTTTCAAGATACCTGCCATTTGAAATGTCAGAAATGTTGTGAAAATTGTAATACGGATGTTTACGGGTCGTACAAAATCCTGCTCGGAAACCATATTTCGTGTGACGGACTTGAATAAACACGGGTTCCTAGACTCGAACAGAGGACAAGGCTGGGACGATCAATGACATTTTTGGATCAGTAGTTGAACACAAAGTTCATTTTCATAATGTTGATGGGCAAGCCCAAGGACATTCTTCAAAACTCTGTTCTTGATTTCCATTCCAAAATCTTTGAGGAATACCTTATGCTAATCTGATAATCCGGGAAAGATCAATGCCATAAGATTTGACCAAGGACCAGCTGGTAAAAAGGATCTTTAACTATGAACAGAAGTTGTTATTCTTGTAAAATATAGTTTGTTCTTTCTTTCTCTGATTAAAAAAAGTTTTCATTTCGTGTTTTGTCTATGGGTTCTTACACTTGCCATCCATGATCTGTCGAAATTCTTCTTTAAATTGCGTTCCATGGAATTTTAATCCGATAGCGCCCAATTTTAAACCATAACATATGACCAAAATAAAACCTGCGCAGTTAACAGAGTTAACAAAGAACATAAAGAAAAAGAATTCTTTCAATACAGACATTTAAGTGGTTTAAATATGCGTAAAGCTTGAATGAACATTCTCAATAGGTATTATATACAAACTAAATTTAATTTTTAATAAGTATTGTATAAAATGATTTAAATTATGTAATTTGATCTTTCAACATACTGATGCAATAAAAATGCATTATATTTTAATATTCCCGAGTTTTTAACAGGGGTAAAAAAAGGGTGTTTGACACCTTATTAAAAGGATTGTAAAGAAGTAAAAACTTATCGTATCGGAGACACTGATATCCTCTATAATATTCACCACTCCAATTTCAGTCAGACGTCTGTGGTTCCTACAATTCCACTAAAACTAATCGTTCTTTGACCTCACTCTCACAAAAGCTACTAATACTAACTAAGAGTCTTAACGATATAGCTACGTCATAAAACGTATAGTTTTAGTTGAATTGTCACTCCGTTCCGTTTCATGATGCAAATCGATGCTAGCGGTGTCCGTGCACGATTCACCCGTGGAGATGACGCACCTAGATTCTACAGTGGAAGAGCTTTTTCTTTTGCACCCCAGTCTCATTTTTTTAAAGGTGCAACTCGTTTGTAAGTTTGTACAACGGGTCTTATGTTTAATTCCCAGTCGCAATTTTAAATCGAAGGGGATTCCCCGTAAAAATCCAAAATTAAATATTTGTTAGTCAGATTTATGATACGAATAACAAATTATTCGTCGCCACGAATTATTTATTAAATTAAGTAGACTGAGACCAAAGCACTCTAGTCAAGCCCGTGGGAGGTGAAGTATAATAGAATTGAAAAGAGGGTCCAAATTGTCTGCACCCTATTGGGCTTGGTATATAAATGTATAAACAATATCTGCAGGATGAGTTGCTTTAAAGGGAATGTAGGGATTTTTTGTTTTACTTTATATGTGCATTGCGGACACTGATAGCATCCTTTTGCACCATTCCAATTTTCAATCAGACGCCTGTCGGTCTTGCAATTCAACTTAAAGTAAACTTTTATGAAGTATAGCTAAAAGTAACGGTTTAAGCTTTGAGATATTTGTAACAGAATTTGTGATAATGACATGATTCGTTAAATATTTCTATAATTGCAGGAACCACAGACATCTGACAAATACAATACTTCAAATCGATGATATCAATTCCCCCGACACTTTAAGTTAAGTTAAGAAAACCTCTTTACAGTCCTTTTAGCCATTCAATAATTGCAGGATCTTCTCACAAATAGAATACTTCAAATCGATGATATCAATGTCCCCGACACTTATAAAAGGTTTAGAAAACCTCTTTACAGCCCCTTTACTATAATTATATATATTGTCTAACATGCACCGATACCATGCTATGTATTGTTTATTTACTCAGTTGTTTTTATCAAGGCAATTTTCGTTTTATCATAGTCAAGTCAAAATAACAAAGGATCTAAAGAAACTCGTTCAATGAAGAGAAGAAAAATAGGCCCCACTTTTATATCATAAAAAACAAACAAACATGACTAATGTTTCGCAATAATAGCAACTCTATATTTTGGTGACCCGATTTGACCTTTCAACTATAACCTCCATACCCATTTCTTAGAATGTAGGTATATAGATACATACATATGTTCCTGTTTGATTGTTTGAAAGTACATACTGAAGAGTACTCACGTCGTCAAATTGTCGTATTTGATTGGCCTCTATAAATAAACCACCAACGGCTATACGCGTGTCACTCATATAGATAATTGTATGAATGAAACAGGGCCGTATCGAGTAAACTTTGACCCCAATTCAACCGGATTTATTCTACTAGTGTTTATGAAGTTGGTTATATCGGAAGAAAGACTTGTATAAAATGGGGCGATATAATCGGTCATGTTTAAAATGATCCATAAGGATTAACGTAATTAGCCGAGGATAATTAATGAGTTAATTAAGTATTCCTGTAATTATGTGGGATTCGAAGACAGTCCGCGGAATAGTGCTGTTGGTTTGTGGAATGGAGTGCTTAGTCCAATCAGCCAGTAACTGTACATTAAAGATAATACAGAATGGAAAAGAGGTTCGTAAAATTAGTTATTTACATCAATGACATCATTAATCACTTTTTAATAAGCCGCGAGTAGGATGGCATGACAGTGGAATTTGGGGTTTGTGACGTCATCGTTAAATTGGTTTATCTACATCATGTTTATATGTACCTATTAGTATATTTTTATTCAAAATTGTTCATCGATATTTTTTGTAAAATCATGTCATTATGCGTATTTCTCTGTTTGTTTTGATATAATATATTGTATAGTCTATGGTTGTCCCTATGGATTGAATGTTAGACAGGGCCATGTCACTTTGTAATAAACCTAATTCTGTCCCAGTCCCGTCGTTAGGGTGGGGTCCGTGGGGGCTGCGCCCCAGCAAGACAGAATTAAGCCCCAGCAAAACCTTCTTCAGTTCAGCAGAGACTGATTCATTCACAGTGTCTTTGTACAATATTGTACAGATATAGATTTCGATACGTTTTGAGTTCAAAATCTGAGCCCAAGCACATTCATTTCTGTCGACGGGGCTGTAATCTGTCTCAAGTAAAATAAAGAGTCTATAGAAAGCACTGGCAGTGATATCAGTATTAGTGTCTTGTCTTGTGGAGGATTCGAACCCACGATACCCAGTCGCTTATGCGACTTTATGCGACATTGAATCCATTCTCCAGTGGTTTCTTCAACTTGATATTCTTCCGAAAATTCATTTAGCTAATAATGTTAAAGCGTTTGATTCGTAAATTTGTTATCATTTTTTGAGAATCTACGCAGCAAATACTGTTAAACGCGTGTTTAGATTTATAAAATTATTATCCTTATAAGAAAACCCATCCAGCAAAAACTGTTTAAATTCTTTTTTGATTGTAAACTTGTTGTCATTTTCGGGGAATCCATGTAGCCATTTATTGTTAAACGTGTAATTTAATTCGTCTGTTATCAGAGTTCACACAGTTAATAGTGTAAACCTTTCAATGCACTTAAAGATACAAGTTCGCCATTATCGGGGGTTGATCTGAGTTTTTAAGAAAAGGAATTGTACAAAAACCCCTTCAAAAATACCACAAACTATATATATGACAGTGTCAAGAAATGGCGAGTCGTCTTTTTAACTTTCAAACACGGATTTGATGGCTCAAATTTCGACGGTGAGCTGTGCACACTGTTCCAAATGCCGTTTCTGAGACTAAGATACGATTGGTCAAATGAATTGCGAATCTGTCCGACTAATTTCGACATTGCTAACATTGATCCCTGTTTTGTCGCTAATAGAAGGAGAAATCTTAAGATGGAGTGACGGACGAGTTTACGACAGGTTTGCTGATCTGGTGAAACTTGTCGGCAGCCAAATTTAATTGATTTTGAATTATTAAATGATTATGGTATGACTATCACTACCTGTTTTAACTGATTATTACTTTTTCTTAACAAAAGATAAACACAGACCTACAGTGTTGTGTAATTTTAAAAATTCAATGGAATCACCAGCTTGCAAAATACACACGCTTATTCTATTGAGGCAATATTCAAAACGTGTTTGTTTCAATGGCAATGTTAATATTGCTTTGTGTTGATGTAAATTAGTCCTCGGCTAGCCTGGATCAGTTGACAAAACAATCGATATCAATTCCGCATGTCTGTATCTGTTTGTAGAATGGAAATATGACTTTCAATTCGTCTACAATAAAATTAATAACCTAAAGTTTACTAATATCATGATGACTATATCAATATGTAAATATGAGATGAAAATATTATAGTCTTAGCCTTGATACTTTATGAATTTTTCGGAAAAGGAAATTGTTTGCGTAAGGATGATATGCGAAAAGAATCTTCATAAAAGCGCGGGCCAAGGTCATGAGGTTAGAACTATATATTTTAAAGTCCTGTTAAATTAAGTTCAGTTAGTATTTTCCAAATAATGAAAAAAAAAGACTTATTATGATCTGGTAGTACCGATTCAATACGATCTTCTAAATATAATAGTATCAATCTATTGTTTTACTCGGCCATCTGATATATATATATATATATATACTCTATTCCTAACACACCCCATAGTGATTTTTTGATCATTTTAAAAATGGATTTGTTTCGAGTTGTTTTGAGAAATGAATAATGTTTTGAAGTTTTTCACATTCTGATTTCAATCTAAGAGAAATATTGAGTGTTTGTTTACCCTTACTAATATTTCGTTTAAATCCTGCTTGTTTTAATGTGACATTCTTAACACGTGTCCTTGATTTTGTCAACATTCAACTTTCCCGGTGACTTATTTATTGTGGTTTTTGTCTTTAAATGGCGGATTGGAAAGAAAAATGGTTAAAAAATTAATTATTAATAGATACTATTAAAATACTAAATGAGCATTTAATGAATGATTGAAACGTTGAAAGTATTAAATATTCTAGAAGTATCATTATATTCCTGATGACAGTGTGAGAACCACATTGAAACGTTGAAAGTATTAAATATTCTAGAAGTATTATTATATTCCTGATGACAGTGTGAGAACCACATTGAAACATTGAAAGTATTAAATATTCTAGAAGTATCATTATATTCCTGATGACAGTGTGAGAACCACATTGAAACGTTGAAAGTATTAAATATTCTAGAAGTATTATTATATTCCTGATGACAGTGTGAGAACCACATTGAAACGTTGAAAGTATTAAATATTCTAGAAGTATTATTATATTCCTGATGACAGTGTGAGAACCACATTGAAACATTGAAAGTATTAAATATTCTAGAGGTATTATTATATTCCTGATGACAGTGTGAGAACCACATTGAAACGTTGAAAGTATTAAATATTCTAGAAGTATTATTATATTCCTGATGACAGTGTGAGAATCACATTGAAACGTTGAAAGTAATAGATATTCTAGAAGTATCATTATATTCCTAATGACAGTGTGAGAACCACATTGAAACGTTGAAAGTAATAGATATTCTAGAAGTATCATTATATTCCTAATGACAGTGTGAGAACCACATTGAAACGTTGAAAGTAATATATTATCTAGAAGTATTATTATATTCCTAATGACAGTGTGAGAACCACATTGAAACGTTGAAAGTAATATATTATCTAGAAGTATTATTATATTCCTGATGACAGTGTACTGCATTTGAACTTTCAAATTTAAATATCTCAATGTTTGTATTTTAATATCGATATGTTTATTTATTATGATGTATTTTAAGAAAGAAGGAATACCTGCGAGCTAAACACTAAATTCAAATTTAAAAAAAAATGGAAATCGAGAAATTTTTATGGCTCACAATGAATTCTCATGAGCGATTGAGTTTCTTTTTTGGTCACACTTCGTATCCCACTCCTAGATTAAAAAACATATTTTTGTGTCCATGATATTTGACATGAATATTAAACGAATAAATTAAGATATTTAACTAATGTATCGCTCTACCAGTCATGTATTGTTTGTTTATTAAGGAGTGTTGGTTTTTATATGATATTAAATTGAAGGTATATGCAATGTACTGTCTGATTATGTCAAGAGTATGCAGGTGCGATTCAGCCCCTATATTTAACTATACACAAGTGTTATGTAATCTCATAAACGATAAAACGTATCATACACAATTCATTTCGTTGAAGCCCTTTTAATATACTTCATAGCCTTATGATATCATACCTCACCCCTGGGATTTTAACTCCCATATATTATACCCCGACAGTTGAACAAAATGGATGAATCATTGCCCTTGATAAGGATTCATATCTTTAATAGTTATATCAGAATACCATACATACAAATACCTACATTGATTTGCCTTAAAGGGACAGGTGTGTTATTTTAGGGGGTCGATTTGAATCTTGAATATATGTAAATAGCCTTCAGAAGTACTAACGAAAATCTCATAATTCCTTCAATGATATCTCAAACGACTCGTCTTTTTGACACTATTTTAACAGTGGTATTTCTATATCGCTCTACAATTGATGTATTGAGCAATATTTTAACAGTGGTATTTCTATATCACTCTACAATTGATGTATTGAGTACTATTTTAACAGTGGTATTTCTATATCACTCTATAATTGATGTATTGAGCACTATATTAACAGTGGTATTTCTATATCACTCTATAATTGATGTATTGAGCAATATTTTAACAGTGGTATTTCTATATCACTCTACAATTGATGTATTGAGCACTATTTTAACAGTGGTATTTCTATATCGCTCTATAATTGATGTATTGAGCACTATTTTAACAGTGGTATTTCTATATCACTCTATAATTGATGTATTGAGCACTATTTTAACAGTGGTATTTCTATATCACTCTATAATTGATGTATTGAGCATTATTTTAACAGTGGTATTTCTATATCACTCTATAATTGATGTATTGAGCACTATTTTAACAGTAATATTTTATATATAAAATGAAAACAAGGTAATATTAGTCATTTTGATTATATAACAACTCCCACGTGTAAAACTTATAAGTGTCAAGTCAAAATGGTTCTATTCTATATTCCATGATTCATAGGTTGGGAAAATTCCAACATTCTTAGCAATAGAATCAGTGTTCTAGATAAGTATAGACCATTGAAGATATTTAATGAATGAAATTGCTAAATCATTCCTGAGGCAACTATCCTACACTTTTGGACTCAAGCTAAATGTTTCAGCAATTCCCTAGTCCATGAACTAATTTGGACGATTTTTAATGTTTTAAAGGATGCGCTGACTTCTGACGAATATTTTGAAATATTCATTTTATATTAAATAAATAAAAACACCATTATAGATAAACTACACCTTTCTTTAATTTATACAACGTTTCATTTCACACATACAGAAATATTTATCAAACATGAAATGATAATGATAGAAGACAGAACAAGAAGTATATTATATATATAAATAAATAAAAAAACGTCAAAGCTGATTTCTACAGCTCCCTAACCCTCATTTATCTACTTCTAAATGTCATTGAAAGATTATTATATTATAGAAAAAAACAACTGAATGATATGGAGAAAGTTATAACCAAATGAAGTTAATAAGCCAAAATTGCTCAGTCTATTATATTGGGATGGACAAACCTAATTTACTTCACAATCTTTATAAAAACTAATATATCATTGGCTGTTTTAGCCAATAGGGTAACGCCAATGTAATGTGTATAAGACAATGGATTATCGTAGCTTAGCAGGTATCGAATTAGATTGTTTGCCTGGTAGGTGATTATCGGTGTCGTAGGTTCGAATCCCTCCGCTCTCCCGGAAATGATTCCACGGCTGATGCTTTAGAAAGTCTTCACACCTTCAATCGACAACATGCTGAATGATGTTAACAATCTGTTTTGTTTTTTGTAGAGAACTGACATTTCCTGTGTAGAATACACCATCCCAGCAGCAGGTGAGGGGATTTGTTTCATTTTGTTCTCCCCGTCTGTTTCAATTTAATTTAACTGGAATAAAACTCAAGATTTTAAAGGAATAATATTTAAAAGAATGTATATGAAATGTAATTATGTAATAAACCTGTAAAATCTTGGTGAAAGCCGGATCTTCTTGAAAACATTTCTTAGACTCCGATACCCAGTATGGCGATATTGTTGATGATACTAAAATCCAGTACTGCTGGTATCAACAAGGGAGAATGGGGTCTTAAGTAATCGAGTCACTGAGCAAGTTGAATTTGAGTTTATTTATTTATCTAGATTGTCGCATACCCAATAATGCCAACCTTCCTATAGTCGACGAGGACACCGGAGCGATTGAATCTGCTAAGAATTTTGAATCTGATGTGAAGAGGAATATACGAAATATTTCTGAAGTTACCTGGTATATACCAAGACTACGTCTATCCTGGAACCTACCCATATCTTGTAAGTAAGCTAATACATCGGAACTATTTTTCAGAAGTTTTGATAGCATCCTATTCTTATGAGTTCTTTTCAGCCATGTTTTGTTAAAGGGAGACTTTCAAAAGCCGTTTGCAAACCATATTTGGAACAATTGTGATAGAAAAAACGTTTCTAAATACGTTCATGGTATAATACATTTAATTCATTTGGCGTCGAGCATCTTCGTTTTCACTGCACCCTCTCATGAGTAGATAGATGGACCGTGGTCATTGGCAGAGCCATGTTAACGTCCGAAGGGGGGCGAAATATCTGAGATTGCCCGCGCTTCAGATATAGCAGTAAATTTTAATCAAGCAACACAACCCTTTTCTTTAACATTGTAATCATTTTGTAATTACCGCGCCTCCACAAGAACCTGTTTATGTGAAACACGCTAGAAATATGTTATAAATAAATAAATTTTTCTCCTACACCAGTTGGTCATACCCCCTGACACCCTAGTCCCACCGGGGGACGAATTGATGAGAACCTAAGTCAGATCTATTTGTACTAGTGTCTCGGATTATTCATTCAAAGAACAGGTTCACCAGTTATAGTCTTCACAACTCACCGTCGAAATTTGATCCTTTAAATCCATGGCCTTTAAAAATTCACCTGTTTTCTCTTCCAGCTAACGCCGTCAAGAATTTAAAAGGGTTTATGGTAGATGGGGTGTGTGTGGCTGGACAATCCTGTTCCACGTCTGATTTCTGTACCATGTTCCAGCTGACAGGGGCTGAGTTTACGTCTTCAGATTGGAATGTAAGTAATAGACCTACAGTTTATTTCACTCAATACATTAGTCATATTCGTTAATCGCACGTTAAAGATCCCTCGAAATTTGGAAATTGAAAAAGAGTAGGGTAATGCAGCTGTTCTGACAAAATTACCCTTATTGCACACTGCATGGTGTTGCCCATATTTATTAGCAATTAGGTCCACAATAGCAGGACGTAAAACTCACTTTATTTCATTTCATTTCATTTCATTTCATTTCATTTCATACAAGTAAACCAATTGTCCATGCCGTTATGAAATATATTGTACATCCAATTGTGATCGGTGCGTTTTGGAATCTCAACCCTGACAGTAGCCGCTCCCCCTCCGCACTCTGCCCTTTATTTGTATCCCCTATATCCAATAGACTAGTGCCGCCATTGTATGGGGAGTATTTGTATAACATTTACATAGCGCTCGTATAATATTACATATTGTTCTTCTTGAAACTATATGGTGCAGAAAAGTAGTAGGACGTTAAACCCCACATATTATAGGCCTATATCACTTCTCAGTTCTCGGAGAACGTATATATAGATAATAATCGCTAATTGAATACAAGAGTTAAGCAAATAATAACATGTCAAGTATGGGAAACGAAGGATATGATGTTATCTATCAGTCTGTTACTAGGTCAATACTGGTTATTATGTATACAGATAACACCCATGTTAAATGTATTATCTGTATTCCTCAGAAAGATAAGAGACCGAATCTCATCTGTCTTTTTGATTCTTAAAACCACCATTATTCAAATTCAAATATGATTTCGTTAGACGTTTTTTTTTTCATATTCCATAATATAATAATTATATTGAGGTCATTCCTTGTTCTGCCATTGTTACGCCCATTTCATTTTTTTTTTCAAGTTTATGTTTATGCAGCTGTATTTGTAGAAAAATATAGCCCTTATCAGACCAACAGCCTGGCGTCTGTTCGTATTATACAGATAATGAGCAAAATTTGCAAAAATTGGTTTTTGAGGGTGTTAAATTCAAGTGATAGTGTCGTCATAAAAGGATAAATTTTAGAGGAATTACAAAAACCAGAGATGTCTAATTGAAAATTGAAATGGCGCAAATCGATGCTATCAGTCTCCCCAATAGACATAAAACTTTCGAAAACCTCTTTAAGATCCTTTTAAGTAATTGCAAATATTTTAAATTTTGTATTAGTAATTGCTTCAAATTTTACAAGTATTAACGACAAGTACAAAAATAAAGATTTGCTGTTTTTGAACTCCAAATTCTTTTATTGTAGAGTTAAATTAGTGCAGGGTACTCCTCTAGATTGACAGTATAATACAAATAATGACAAATGAAATATTGAATTATTGATAAAAGATAAAATACATGTATTTTGAGTGTTCAGTCATACCTTATCTCATTTTTTACGCATTTAGACTTTAGCCAGTATAGAGTCAGTGTAGACAAATAGAGACAAATTAGTCTTTGGTTTAATTGACGACATGTGTGTAAATGGGTAAACAAGAAACAACTATTAGGTTCATAATTAGGGACACTTTCTACCAGCTGGTCCTTGGCCAAATCTTTTGGCATTAATCTATCCCGAATTATCCGTACCCTGGTTCGACTGGAATAATGAACGAAGGTGACTTATTCAAGGTCATTGGACTTATATATGCCGACCGAGATTATAACCCATAGCCACCATTTGTAACGTAACCAAGCAAATGACGCCATGTTAAGACATGTTGATATGCTACAGAACTTCACTATCAATGGATAATGACTCTGAGTTCACCCTTGAGTTGTACCTCGAGTCCTGTATTTTTTATAAACTAACTGCACTATCAATTTCCAAATTGATTTTGTTATGTTCAATATTTTGTTGGCACAGATCTGTTATTTGTTATTGCAATAACAATATTTTGATAATAAAAGTGTAAAAGGACTCGTTCAGGTGTAATCTAATAAAATTGACAACAATACAAATTTACAAATGTACTTTCACTTTAGGCCTCTATTATTTATTATACAATAAGTACCTATATACTAGTTTGGGTCATAAATACCCAAGAGTTGATATGCATGTATTATTGGTTGTTGTGGGAGATAGTCCTTATAGCATTTACCAAAGTCACAAGAAAACACACTTCTTTTGCAGGTGTAGTAGAAAATCCTCTCGTAGGCCTATAGAAGCACTGGCCCAATGGTAGTTGAGCCGCTGTATTTCGTAGCTGGGTAAGAGTAGGCCTAGTTGTAACAACAGTCTATAATTGAAACTAAGAAAGCACGTGCCGAGGTGAAAATTCAGCTCATTGGAAGAAACAATAAAGTAGTAATAAGAACTATTAAATAATGTAAAAAATGATATTAATCTGGGGCTGGGCTGGAGGTGGTAGTATTGGCAAGGCGAATTTTGACCATTTTGATTTTAATCATAATAGATCGAAGATATTTAATAAATCATTTTACATGTACAAACTGGTTTCAAAACATTGAATTGAGGCCAGAATGTTTCAAATGACACAACCTTACTTTCTCTACACTTGACACTTACACAACATTTCAAGTACAGTTCGTAAAATACAATATACACAAGACATGCCTATACTCGACAATCTTCAACATAATAAAAGAGTTACGCTTTTGGCAAATAAATCTTCTTTTATTGTAAAATATTTATCTATAAAGGTACACTCACTCCCATAGTGATCAACGGTTGCGCATGGTTGCAAATAAGAATAGCGGTTTTGAACGATGCATTATCCGCATCCATACAAAACTGTTGATTTCTGTGGTGTGAGGGCACCTTTAGTTCACGATAGAGAAAGCTATACAAAATGTCCACGTTTGGCAAATTTAGAAATACTTGCCAACATTGGCGGGGTACAGGAGGAGATGAGAGGCGGGGGGGTGGGGTTCAATTTCCCCACAAAATTTGAATTCAGCCTCAGCATTTGTCCCCCCATTGAGTCAGTCTGCCCCCTATTTGTACCCTCAATCTTGGGACCACAGTCGACTACAGATAAAATTTTGGTACTAAGGTCTATAAAAGGAAATTGGGTAGAATATTAATTTTGTGTTTCAATATCTAGTCCCTATTAGAGGCCAAGACATGAAACGCTATTCCAGCCTTGATCTTATGGAACACAACGTTTCGATAATATACATGTTTATTATCGGAGAAAGGGATAAAACAAAGCTGATCTTAAAGAAATTCTACCACTTAAAATGAAGTTAAAATTTCTATACACAAACAGGCAGTAGGAGTATCTTTGCTCATTTTAAAGATGGGTTCCCTTGTTATTTATTGTCAAATTTAACAAATATTTGGTGTTTCTATTGAATTATCATTATTTTCTTATTGTATATAATTGAGAGTTTTAATCAATCATTAATATCCATATATGTACAAACACTGGAGAAACAAAAAAAAAGACTTATTGGAATTCTGCTAATTGATAATTACATGGCTGGTAATTCTCTTCTAATTTAGCTAATTATGAATTAATAATGGACTTGTGAGACAAACTGGTATTTTTCCAACTCATTAGAACAACTCTTCATTCTATTCATATAAGTATTAGATCCCACCTTTAAGTAGTATAGTATTTCAAAATATTTAAACACCTCTTATTTGTATATTTCGTCCGCGTTTTTGATCTATTGATATTAAAATTCAATACATAGTAGTTATAGGGTAGGACAATCAGTATAATATTTTAAATTTGTTCCTCCTGACCTATAAAATAATCGAACGCATTAAATGAAATATTAAAAGGGCTAGCTGGTTCAACACAACGAGGCGAAGACCCACATATATTATAAAATCGAAAACATATTATTATGTATTATATTTTAACCTTCAGAATAAATACATATAAGGTAGTTTGACTTTGAAACGCCTGTTTGTTTTTTTGTTTGTTTGTTTGTTTGTTTCCATATTATATATGGTATCCATGTTTGTCTCTTCGGGTTGAATGTTAGACAGGACCATGTCACTATGGTATCCATGTTTGTCTCTTCGGGTTGAATGTTAGACAGGACCATGTCACTATGGTATCCATGTTTGTCTCTTCGGGTTGAATGTTAGACAGGACCATGTCACTATGGTATCCATGTTTGTCTCTTCGGGTTGAATGTTAGACAGGACCATGTCACTATGGTAAATATGTTTGTCCCCATGGGCTGAATGTTAGACAAGACCATGTCACTATGGTATCTATGTTTGTCCCCATGGGCTGAATGTTAGACAAGACCATGTCACTATGGTATCTATGTTTGTCCCTATGGACATGACCGTGTAAAGTAAAGATTCCATGTTTGCCACCAATTATTCTTGTAATATATTAGTTAAGACCTCTGTATTTCAAAATCCATCTAAGCCAATAGATATCTTGTGCAGTAATTGTGTCATAATGTGATACACACATACATGGGATAGAAACCTCTTTTTAATCTTTATAGAAACAAGCGCGTGTTAATCAAAGACCTATACAGGCAATATTAACAGGGAATGTTCTTTTTTTTTTTTGGTTTATTTTTAATGTTTAAATAGATCTGTCTTAATTCTAGGTGACATTTGAATATGAGAAAGATTTGAATATTTCCTCTACGTATTATCATTTGAAGTTGTTTTCTCTGCCGAGAACGCTGACTGATGGAAGATTAGTAAAGCATCATTATAGAAATATCAACGGTGCCTCCAATAACGGTAAGTCAGTTATCATAAATTCTTATTTAAAGAGAGACCTTCAAATATACCTAGGGTTAAAATTAATCCAGAAAATAAGAAAATGAGTACCGAGATGTTATAAAGTTTTTGATCTTGGAAAGAATCAATGTTTAAGATGTAAAGGCAGGATGCTGCGAGATATTCAACTAAATTATATATCTATCTAACTGTTGTGTTAAGGTGGTAATAGTCGAGGTACGGTGTCCGGTGTGGTATCTGGTGTCGTGTTCAATGCTCCGTCCAAAGCTGTGCCCGATGTAATGTCCAGTACGGTGCGGGATTATCGGTACAGTATAAAATAGAAGGCGCAAATTGTTCCCTACCTCGTGTATTAGCTTCCTATATTTTCTACTGTATTGATAATCCCACATCGGAATCGCACCAGACACCGTACCTCGTCTATTACATTTACACAACAAATGACAACTCTAGTGCCTTAAAATCAAATCGATTCGGTGTTGTCTACAAGAATTTGTCTAACTCAATTCCAACATTCCATCAAAAAGTAGGAACACCTCAAATGGAGTAAAAACTTTGTTAAAAATTGGAATAAGAACGAATTAGGTGTAGAAAATTGTAAACCCAATATGATATGCGGGAATTTCGACGATGACAAGAAAGCTTTTGTTAAACATTTAAGACGTAGGTAAATCATGAACTACAATGGTCTACGGAATTGACACCAGGAAGTAAATCAACGTTTCAATCCTGTATCTCTTCGAACTGTTGTTGACTGATTTATAAATTTCCGGAAATAATACTTGAATCGGGCATTATGATTATAAAGAAATGAGGAAGAACAATGGTACAATCTTGTCATCTTTCAACCAGCTGTTTCTGGGCTAAACCTCTCGGAAATAATGCATCAACAGCTTATGTGAGAAATTGTTACAATGATAAAAATAGAAAAACCAAAGTACTCACCATCTAAACCGCAACACGAAACCCGAAATCTTAAACAACAAACTGGCAAAATATTAGTAGCAGCCAATGAGTTGTTCGCATGAGGAAGTACAGTGGAGCCTCGTTTATCCGCACATTCCAGTTCCCGATAAAATCGTGCGGTTTAACGAAAATACATAGTAATTATTCCGTTCCCAGTAAGCGGATATCGGGGTTTCTGGATTATCGGCAACCGGAAAAAGGCGGCTCCACTGTATATCAATAATAAGTATTGTATAATGGTATCATATGTCTAGAAGAGTAAGTATACTCTGTCTGACGCATCATCCACCTTTACTCCTTAATATTAATGATATATTTTAAACTTATGTTGGGTATTTTGATTATAGTTGTATCAAAGTGATGCAATTGATCCAGTATCCTGAAAGGGATAATAGAAACAAAAAGAGTTGAAAACCTGTGGTCTAAAGTCTAGAGTTTTACTGAGTGTTGACGATTTTTAGTAAGAGTAACAGATGACACCGAGGACAAATACTAGTTTAATAAAGTTGTTATAAGGCAATCGGATATAAGATTAAAGGGGTTCAATTTGTGGAATTTTGTTGTAAACAAACCTACTTTATTTTAGTTTTGAAGAGGTTTCAATCCTGTATATAATATTGGGCAATTTCGATCTTCAGATGCATCTTGACTTAAATTTTAAACCGGACTACCTGTGCCAAGTCCTTCCTGCTACTGTTCTAGTTGGCTAGAATTTATGTACCCTTTCACCCATCTTCACAATATCAAGCTATTGCGCGAACTTCGTCTTATATCTTGCGATAGCCACCATTCTAGTATCACGTTATGCAGCGATTTGATTGGATTGTACGCTAGCGAATCCCACCAATTAGAGCCCTTGACAGAAAGGATTTAAACATTTTGACTTTGTGTTAAGGCGTTCTGTCGAGGACCTTGATTGGCTGTATTTGCTAGCGTACAATCCATTCAAATTACTTCAGTAACAAAATTTCATGATACAAGAAAGGTGACTATTGCAGTCATTGCATAAGACGAAGTTCGTAATAACTTGACATTTTGAAGATGCACCGATGTACGTTTTGACCTACAACTACACTTTACGTCGCACACTGTACATTGTACATGAAACTTCTAACCATCTCAAATTTTCAGTACGTCCATTTTAATTTTACTTGCACGTGAGTTTGAGCTTTTTTCAATGTAAAAAGTTGAAGTCTTTCAGATCAGGGTCTTTGATAAAAATCCATACAAGCAAGACAATTCCGTCAATCAAAATCTCATCCAAAGCATAGCAAAATCGAGAGTAAAAGTTGCGTAGTAGTGAGCTCCTCAAAAGAGGAGTATCATCAGGTGTTTCGAACAGAGTATGTATGGTCTGCTTCTAGATTTAGAGCATTAGAATGTAGAAAAGGGTGACAATGATATGTAGAGAAGATAACCTTGAAGGTCAACGTCTTAATCTCGTACGTGTAGTATCTAAAATTGTTAAACCTCGCCCTTCCGGCTTCTTGACCTTAATTTTAAACCGGATTACCTGAGACACATTCTTCTTGCTACTGTTCTGATTGGTTACAAAGTACGACGAAGAAAGTCTGTTTTGATTTACTATTGCGACGAGAAATACTCAAATTTGAATATTTGATTTCCATCAAGGGGTCATTTTAGGTCAATTTGTGTCCTTGATTGGGAAATCGAAATCTTCGTCTGTAAGACGAAATGAATTTTGTCTTTCCTTTAGGACCTTTGCATACGAAACTACGTGTGTTTCTTCACACTCGAACATATCTCGACGTAATAAGTCGAATTTTTAAAAAGGCTACAATGTTTCAATAAAGCCTTAACATTACAAATAAAACTATTTCTAAATCTTTGAATGTGATATAGAAGCTCAGTTGAAACATTATAACTCTTCTGCAAAATTCGACTTATTTAGTCGAGGAAGAGATTCAAAATGGTTGTGAACTATGTTCGTGTGTAATATTTCCATTTAAGAATCAAGCATAGTTTCTGATGGGGCCTATGTTAATGGCTACTTCTGATCATTCTAAACAGTAAACATCAAATACTGACAGGTATATGGGTGTGGAAATGGTCGTTGAATTTTGTCTATCTATGTTTGATATCGAGTGATATCTATATGACGATTGTGTTAGTGATTTGATATAAACGGAACCATATCGTCTGCCAGGCTTTGAAGAATGGTGCCATAGAGGAATATTACACCAAACGAGAGAAAACACATTAGTGTTTCAATTATATAGTTGTTATTTTATTGTCTCGTGTAAAAATCACCTTTTAATTGAAATCGATAGAAATCTATTGTGTGTATACGTCAAATATTCGCAGATAAATGGAAAAAGAAAAACAATCAGCGAGATATTCCACTTTTAATCAAAAAAATATCTCATCTGTAATAGCTGATCGATTGTATGGCGCTAATTTGAAAAAGCGTAAAACCCTGTTTTATCATACTAATTACAGTGAGGTACAGAAAATTAGAACGAAATTTTTGATAAAATTAATGAATAGTATTTTCCTTATCAAAACGGAATTATAACAATTTTTACAGAATATCTCTTAAAAGATATTGATTAGAATGAGGTTTTCTAAAAAAAAATATGTGTATCGGGGACACTGATAGCATCAATTTCCATCATTCCAATTTTCAACCAGAACTGTGTGGTTCCTGCAATAAGTGTTTAATGAGGTCACTAATCGCGAATGACCGTATGTCATACAATCATAATTGGCAATTAGTGAAATAAAATGGTGGAAATTGATGTTGACAGTGTCCCGATACACATAAAAACTTTTTAAACTTTTTTACAATTCTTTTAAAATAAATTTAAAAATAATTTTGATTTTGTTTTGTTTTGAGGCCACCAGATGGTTTTACTGAGTTAATGTATGATAATAACAGATGAAATATGGTGTCACTTCCTCGTCATTTTCCCAACATCCGCTTTCTCTCTCCAGACTGCGATATATTGAATATGTAGCATGACTTCAAACATTATATTTACACAGAGGACCAAACCTGCCAAACTCTGTTATGTTCAGTTACTTCCTTCTACAGTAAATTGATATTTTGGCGTGAATTATTGATACAAACAAATTGAAGATAAAAAGTGTAATGGTTGTAGTTGATTGAACAAGGTTTCAAATTCCAATCAAACTATTGACAAACTCTCAAATAACGTCGACTAATTCATTCTCAATGTCGACATACACCATCAATTGTAAACGCAAGTCGCGATCTATGATAGCGACAAACAAATTTCAAAGCATCAAAAATGTAATTTTTTATGTTGGTAATATAACTGATTAAATAAATAATTATATATTATAGATATAATACTCCTTTCTTTAATTTTTGCAACGTTTCGAAACACATACAGGAATCTTTATCAAGCACAAATCTAATGAATCGAAACGTTGATAGAATTAAAGAAAGGAGTAGTATATCTATATTAGTGTTATTTATTTAATGTTCTATCTATTTCTAAATGTCATTTAAAAGGACAAGTGTTCCATTTTGGGGGGTTAATTTTAGTCTTGAAGTACTAGAAATGTACGGAAATCACATAATCCCCTTAAAAATACTTCAAATTAGGAATTTTACTCACAATTTCTATAGATGTCCTTTCTATATATCACAAAGTATCTTAAATTGACGAGTCATTTTAACATTCAAACGCAGATAATTCCCGATTTAAAGGCTAGAATTTCGCTGAGAACACTATTACTGATTAGCTCAGCTAAAAATATCTTATTAAGCTTCTACCAATGTTTTGCCATTATGTTGTTTTGGGTTTGGTTTTGCAGTTCGGATTGTTTGTACTTTGTTTATTTATTGATAGAATGTTATGTGACCAATAAACAACCAGAACTCTTAGGGCCCCTATACACGATAAATTTGTTCGCCAATTAATTTACGAGAAAGACAATCGTGTATGGGGGACATTGACGACAAATTAATTGAATCAATATCATTGAAGCGACTACTGGCGAATCAAAGTTCATTGTATTGCTATATATGGGGTATCCTCCAGGACTAGAACTATGAACAATCCAAAATATAAACCAACGTTTTTGTACTTTCACTGTTTCAGGACCCACGAAGGATTCTATCAAGTGGACAACTTCAACAAAATTACAATTTAATGACAACAACGTCACGCTGAGCTTCAATTACCCGGGATTTAGTTTCACACATTTTGAGATTGGTCTGAAAAATCCTAAAACTTCTGGTCTGATACAATCCAAGGATTTCGTACGTGTAAGTATATACATGGAGACTGATATCAACCAGGTCCCTTCTCTTCCATTCCATTAGGATTTTATAATTGTTGAATATCTCCCTGAAATAATTAAAAATGTCCTGAATAAATGGCGGCGTTTTTAAAACTCATTATGTGGAGGGACCGAAACGGGCGTTTCTCCGTGGGGGCGGTAAATGTGAATGTGAATGTAAGCCTGTGCCCTCCCCTGAAAAATTGTGTGGCCCCGGCTTGCCCCCCTCACCTGATGTTTCATAGAAACGCCACTGGACCGAGGGGGTGGGGGATGTAAGAACTCGTTGCTCGGAATTGCTGAGGCGGAGAGGGACTGTCAGACCGTGTGTAAACTGGATATAATTTGTGTCGATTTGAGACACTGTCTGTCCTAGAATAGTAGGGGGTAGCTCTTTCAGCATTGAAGCGGATTGTCGACTATTAGAGTTACCTCCAGACTCTTTAATTATATTCGGTTATTTTTTAGGTACAGAATTCACCACATGCCGAGGTTACATTTTATAATATACCGACTGGCCAATACATTCTAGATGTAAGTTCTTGATGGTTTCCATTGATAAATAGTTAAATATCATTACTTTGCTCAGCATATTTTGGGCCCAATAAGATGCAGAGCAAAAAAATAAAGCAGTAGGCACACCCGTAGCCAGATTTGATTGTTCGGAGGGACAATGCAAATGGTGTATGATGTTTTATTGCAGGAGTGGAATTGGTCGGTTATCGGAATTCATCCAGTGCACCTCCCTCCCTCCCCCTATAGACCCCTGTTTCTATTGGCGTGGCAGTAAGGTGTTTGTATAAGCCGAAAAAGAGCATAGTTAAAATGTTGGTAGCGTTATATTATGTTACGACGTTACGCTTATTACAATAATGTCTACATTACGTTACATTATGCTACGTTACATTATGTGACGAGGTTACGACGTTTCGCTTATGTCGATGTTTACGTTACATTACATTTTGTTATGACGTCACACTTATGTTTAGATCTACATTACAAATTTTACGTTACGTCATGTTTCAGATTGAACCTAAAGATCAACATCGGAATGATGATGATAATTGCCAGTGTTATGTAATAGACGCTATGAACGAAAAATATTGTGAGATGAGATGCGGTTCTGTTTTAACTCCGCAGTTTAATGTCACGGCACCAGGTAAGAATTTAACATGAATATTACAGTCGCATTACAAGTCGGAATATTTGCTTTACTCTGTTTCGACTTGTGGTTACCATTAACGCCATAATACTGTTGATAACCGTCAGCAAGAATGTATATAACACTCATTTGCCAATTGTTAATAACAAATTGAGGAATAGCGCGAGTTTCCATATCCCACAACAGGCCCCTTGCAAGCTATTATTGACTGTTCGGGGGCAAGTAAATTATCCGGAGGGGTAGTAATGGAATTGGTCGGTTGTCAGAATGTTTTCAGGGAGGGGTGAAGGCATTGCTCACATTTCGTTATTGTTAGCAAAGATTTATACGAAAATAACGTCATAGGGTATAAAAAAGGAACGAAGTTGTAATGTAATCTTAGATCGTTGTAACGCATTAACATTGTATTCAAGTGAACAATATTTCCTCATCGCACACTTCCTAGCAACAACTGTCGTCATTAACCCAATCTGATGAAGAAAAGAAGGGCGTAAAGTATTTTTTCATTGGAATTGTTTATTTTCAGATGTACCGACGACAACATCATCCCCAACCTCGACATCAACATCAGATAGAGATTTAGATGAAACATCACCATCTCCCGAATCGTCTGAAACTCCTAACGGCCTACCTGGTATAACTGGTCCCAACATTGGAGAGGTTAACAAATCAAAAGATAACGACCCGTTGACGATCGGTCTAGCTGTGGGTTTGACGATTATATTCGCTCTTGGAACGGCTGCTCTTTTGTATTACATGTTAAAATGCAGAAAAGGAGGTACGATTCATTCAATTCATTCATTCATTTTTTCTTTCTTTCTTGCTAAAAGATTTGACACCGTTTTTTTATGCAATTGTTGCTTATTTAGGGCGACATGTTTCGTCAGGCCGTAGAATATCATTAGATACCGTTGTATTTCAGGTGATGATGATCCTGCAAGTTTACAAGAAAAGAGTTCGTTTGACCAGTTTAGAGGTTTGTAATATTTTGTGTGTTTAAAGCGCATAGCTCAGTCGTTTGGGGATCGTTTTATAGCCGCGTTTAAACAGCCACAAATTATGTGGGCTAATTTGTATGGCAGTGTAAACGCGGCTACCAAGGGTCGACCATTGTACTCTCTGTAGACATATTTCGAGGTCTACAGGTCTTTTATAGGAGTTTTTTCTTAGTAAAATTAGAATGCCAGTGATTGGTCGATCCTTCACTAACTAACTGCAACATCAAGTATATTTGTTTAAACAAGTCGTTAACATTATATTGAAGAGCAACTTCGTTTTTTTTTTTTTTGAGCGTTTGTCTTGCTTAAACTGAAACGTCGTAATATCACTGGGGTAGTGGGATTTAAAGATAAGTACACAACCTAATTATATATTACACGATTCTACAATCTCTTCCAGAAGCGGCCATCAGAGAGAAGACGGTGTTTGTGTTAAGCGCAGACGATCACGCGCATCATCTGGATGTCGTGAAACAGTTAGTGATCTTCTTGAAAGACAAATGCCAGTGTCGAGTTATCTACCCTCCGTGGGAGATCAAACAGATCGGTTCTGACTCGTGGAGAGGCTGGCTGCATAAGAGTCTGGACAAGGCTGATTACGTTCTTGTGGTGAATTCCGAGGTGAGCTATAAGCTATTGAAGGCGTCCATCAGTAATGAGAGTTATAATTATAAAGTGTTAACTGACTCTGCTAATTTATTTCCGGAGGTGCTGGCTGAGATATTGAAGGAAAACAGGCAACTGGAGAATGTCCATAAAGGTGTTTCAAGAACCACTGCTGCTATGGGTACCAACGGTGGTAATCGCTTAGATACAGATAAATTCCTTACCGTGTCCTTCTATTACACACCGAAAGAATTTTATTTGTCCGATTTCCGAATTAATTTTGAATTGCTTCAACAGTTACCCAATCTGATCCGTTACATCCACCAGTTGCAGGCTAATTCCTATATTCCACTTGATCTTAAAGACGTGTTTACCGACGTGCCTGAAAGTAGCTGTAAAGCTGATCTTGAAAATGCCATATTAAAAGCAGGACGATTTGAGAAGAGTGACGTTTTGTGGTTTTCCGAACGGTTCGGAGATGCTTATAGGCGTGAAACAGAACGACAGGATTCTGGATATGACGAACATGATATATCCCGAAGTAGAAGCACATCTCAGAAATCCGACCGAGAATCCACTGACGAGTTCGGTTTTTACCCACCGAGTATTTTTGATGATGGTCAGTCAAGAGTTACTGCCCCTGATGTTGGTGAAACTATGAGTTATGGAAATTTCTCTTTTATACCACCCGATGCTGTGTCACGTGGTTTGTCGGAGTTTTGCGCGCCAACAGACGACCAAGATGGCGTGGACATTTGTACTATCAGCCGACAGTTCCGAGATATTAATAAAAACTATGAAGACAATACGTGTACTGAGATATAGTGTTACGACAGGTGTTCAAGGCAGAATCAAAATGAATCAGAAGCCATGCTGAACCAATTAAAAGCGATGCTGAATTAATAAAAGCGATGCTGAATTAATAAAAGCGGTGCTGAATTAATAAAAGCGATGCTGAATTAATCAAAAGTGATATTGAATTAATCAAAAGTGATGCTGAATTAATCAAATGTGATGATGAATTAATCAAATGTGATGATGAATTAATCAAATGTGATGATGAATTAATTAAAAAATATGCTTCATTTTAGAATATTAATTCAATCAGATTGTCCCTGCTTCAAAAGAACAAAACTTTTAGGATGAAAGTTTGAATAGATGAACCCCTCACATGAGGCCAATCTTTTTAAAACGGGTCCTAGATGGCTTTCTTCATGAAGATTTCAGCTCCTTTTGGTTTTATCATGAAGTGTAATTTATTGAAACGTCGTTTACAAGAGGGCATTATCAGTATTTCTACTTAAATGTCTCTTTTGGGAATGAACATTGACACCGACGTGTCTGTATTGGAATAAATTGGTATTTTGTGACGTGTGTTATCACCAGGGTGTTGGTTCAGACGACGAGGGACGCAATTCGAATGACTGGTGAATTCTCTTGTTTTGTTTTAAAAGTTTAATTTAACCAAAGTTAAAGAATTTTTTTTGATCATTTGCAAACATTTTGTCCCAATTTTTGTTAATATTTTTCATTAATTTAAGTTCAAAATGGGTTTTATATCACTTAATCACTAAAACCACAGATTTTCATGCATGTATTTTTGTACTCATTTAAGATTAATTTCTATATCATGAATTATGATGATCATTTCGCAATATCACACGCCTTGTTAATCGAATTGTAAAGAGGTTTTTCTGTATTTTTGTATGTGTTGGGGACACAGATAGCATCAATTTGTATTGCGCCAATCCATTTTTCTATGCTATCGGTGTCCTCAATGCAAGAGTATAAAATTTCTTTACAATTCCTTTTTATCCTTCCTGAAATTTTTCCAAAGACTTCCACATAATCACATATACATTACATTGGAAACATTTGGTAATGTATTATCATTTCATGGTGAAATTTAGGGCATTTTATGAACATTAATTTGTATCATTTGTTTAGCGATCATGACCACTTTATAATGGGAACATTTCATGACGATCTATATGGCGAATACTTTCTAGTACTAGAGTTTTTTTAAACATTTCTTTCAATGGATTGTGAAGGGATTCTCTATTTTTTTACCGTCTTCATTAATCCACATGGTGCAGAAAAGTGGGACGTAAAACTTCAGCATTTCATTTTCATTTCTTAACTCTTAATGTGTATCGGGGACACTAATAGTATCGATTTGCATTATTCTGATTTTCAATCAGATATCTGTGGTCCCTGCAATTCCGCTAAAGGCCTTTGCGATAGTGGCGTCATAAAACGCTTAGTTTTAGTGTAAATTGCAGGAACCATAGACGTTTGCCTGAAATTTAGAATTGTGGACATTGATGCTATCAGTGTCCCTGATAAACGTAAACAGTTTCGAATTTCTCTTTACAACCCCTTTAACCTTATTTGAAGGTTGTTAAAAAAACTCTTAAGATCTCAAAAGAAAAGTTCATCATTCATTTCATTTCCCCGCAACACTGTTCTTTGTCGTATTTGAAAAGTTCCTGGAGGTGCACATCGTGTCCAAACTACGCCCGCATCTTCACACTTTCTCGAGGTGTCAAACAAGTATTCGTGATACGATGGGAGGTGCATACCTTCGACTTATTTTAATAACTTAGGTGGAGTATGATATCGTTGGCAGCAATAAATGGCAATGGAAACAATCAGTGCATCTTATCATATCTAATCCAATTCTTTCATCTAAAACTTAAAAATATTTTATCATATTTATCATAAACATTTTTATCGTAAACATTTGACAAGTATATCGTACATTATGGATTTCGTGCTTTACGCCATAAATTTGGATCCAATTTTCTATTTACACGAGTCCCAAAGTGTTAAACTATCCCTGAAGCCGTTTTCTAGCCTATCAAGTTGTATTTAGGTGACTGATAGCTTATATTATACTTTATTCTGATTACCAACCTACGTCTGTGGTTCCTGTATTCCCTGAAAAACTGGAAAACTGGAAAACTTGAACATAACACAACTACAACCACACCAACATGATGTAGCTTGAAATATTAAAGGCATTGTAAAGATTTTTTTTAAATTTTTTATGTGTATCGGGGACACTGATAGCATCAATTAGCACCATTCTAATTATTAATCAGACGTCTGTGGTTCCTGCAATTCCATTAAAATTAAATGTTTGATGACGTCATCAATATGCCTTATCACATAAGGACTTCCCAATTAGTGACGTCATAATACACATATAAATTACGAAACCTCTTTATAATATCTTTAAGAGTGCGTGAGATGTAAATTTTTAGTGTACAGAATCAACTAGGAACAGATTTTCTCTGATAAATATGTTAGTGTTGATATTGAAAATAAAATCAAAATTGTAGAATGATGATTGATGTTAAAATGTCGATGTATATTTTATATATTTAACTCTTCAATTATTAAACAAATTATTTTTTTTACATACCTTGTTTTATCTTTTTTCCATAGAATACCCAAAATCTGAACTCCATACTGCAGTATAGGGAGACCACAATATGACACCGGACAATATCTATATTTTTACTCTGAGCCCTTAGCAGAAAAGTAGGACGTAAAACTCCATTCATTTCATTTGATTTCTGAGCTCTCATCATTAAGTGAGATTCCATTTATATGACAATAATTAAAAGGAATCAATCTTGTGATGAACGGCCCTCGATCTGTGAATTCTGCTTTGTGATCAACCGGAAGTTCATTAAAACAAAATGGAATAGGGTTCACGTGTACCATAGTATAAGGTGTAGACAGAATTCAAAATGGCGGAGAAAGGAGAATTAACTTGTGACATATCCGATTCAGTACCTTTCGGCTCAGATTTAAATGAAATGAATGGAGTTTTACACCCTAGTCTGACTGACGTCTAGAGTTGGAGTATAAAATACAGAATGTCAGGGTGTGTGTGTATGTGTGTGTGAGGGGGTTGGGGGTTAGAATCTCCACTCCACTGCTAGCAAGAGAATATATATAGACTTGTGCCACACGGGGTCTTTGTTTATTGTCCACATTCCAACTTCGAGACACTAAAAAAAAACATAAAAGAAAAAGGGAATATCGATCAGGAATGTTTAACAGACACTGGTATTGTTCTGTTATAATGACACTTTAAATATTGTAAAGCTACAGCTCAGAATATCTAATAGTTTTCGGTTTGTTAAGGGTATTACTTTAAAAAAACGTAATTTTTAATTAAACATGGTCGATAATCAACTTGAACATACTTGATAGTTTTTTTTGTCCATTTAAGTTCGGAAGAACTGACAAAACAAAACGTTTGGTCATTAGAGTCAACTTACCGAGTTCTCGACTGTTCGGGAATGAGAATCAGAAAGGTTAATGGTCCTGTGTTTGCAAAACTTTATCAATGTACATGGCCTTGTCTACCTTTAATAGCTTAAGCAGGAAAAGAAAACTAAACCGTAAGCTATTTTGTAATACGTCACAAGGCGTCAATAGAACAGTATCAAAATGGTGTTAAGTATAATAGTGGCATCACACATCATCTAAATCTTGGCGTCACACAATGTCTATTGAATAGAATAACAAGGGCGCCACACAATGTCTATTGAACAGTATAATAATGGCGTCACACTGTGTCTATTGAACAGTATAATAATGGTGTCATACAATGTCTATTGAACAGTATAATAATGGCGTCACACAATGTCTATTGAACAGTATAATAATGGCGTCACACAATGTCTATTGAACAGTATAATAATGGCGTCACACAGTGTCTATTGAACAGTATAATAATGGCGTCACACAATGTCTATTGAACAGTATAATAATGGCGTCACACAATGTCTATTGAACAGTATAATAATGGCGTCATACAATGTCTATTGAACAGTATAATAATGGTGTCACACAATGTCTATTGAACAGTATAATAATGGCGTCACACAATGTCTATTGAACAGTATAATAATGGCGCCACACAGTGTCTATTGAACAGTATAATAATAGCATCACACAGTGTCTATTGAACAGTATAATAATAGCGTCACACAGTGTCTATTGAACAGTATAATAATAGCGTCACACAGTGTCTATTGAACAGTATAATAATGGCGTCATACAATGTCTATTGAACAGTATAATAATGGCGTCACACAATGTCTATTGAACAGTATAATAATGGCGTCACACAATGTCTATTGAACAGTATAATAATGGCGTTATGATATTATTAATAATGAGGTTCGGTCAGCAATTGTCGAAACCTACATTATAACACCGTCTGTTGAAGCCTCTTATTAGTTGTAATAGCTAGCGTTCTCTTCAATTGGGAATAGTATAAGACAACGTTGGTCATAGACTGACATTGAGAAGATGTATATAAGGAATACCAAGTTCTTGTTGTGGTGTTGATATACGAAATGATTATTGGTTATTTCACCTTTTAACATCACTGTTTATTGGTATATAGGATATTCACTCATCAATGAATCGATGTCAAGTACTCGTTCAAGACTACAAGAAAACTACAAACGAAAGACTGGCGCATAAAGACGTTGCTGTTTGTTTGAAGGCTTGGTAGTTTGTCAACTGACAGAAGTACAAAATTTGAATGCCCACCATTTTGATTTTGAACAACCAGGGATCTGTGAAAATGGGCGTAGTTTAAGGTCTTGGTGTAGTTGGTGTTAGTTTCCAAGTGTTGTTCAGGTATGTTTTGGATATAAATTCAGCCATAGGCATATGAACAGAAAACTTTTAAGGAAAGTAAGCCTGCCTTCAGTTTAGTTAAAACCAAAACATCAAAACTATCAAATGAAATTTATTTGAAGAGAAACAGATCTCTGGACTGAATAAATATAGCTGAAAGGAACCTTATCATAATAAAGAGGACTTTCCAAAAAAGAATATCGAATTCACAAACCAAATCGTAAAGTGGCATCAGGTGTTCTAGAAGATCGGTCATAGAGAACCCGATACAGAATTTAATACTTGAATTTGAGATATTCATCTGAAAATAACAAAATGAAAGTTTGGAGCCAATGTGTGATTTTATTGATAAGTTTTGTTTATGCTGCTTTTTCTGGCACGTTTTACGAAATTCCAAGAAATTGCAAAAATACACAAGTGAACGATTCGTACCAATATTCAAGGCTAGAGTTCGACTCCATTATTCAATGTTCTGTGGCTTGTCAGAACGATCCTAAATGTTACTCTCTGGTTTACCATGATCACCAGTGTCAACTATTCAACATGATTTTGTTAATAGATTGTTCTACTGCTGTAGAGAAAACCGAACAGTTTTATTTTGAAAAGGTAGGAATTTTGAATATTTAAATTGCAAATTGAATTATGGGAAGGGGTGTTTTATCGCTACCACACGGCTTTCGGGGTTTAAACTCAAATTTTCTTTGAAACAAGCCAGATCTATCTTAGAGGCAGATCAGTTTTGGAGCAGAGTTTCTTTATAAGTTATTCTGATAAAGTTATAACGATTAGATCTAGGATGCAGTCAAACCAAGTTTAAACCGTTTTTTGATACTTTACTTCAAGGCAATCCAGATAAATCTTTGGAAGCCAGAACTATCTTTCCACCCAGCCCTAACTTAGTAAGATCCACCAAGTTACCATTCTATGTAATGGACAACTAAATGAGTGAGGGTCCATATGAGCCAATTCCCCTGTAATTTTGATTAAATATATTCTTTCCTGCATTCTGAGACCCCTCTGAACGTCCAGTTAATGTCTGTTAATGGAAGATATCTGGGTGAGGGTCCTTGGGGTCGGGGCCTGTAGACTTGGTTCCATCAATCCGTATGGTAGTTGAGTCACTCATTCTTTGTTACAGGCTGGATGTTTTAATGGTGGTCACCAGATCTCTGAAGATAACTGTCAATGTGTTGATGGTTATATCGCTGAGAAATGTCACAGACTTATGTATGGTAAGTTAATGATGTGAAGGGTATTAATTTTGTTCACAGGTTTGAGGGTTTTTTTTTATTTATATTAGTAGTATTGCGAATAAGACAACTGCATCAGGGCATTTTCTCAAAAACATGAATTCAGAAGATCTTAGTGTTCCTGTCATCTGATTGGCTGATCAATCAATAACTCTATAAACTATTGTACATCCTATCATATACAGAAATAAAAACATGAAACGTAACGTTCAGATTTTCATTTCAAAATGGTGCTTTATTCTCGAAATCTGAACTAAAATGAAATTCAGATTGGCTTTTCAATCCCATGACTAGTTGAATCTTCACTACGGTCAAGATATTACAAACGAAGTAGCCATAGTGAAGATGGACAAGCTGAGACCTGCAGAACTTAACTGAAGTTCACGTCGCAAAATCCCAGCATTGGAGAGGACAGGAATATTATTGGCTAGCGGTATCATCAAACGGACAAATGCTCAAGAAACCCTAACTGAAGTGGCTATGTTAAAAATAAAAGCTAATAAAAACGGAACGAAAGTTTGGTCTAATTCTAATCAGACTGCATTTCAAACAGATTTCAAATCCATTGGCATCATCACAAGTTCGTGAATTCAGAACGAGGCCTACATTTTTCTTACAAATTTAATCAACTCAAGTCGCACGATATAGGCTATATACACAAAGGTTTGAATGCCTAGACCTTATTATTTCTTTCAATCTCATGCTTTATTCACGTGAATAGAATATTCTTGTACAAAACAAAGAGATGAAAAACGTCGAATAGACTACTGATTGGCTGTTAGGTAACAAAAATCGACTCATGCATAAAGAAAATAGAATTTCATTTCAAGATTTATTAAATAAGTGTCAATTAAAATAAAACAAAGTAAAGCCATGCACTTACACATTCTCCTTTTTTTGTGCGATTGTAAAACACGACCGTATGGTCCTGCAAAGTTGAAAAGATTCCCAAATGAACCTATCTCATTTCGCCTCTTCGAAATTGTGTCCCTTTCCAATTCGCCTCTTCTTATTTGGGGGGAAATATCTATCAATTGCACAGATCCTATTGTAACTTCCTGTCTGACGTCTGTCGTAACCAGTTTAAAGACAAATAGAGCTACGAGTGACTGAAAATACGTGGATGGGTTTTAGATTCCTTTTAAGGTCATTGGCGTAGGCAGCTCAATGATATCTATTTAGTGTAATTAAGCTCAAGGGAATGTTGAGGAATCGAGGTTGTTTGTGTGTTTTGTTGTTAAGTGTGTCGTTATACTAAGAGTGTGTGTGTGTGTTATATTTAAATCTATATTATAAATAACAGCTTAATTTCAAACTGAATGTTATTGTTGATTTCTTTGAAAAAAAGTCTTAACCAAATGAATCTGATAAAACAAGGATTACTCTGTCTATTGTCTTCATGAAAAACAAAGAATTATTTCAAGATATAAACAGAAATTTATAATCTGTTCTCCAAGGGATAGTTATTTCCTGGTGGCGCTCATGTCGGACCCTAGACCACAAACCTGAATTTTGATGTATCTTATTACTTTGTATTAATTCGTTGTCTGTTTTCACATCTTTGATGGTGACGTTCGACTCTGATTTCGACTTATGTTAGGACTAATGTATTGGTTTTATCTTTGAACTTTTTTCCTCAACCTTGCATTTTTTTATTTGTTTATTTGCAGATTGTAAAGAAGGGTTTGGTGCCTATCCTAAACACGAACTTCGACTGAAAATTCAACCGAGTCCAACAGTAGAACCGTTCAGAGTTCATTGTCAGATGAATTATGGTGGACGATCGTATTTTTTATATCACGTGTCGGAACATACGAAGCTGAACCAATCGTGGAGCGACTATCGACAAGGATTCGGGGCTCTGACTGGCGATCATTGGCTAGGATTAGATCACCTTAGTAGTATAGTCAATGGTCGAGCAGCTCGTGGCGTACCAGCAAAACTTACCTTTGAAACAATAGCAGGCGGAGCACAGTTGACAGGATCCCATTCAAATTTCTTGATAGGAGACGAAACGGATGATTACAAGATTGAATCCGTCGGATATTATTCCGGAAAGCTCACTGACTGCATGACGGATCTCGTCGGATCAACGTTCGCTACTTACGATCACGGCAGCGACAACGGAATGAGCTGTGCGGTACAGTACGGTGGTGGATGGTGGTTTGGAAATGCATGTGCGCCTTGTAATCCAGTAGGTGTATTCAGCTCTGATGGCGAGCGTCTAAATGTGACCTATGAAAAGTTCTGGTCTGAAGTAGAATCGAGTCTTACAAGAATTAAGGCCTGGATTGAGTGACATGGTTTTCTGACACCAGGCACGTAGCTACAGGGCAAAGGAATGGCCACCCTACCCCCTCCGAAAAAATTCTGACAATCGACCTATTCTATTATTGTAACTTAACAATATATATGTACTAAGTTTTATGTTATCTTATTTCGCAGGGCAAAATTGTAAAGAGGCCTTTGGCCGAGTTTTTCACCTTTATTATTAAATATTTTATTTACTATTATTATTACCATTGCTTCTCCGAACAATTTAAGTCTTGATATGGGCCTGTCTGGAAGTCAAAAAACTGTATGACGTGTTGCTTTACCCGTTCATTGACTTTCTACTGAACCTTTGTTTTTACAAACCGGAGACCAATGGCAGAGCCAAAGGGGGCAGAGGGGTTTCCCGCCGCCCTCGCAGCTCCAAACGCATGTTTTTCGGGCAAAAATATCATAACTTGGTCAGAAATACGGGCAACCTCAGGTATTTTGTTCCTTCAGAGAGTAAAAAGTGAATTGCTGATAATGTTTACAATAGGTTAGGGCCTCGGATTAATACAAATCCACACTACAAACAACAGACAACTTCACAATGTTAAGATATAACGAACTCTAATACCTTGACGTCCTGAAGCACTTTTCGAATGGTTTTGAGTGTGAATTAAGATTTTAATTATGGCACGGATAAAATCATCTTCACAGTGCCAAGTTATTACGAACTGCGTCTCATGCACGCCAATACATTAACTCCAATAGGCACCTTTCTTGTATCACGGAATGATTTGATTGGATTATACGCTAGCCAATACAGCCAATCAGAGTCCTCGACATAAAGACTGACAACATTATGACTTATTGTTTACAGACTTTCTGTCGGATTGGCTGTATTCGCTGGCATGTAATCCAATAAAATACAAGATACAAGAAAGGTGACTTGTCAAGGTATAACACGAAATTCGTAATAGCTTTACGCCATGAAGATGTCAGACACCTTGCCTCTTTACGTGCTTAAATTTGCGCCATACAGTGTCTATTGAACAGTTTAAGTATAATCACTTTGAAGATTCATTAAAATCTACGAAATTCGCTACGAATATAGCGAGATATGGCGTTACACGATGTCATGCAGTTTTTATTGAATAGTTAGATAGTGTATTAAGTTTGAAAGAAACAACATTATGCAACATGTAGACTGCATGACCGATGCACATGTGTCAAGTTTCATGTTAGAATTTCAAAATAAACAATCAATAACAGGATCAATGCATGTACAAAATGTTTCGTACCGAAACCGATTTAAGAAAAGAATTACTTACTAATCGATGGTTTTTTTATCAATATTACAATATCCTATGAACTTTCTTGTCTACTTCTTTATTACCAGATTTGAAAGAAAATTAAGTTGAGTTTTACGTCTTATGTTTCTGGGATAGGTTGAGTTTATGAAAAAGGGCAACGCCCTACAGTGTACATCGAGGGAAAATTTGACAGGACAGTGGTAACAGCCTACTTGTTTTGTTGGACTTTTTTCAACAGTCGATGGGAATTAAAGGCATATCAAGCCTAATTTTGAGCTAAAACTATCTATAGGAGTTCCTGGTGATTCTTTCTGGACTCTTTTTAATTGAACTTATTATTACTGTTGAATTCGTCCAGTCCTAATTGACCTGTGATATCATTATTGATGAATTCGTCCAGTCCTAATTGACCTGTGATAATATTACTGACGAATTCGTCCAGTCCTAATTGACCTGTGATAATATTACTGATGAATTCGTCCAGTCCTAATTGACCTGTGATATCATTATTGATGAATTCGTCCAGTCCTAATTGACCTGTGATAATATTACTGATGAATTCGTCCAGTCCTAATTGACCTGTGATATCATTATTGATGAATTCGTCCAGTCCTAATTGACCTGTGATGATATTACTGACGAATTCGTCCAGTCCTAATTGACCTGTGATATCATTACTGATGAATTCGTCCAGTCCTAATTGACCTGTGATATTATTACTGATGAATTCGTCCAGTCCTAATTGGCCTGTGATATTATTACTGATGAATTCGTCCAGTCCTAATTGACTTGTAATATTATTACAGGCGAATTCGTCCAGTCCTAACTGACCTGTGATAATATTACTGACGAATTCGTCCAGTCCTAATTGGCCTGTGATATTATTATTGACGAATTCGTCCAGTCCTAATTGGTCTGTGATATTATTACTGACGAATTCGTCCAGTCCTAATTGGCCTGTGGTATTATTACTGACGAATTCGTCCTGTCCTAATTGGCCTGTGATATTATTACTGACGAATTCGTCCTGTCCTAATTGACCTGTGATATTTTTACTGATGAATTCGTCTAGTCCTCACTGTACTCTACATCTGGACTCTGATATTTTTATTGACGAAGGTCGACCAGGAAAGTCAGGCAGATTAAATGCAATTTCCTCGGTATTTATTACTTGAAGTGAAGCAAAAAGTTCATTACATTATAACAAGAATGTTCGTTAATGGTGTTGTTTTATCGAAACTTATCGAAGGTACTTGACGGTTATTGAATTCTTACAAGAATTTCTAAACAAAATATTTTCACTGTTATACATCTATTGTCGATCGATATAAAAATATTAAAACTGAACCTAAATCATGCTGTTACGCAGACTTCAGCACTGTGCTATATCTTTGTCGAACCTTCTGATCAGTATTGGGATACATGGAATCATAGAGACACAGGTTTCGAGATTTTATTGTGTTTCTACCAGTTGGTCTTTTGAGTCGCCAGAGTTGGTTCATGAGTTTGTTTGAAGCATTTCTCTATCAGATGAATTATGGTGAACGTGATATTACCTTGGCGAAACCTACATTATAACACTGTTTTTTGTTTAAAACTGTCTGTTGAAACCTCTTATTGGTTGTAATAGCTAGCGTTCTCTTCAATTGGGAATGGTATAAGACAACGTTGGTAATAGACTGACATTGAGAAGATGTATATAAGGAATACCAAGTTCTTGTTGTGGTGTTGACTGTTGATATACGAAATGATTATTGGTTATTTCATCTTTTAACATCACTGTTTATTGGTATATAGGATATAAACTCACTAAAACTAGACAACGACAGACTGGCGCATAAAGACGAAGTTATTCGATCGCAAAAGTACAAAATTTGAATGCCCACCATTTTGATTTTGAATAACCAAAATTGGTGTAGTTAAAGGTCTTTGTGTAATTTGTTAGTTGAAAAGCGTCGTTCAGGTATGTTTTGGATATATATCCCTAAACAAGGCTTCAGCAATAGGCATATGAACAGAAGACGTTAAAGGAAAGTATTTGAAATTTACTTGACAAGTAACAGATCTCTGGACTGATTAAACAGTGCTGAAAGGAATCGATTTATCAAATGAACAATTTTAGCTAAGAAGGCTTTCCAAAAAGGGATATGAAATTCACAAACCGATTCGCAAAGTGGCATCAGGTGTTCTAGAAGACCGGTCATAGAGAACCCGATACAGAATTTAATACTTGAATTTGAGATATTCATCTGAAAATAACAAAATGAAAGTTTGGAGCCAATGTGTGATTTTATTGATAAGTTTTGTTTATGCTGCTTTTTCTGGCACGTTTTACGAAATTCCAAGAAATTGCAAAAATACACAAGTGAACGATTCGTACCAATATTCAAGGCTAGAGTTCGCCTCCATTATTCAATGTTCTGTGGCTTGTCAGAACGATCCTAAATGTTACTCTCTGGTTTACCATGATCACCAGTGTCAACTATTCAACATGATTTTGTTAATAGATTGTTCTACTGCTGTAGAGAAAACCGAACAGTTTTATTTTGAAAAGGTAGGAATTTTGAATATTTAAAGGGTTCGTATAATTTTCCTTGTTTTATGAGGAATGTTTTTAAAATAGATGTATTTTGAAGGTATGATTTTTGAAATTGATGAAAGGTTTCTTATCACACAGTTTTGTGTTGGGAGGGGGGGGGGGGCGTTTTGTCGCCACTACGCCGCCTTAGGGGTTTAAACTTAAATATCTACCTGTACCAAGCCAGATCTATCGTTTTGGTTTTGAATCGTTCTTTTCTGAGGCATCCAATCCAAGTTTAAAGCTGCTTTTGGTACCAAGGCAATTCAAGAACTATCTTGCAGTCAGGTCTGTTTTGGAGTAGCTTGATTCATTATTCCTACAGGAATACATTCTCTTAGAATGGACATAAAACTGAAAGTCTCAAACGTGGTCAACAAGTGTATATATTCAGTTAGACTTACCAGGTGTCATGACTAAAGAATAAAATCTCTATATAACACAATATATCTATTAAACTTAATAATTATTGAAAAACTCTTCTAAGCATGTTTCAAAATTATTTAGTTTATGGATTTATTGGATCATAGAGGGATTCTGTCGTTTAATTTTGACACCAGGTAAGTCCACTGATAAACAAAGTTTCAAATTGTTGGTCATACCAAGAGGAAGTATTCCTTTTAAACATTCTAAAAAAATCTGTGTGGGACCTAACAAGTTACTATTCTTTGTTACAGGCTGGATGTTTTAATGGTGGTCACCTGATCTCTGAAGATAACTGTCAATGTGTTGATGGTTATATCGCTGAGAAATGTCACAGACTTATATATGGTAAGTTTGTCACGGGGAGGATCTTATGATTTGATTTTGTTTGAAGTTTATGTATAAGACGGTTCCCTTATTTTCACATATGAAAATGAAAATGCTAAAACTTACATCAATAGAAAGTGGAGGTGTTTTAATGACTTCGAAAAATACCAGTTTGTCTCACATGTCCATAATTAATTCATAATTAGCTAAATTAGAAGAGAATTACCAGCAGAATTCCAATGAGTGACCGATCAAGAAAGGTCAAAAAGTCTTTTTTGTTTATCCAGACTGTACATACATTGATATTTATGATTGGTTAAAACTCTTAATTATATGCAATAAGAACATGATATGATTAAGAATACATGATAATTCATTAGAAACACCAATTCATCAAATAGTTTGATTAATTTAACACTATAAATAAGAAAAAAATCACCTTTAACGTCAATGCGACAATTCTAAATTGAGGGCTTAACTAGAAAACTTAACTAAAATGAAATTCAGATTGGCATTTTTATCACACAACCAGTTGTTTCTTCACTATGGTCAAGATATTTTGCACGAAGTAGCCATTGTGAACATAGACGAGCTGTAACCTGCTGAACATGAACTGAAGAAATCTTCAACATAATTTCAAACAGATACTACATTTAGTATCTAATGATTCCCAGCGTTGGAGAGGGCAGACATTTGATTGGCTGGGGGTATCATCAAACTGACGAATGTTCAAGAAGCTACAACTGAATTGGCTATATTAAAAATAAAAGCTAAAAAAATAAACGGAAAGAGGTTGGGTATAATTTAAGAAGACTGCTTTTCAAACAGATTGCAATTTTATAGGCGCCACCACATGGTCCCGAATTTCTTTCATTACGTTAGATTCAGAATTTGGCCTAAATGTGGTTACTAAATACATCATCTTGATAGTCGCACGAAACCGGAAACTCAAAACAAAGGTTTGAATGCCTAGAGCGTATTATTCTTCTCAAGCTCATACTTTATTTATGTGAATATAATATACTTGTACAAAACGAGGCGAAAAAAAAAATTCGAATAGACTGATTTAATGAAAGCGTTAATTAATCACAATCCTTTAATGCATAACGTAAACAGATTCTGTTCCAAGATTTAAAAACTAATTAGAAATTTAAACACAGTAAAGCCATGAATTAGCACATTCTCTGGAAATTGTGCGATTGTAAACTAGACCTATCATGGTCCTATAAAGTTGGAAAGAGGTCGCCCCTTTCAGTATGGCCAAATCTCATTTTACCTCTTCCAATTATGTCCCTTTGTTTTTCACTTGGGAAATAAATTGAGGAAGGGGTGATGTGGGAAAGGGGTCTAAGTGGAGAAAGGGCAAAAGTGGAATAGATTTTGAGCGAATTCTGAAGGGTGATATGGGAAATGGCGAAATCGGAATACTTTAGGTCAAAATGGGAATCGACGTTATTGGAAGACATCATATATATCTAATGCGATCTCTACCCTTAACCAACTAAGAAACCTATATTTTGTACTTCTAATTTAAATCAATATATGGAGCCGATATTAATATAATATGATGTCATAAGCTTCAATATATCAATAATGCCCAGTCATTATCTTCTATAATACTACTTGATATCAAAGATAATTATTGTTCTAATAAATTATTCCAATATTCAATTTTTAATTTGTATTAATTGATTAATTCTACTCCATACATAAATATAAATATAAAATATTAAACGAAAACAATAAAGAAAGAAGAATGTACTTTAGAGAGACAGATATAGTCTAGAGATAAAAGAGGGGTTTTGCTGAATTAGAATACCTAATTGCTAAAATGTGCCCGACACGGTGTTGTACTTCTGTTTCTAGAAAGTATTCAAAGTTGACCAGAATTCAGTACCTTTCTCCAGCTCTCTTGGTATTTTGTTCTGTGGTGATCACGTGTGACCCTTGACCATAATACTAAATTCTGGCTGCAGTTCTCGCATCTTTGGCGGGTGACATTCGATTTCAGTATTGCCTAAAACTGTTGTATTGGTTTCATCGTTTATCTATGTATTTATTTATTTGTTTATTTGTAGATTGTAAAGAAGGGTTTGGTGTCTATCCTAAACAAGATCTTCGACTACAGATTCAACCGAGTCCAACAGTAGAACCGTTCAGAGTTCATTGTCAGATGAATTATGGTGGACGATCATATATTTTATATCACGTGTCGGAAAAAACTAGGCTGAACAAATCGTGGAGCGACTATCGACAAGGATTCGGGGCTCTGACTGGCGATCATTGGCTAGGATTAGATCACCTTAGTAGTATAGTCAATGGTCGAGCAGCTCGTGGCGTACCAGCAAAACTTACCTTTGAAACAATAGCAGGCGGAGCACAGTTGACAGGATCCCATTCAAATTTCTTGATAGGAGACGAAACGGATGATTACAAGATTGAATCCGTCGGATATTATTCCGGAAAGCTCACTGACTGCATGACGGATCTCGTCGGATCAACGTTCGCTACTTACGATCACGGCAGCGACAACGGAATGAGTTGTGCGGTACAGTACGGTGGTGGATGGTGGTTTGGAAATGCATGTGCGCCTTGTAATCCAGTAGGTGTAGTCAGCTCTGATGGCAAGCGTCTAAATGTGACCTATGAAAAGTTCTGGTCTGAAGTAGAATCGAGTCTTAGAAGAATTAAGGTCTGGATTGCATGAGATGGTCTTCTGACACCGGGTTTAGCACTAATGAAATTTGATATTTTCAGTTTCTGTTGCTTTACTCGTTCTTTGACTTTCTACTGGAACTTTGTGTAGATCCTTTTCGACTAAGTTTACCATTAGCTCTCGTTGTAACTCTAAAGGAATTTCGTATGTCGCTCTGAAGGGTTTCAAATTGGGCCATTATGAACTTGGATACATTAAACGTGTAATATCTATTAATAGATAATATGTCACTGTCAGAGATCGCCAGGGACTCTTCAAACTCTTCTTTGTCGAATCATGAATCAAAAACAGATTTACCACACGGCGGATCTATTTTGCAAAAATGAAACATCGATTTCATTTCAAATTCATCTTCACAATCATTTTGTATTTCGGTGAGAACGAATTGAATCAGCTTTTTACTCTTGCTGATAATGTTTACAATAGGTATACGTTAGGGCCCCGGATTAATACAAATCCACACTGCAAACAATAGACGGCTTCACAATGTTAAGATAAAACGAACTCTAATACCTTGACGTCCTGAAGCACTTTTCAAATGGTTTGAGTGTGAATGAAGATTTTAATTACGGCACGGATAAAATACATGATAGTTAAGTATAAGCTGATGCACACAAAAATAGAATAAAATAGAAACGTTTTAAAGACTTTTATTCTTCTCAATTTGATATTTATGTTGGTGCATACGGACTATTGTTCATTTCACTTAGTTCTCAAAGAATCAATTTATTCTCGACAGGAAACAGGATTTTTAATGCGTTTAAAGTAATTACTTTTGAAACAATATAACAAACAATGGTGGGTAATTTCGTACGCTTTTTTATTATCATTCTATCTAAATTTTTTTGTATAAAACACTCCCTATATCACTTGTATGGACATTTTATAAAATTCACCTCTCCACGTATTCTCAAAACGATTTTAGGGCCAGGATGTCTTAGAATCAATGTTAGATGATAAGAACCTAGGATCGTTTCCAGAATACAAGGCCTGTATTCTACACAGAAATGCAACCCCCCCCCCCCCCCCCCTTTCCTTTTTATT
>NW_008707797.1:1450104-1534811 GCF_000327385.1 Lottia gigantea | reverse complement strand
CCAATCAAATTGCTTCATTCCGTGATACATTAAATATGACTAGTCAAGGTATAAGACGAAGTTCGTAATAGCTTGACATTGTGAAGATGTCAGACACCTTGCCTCTTTCCGTACCTATTATTACGAGGAAATGAAAACGCTACTTGTCCTTGCTGAGTTTATAAAAATCATTCCCTTATTATGATCAAGATTTTAAAACTTTTTGATTTTTTGGTTCCAGGCCCTGAACCGAGATCATGTACTAATTAAGAAACTGTTTGTAATTTATTAAAACCTTACTTGTCCTCGTTGAGTATACTCCTATCTAGAATAGAATCCATCAAACCTTTCTGTATCTCGTCCAGTCTTTCTGTTACCAGTTGAAACATATCAGCATCCATCATATCTATTACAAACGGTTTACCAAACCTATATAATACAATAGAAGGAAATGATATCTTACACGGTTTCAGAGGGTGTTCAGTATATCAGCGATGCAATGCAAGACATTCAGGGTTTTTGCACAGAGAGTTGGTACATTCTGGTTAAGGTGTTGTGGATTACTGAACAGCAGACGTGAACCAAATAATTGAATCGAGGAAATTCATTCTAAAACGCAAAAAAATATGATGAAAATGGGTCAACAAATGGTACTAATGTTTTGTTAAAGGGGTATCTATTGTAGGGGGTGGGGTGTGATGCCCAAAGAAACCGAGAACAACTTTACCTGAGAGATCCAATTAAAGCTTTTCTCAATCTTTCTGGCTCCATATCGATCTTTTCTAGAGTATTCAGACAGTTACAATCTCGATATTTTAAAAATGTAGCGGCTTGACCAGTTTCATCTATAACTAACGGCCATCTGAAATATTGTTAGTCAAAGTTGTAGTTATTAGGAAAAATGCTTGAAAGACAGAAATATTTCCTTTTCAGCCCAATCTCAACAAAGTTGGGCCTATATTTATATTCGAGGAGGTCGATAACTTTATGAGAAAGAAAATTATATGAAATATCCTACTAGTCATCGTATCACGAATACGGATTTTGACCTGGTCTTATTAACGAGGAAGTATGACGAATGGGGGTGTGGTTTGGCCTCCTTGCCTCTTAAAACGGGAAACGACAAGCAGTATTCGATGAGGAACTATTGATAAAGACAGACGTTAGCCTTCTCTATCTATCTATTGTTACTGTGCTGACTGAGAGCTGTTATATGAGGTCCTGTAATATCGTACAACGATACACATCTATTAAGAGTTCAAAAATTTGGCAGAAAAAAAGTCTGCTTGGATACAGTTCTTTTATTTAATGACTTTCAAAAAATGTCCAAAACTCCTCTGAATTGCTCTGGACATATAGCATTCAGATTGTGGTTTCTGTAACACTAATTCCGGTAGAATTTTGGTTTGTAACGCAGTGGTTTAATAATGCTACAAAAGCATAGTCATAGGCTACAGCTTAACCTCTAGGGGAGAGTAGGGGAGAGTATTGTTTGTACAGTTAGTTTGAAAAATATAATATGAATATTTGATTTAAAAATCTATAATCTTTCAATTGAGAAATATATTATGAAAAGAATACTGGTTCCCACAGGACCATTAATACCAACGGAAAATATGATAAATAACTTACTTTCCGGAAGTCTTGAGGTGGTCCCCGATATCATCAAATAAAACACCAGCTAGTTTTTTCAGCCCTATTTTAACGCCGGGTAATTCTGGTAATAATAAATATAGTAGAATGGTAGTTTGGTCGAGAGCAGTGGTAGCGTCGTGCCCCCTAGAAGGTCTGATTAACTGGGGTGGCGGAGGCAACTTTTGGGGTTGAGATTCCAAATGTAAGCGCTGTGGAAGTGTGGGTACTGACATATGCTCACCACAAACATAACAAGAGACTCAAAGGAGTCCATTAATTACTCTTAGATTTCTGGATAAAAGCAGCCTCGGGTGGAGGCATGCTCCCCCAAAACCACAGCAGTGACAGCCCGATTGTTGACTTCTCAGGAAAATTTTTTAATTTTATACATCAATTAGTCGGATACAAAGTTTAAATTTATGAAATATAGATCTATACCTGCTGCCATATTTGGTATTTTACGTTGATCAGCAAATCTATATCTAAATCTGACCTGTTGTAGTGTATTTGGGGGTTTATGAGATATATTGAAACCACTATAGTCTTATTTAACTCAATATCAATCACTGTATAACAGTTGTTATTAGTTACCATTAACCCTATATACGTCATTAATCTCCCCACAGAGGCCGTCACGATGATAGGATTAACCCTGCACTTTGGCAATGTAATAAATAAGAATATCCTAGACTTAATGTGGATTAGTTTTAGATAAATCTATCGACAATGCTGCATTCTGCATTCACATTAGCTACCATTGCTGGAAGGTGTAGCTAGAAAGATATTGAGTGGTGGGTCAGAATGGCGTTTTGCTGGCCACAAAAAACTATTCTTGTACCCTATTTCCACTCTCACTACAGAAAACTGTTCATTTCACCAAGCATTCTGCTAGCTAGTTGAACACGATAGTTTTGTTTGCCCATCGTCCAATGATAGTTTTGTTTGCCCATCGTCCAATGATAGTTTTGTTTGCCCATCGTCCAATGATAGTTTTGTTTGCCCATCGTCCAATCCTGACCACAGAAATCTATCATTGTAAAAATATCCATTCTGATGACAAAACTGCCCTGGTTGCTAACTAGTTGGACAAGATATATTGGTATGATGAACGATATCATACAGAAAAGAATTACAGATTCAAAGTAGATTTATTTATTTACAATATATATATATAGATACATAATTAGATGTACATGTATTCGAAGTATAAGAAATAAAGGGCTTGAAAGAGGTTAACTAAGCAAAGCTGAAGAAAGGAAAGAAAGGTTGGTTTTTATATTTAGTGACTTAGTATGTTTTTATCCTTTATTTTTACACTAAAGCTCTGCACCACTTTCATCAAACGTTATTCATCTCGATTGTTAACACCAGCCATTTTAAGATTTTTGTTATGGAAGTGTTAACTATTAAACTGAATATTTAGACTTTAGTTCTCAACGTTTCATATGGAGTTTCATGTCCTACTTTTTGGCACGGGATTGGACTTTTTCGAAAAGGTTTCACTGAAGATTCTAAATATTGGTGACATGCTCATAAGGATCGTATCCTTCGTCCTGATACTCCTCTTTTGATTCGCGTTTCTCCTCCCTCTCGACGCCGGGAAGCTCTAATGCTGGCCGATTTTCCACATCGGAAGAAGAATATCGTCTGCTTGTCTGCGCAGACACATAACCATTATCCACACTGAGGCTATAGACAGAGATCTTCCTCGTTTTATCTGAGCTGGCGTTGAATCGACTACCATGATCAAGACTATAAGAAGACATTCGTCTAGGTCCTTCTGTCTTTTTGGCATCGCGTCTGAAACTGTCGGGAACATCTCGACTGGCTAAATAACCCGACTCGTCTGTAACCGGATCCGGATCAGTGACTTGTATGTATCTAGAGCTGAGGGATTCGAAACTTGGAATGTAAGTAGAATTATCTTCCGGAATTGGTGGTGGTCGAACTGGTTTCGGTGTCATCCTGATTGGTTTCTGCTTGTTTCTACTTCTCCTGAAAAATAGTTACTTGGGTGTATCTTTAAACTTATGAAAGACCTAACCAATTACCAAACATCAAAATAAGATATAACTGGCGAATTAGATTAATTAGATATTAGAAGTGATTACATATTGATCATTTCTTGGGATCTAGCTTGGCAGCTTTGTAGCCTGGGCGCCCATTCATCCACTATGGACATTAGTATGACGTTTGGACATCAAAACCTTTCAACTAAAGACTTTATCACAAAGTAATTGTAAAAGTATGGTAGTCATAGTAGCAGCATTGGAATCTCCAAATCACCAATTAGCAACTTTTCGATGTTTCACCTTTTCTTGAAGACACGATAACCAAACAGAGCGAGACAGGCGATGATTATTCCACAGAAAAAACCAACAAATCCTGCACCAGTTTTATCTATTCCCGTATCATCTCCAGAGGGAGGATGGATATGCTCAGGTTCGCGATCCTTTTCTGAAATAAAGTTACCAGTGTATTTTAGACATCCAGCAGGCATAGTTTGAAGCTATTCAACTGGAGGTTTAATTTGAGGACAGCTTCGTCCACCAGCAGTAGGAAAGGCGTTAATCCATATGGAAAAAAGCTTCGTATTGACAAATCAATATCGTTCTAAGACTGTTTAAAGTTGACAATCGAATTCACTAACATGATCGATAACATCCTATTAAACAACCAGATGAAATTCTAGCTCTGCTCTTGTAATCTCGTGCCTCATATTTGGACAGTCATTTGATAGTCTCTCTTGTGCATCTTGCAGACCTCTGCCAAAGGTAAAAAAAAGAGTCCACGAGACAAACCTTACCAAGAGCACAAGACCCATCTAGCTGAAGACATTCTCCACCAATACACTTATCATCACAGGTGTGCTCGCAGTTCCTTCCATAATATCCATGTTTACACAGGTGACAGGTGCCCGTTTCACTGTCACAGTTCCCAACACACTGGGTATCGTTACAGGCGTATCGGCAGGCTGGACCAAATCGTCCTGGAATACACTCGTCACACTTGACACCTCTATAACCATTAATACACCCTTCCATACACACACCAGTTTCAGCATCACAAGACGATTCCACACAGGTGTTACAGGGGTGACAGGTTGTTGTATTATAGCTGAAATAACCCGAGTTACACTTCGTACCTGGAAATTATCAGAGATGACATAAAAGCTTGTTTGACAGTTCGTTCAGCTAATACCGTCAAGGAAGCGTAGCAGCAAAACAATGGGCAGAGGCAAGAACAAGGAGACCAACAAGCAAAGCACAAGCGTAACATCAGCAGGAGTAAACGGAAAGGGATGATAAAAGCAACAAGAGCAAGAACATTACAACAGAGCATGACAAGAGAAATGACAACGGCAATAAGGACAGGTTCATCATCAGTAAGAGAAGCAGAGCAAGAGAATATAGGGACGGCAGTTATACCAGCAATACCAGAAGTAACAAGAGTTAAAGAAGCGGCGGGACCACAGAAAAGCTATAGGAATAGCAGCATGGCAAGAGCTATGGGAAAAGCACAAGCATTGTCATTAACAGCAGCACGAGAAGAAATAGAACAAGATAATAACAAAGGGAGCAACCGGAGGAGCTGTTAGGGAATCAGCGCGAGTACTGTCTGTATCATCAAGAGCATAAGCATCAGATGAGAATTAGCAAAAACAAAATAAGCGGAAACAAAAGTAACACCATCCTGCAATATTCATCTGTCAGCAGCCATCATTTTCAACTGTCACGAACTCATACCTGAATTACTCTAACCATTATCAACTCTAACCATAACTTTACATTATTTACCTGTATGTACTCCAACTTCACAAATAGAAAGTGGAATCGGTCTGTTCGAGGCTAGGGAGCTGGTGGTACTGATGAACACAAACCGACCAACAAGATGTATTGGCGACTCATTATTACAATGGTTAATCGAGTACACAGACTCGGACTTCCAGTTCAGATCTGTATAGCAAATCGTTGACTTCCGGAAACCCTCATCATCACAGGCACCATCCAAGCCAAGACTTACTTTAAATCCTATCAGATTTTTCTGGTCTGAAAGAAACAATGTGAATTGCGTCTTGAGCGACCATTGAAAAACGTTTTACTAAAAACAGACCCTGGGGACACAAACAGCGAAATGTAACCAATAAATTTTGGTAAATATTGTAAGGTAATCGTTACTCTAAACGCAAAGGGCCGTTAAATAGGAACTGTGAATCAATGCTTAAAATATATGACAACTGACTTGCACTTGCCCACAGAACTTCCGGAATGGAAACGCACTTTGAGCTTTTTACCCTGCATCACCAGAATTCGTAATTCTCATCTGTATATCCAGCATGCGATGATGTCGAATGTAACAAACGATTGACGACATGAACGAAAGAGTGAATGAATGCTTACTATTACTGCCGTGTATGTTATATATTTTAATGGTGTCTATATTATAAACAGTTTGAAGATCGACACACCACCATTGTTCATTGAGACCAGTTTCATTAGTTTTAGTACAGCTATTACCAGTTCGGTCGTTATTGATATTCCCGTCAACAGCTCGTCCTGATACACCACCATTCTTAGTTGATATCTGGGCTGTAGGCTTCCCCAGCGCTCTGTTCATATCTACATTGTTAAAGGTAATGGTCAGGAAGCACAATATTGAGAGTTGTCCTTGGATAGAACAATTAGATTTTAGTGGTTAGAATATGTGAAAAATCTTGCAAGAATTAGTTACATGTAAATTAAAAGGAAGAAGTATATGGAATGGGCAATGAAGAAGGGTTTAATTCTCGTTCTGTTCCATCTACTTACTCTATCCTAAGGATATACGCCACAAAATGACGCTTCCGACGCTTGAGTTGGGATCCTCTTTTGATGAATTGAGAACTCGCAATCCTGATGAGGATTGTGTATCAGAAACAAACACGTATAACATGAAAGGAGCTATAGTCAATTTAATAGGCCTATCATTATGACGGATTGAAAGATGCTATACCATTGATGATATAATGTAAGTATAAAACTAAAGAAAAAAGCATCACTTACTAGTACAAACACCACATGTTTTCATACAGTGATATCTATAGAGTGGTTGGAGAGGGTAGGCACCACAGTGGTCTTGTGGACAGTTGATATAATGGTCTTCACATACTTCCAGCCCTTAATTATAACAAACAGCAAAATATATCAGAATAAAGTTTTACAGTTTTACAGAAATTTGCCGGATATGTTGTAGGTTGAGATGATTTGTGGTAACCCGGGAAAGATATTTATATAATATAATATATATCAATGATTTAACCTTCCAAGTTATCTCAACGCAATACACAGCAGATCGACTGTTCTTTACCGACTCTTGGTGACCTGAAAAGATTATTCCCATATCGTCGGTTCCCTTATAAAACGGTATAACCTTTTGAGAATCGTTGGAAATTTTTACCTAGTTTTTCTTTTTAATCCCAGACATTTCATATACTCGTTGGTCGTGTTAAGAAAAACGATATAAACTTTGGAAAATAGATGTAACTAGATTTTGTTCTCGATCCCAGACATTTCATGTCATCGTCGTGTTAAGAAAGGAACGATGTGATAGTTGATAAGAATCTAGAAAACTCACCCGTGCTGATGTCGGTAAAGATGAAAGAAAGATAAATAATAAAAAGATATTGTTTATAACTCATAATGCCCAGTTAATTTCACTTATTGCCCTCATGATAAACATCACACTGTAGATAATAATATATTGATGAGAAATGATACAGGTATAGTTTTTCACGTATTCGATGGCGACGAGACCGAGATAAGTAAACCGTTATCTAAAAGTATATTAAATTTCGTTGAATAATGATTGAGAGAAATGATCAAAATAATATTAGATCTTTAAGCAATTCCTTGGTTCCAGTAAGTTTCTATGACCACGAAAGAATTGTTGATCGCAAACTGCTTGGAATAGTTATCCGTCCAAACCCTAATTAATGATTTGTCTTATTGTTTGTGATATTTATTGATTGATTTTTGAAATTTATCTAAATTGAGAATTTCTATTGTTGGTCAGAAACCACACAGAATTATCCGAAATAGTTTCTACACAAAGATGGTATGCATTAATTTTTTGAACAACCTGATATCTAAAGGTAATTTTCAAATTTCACGATCTACCTGTAGCACTAAAACTGTTCTAAGATTTAATGAAAATTTTAAATACAAGATCAGTTTTCCTCATAAAGATGTTATAACAATCTACTACAGCAGTAACAAATCCATAGACAATTTCTTTCAAGTCTTCAAAGTCAGATTGTTCAGATTACGGAATTCCCAGAGAACATTGTATATATCCAAAGGCAGTTTTACATGCACAGATTGTTTATACCGATTTGTTAACAAAGACCACTCTGATATCCACACACAAATTTATACAAAAATCAGGAATACAAAATATGCACGTCAAAAAATGGACAGAGAATCGTTTTCCATACAATCTTGAACACTAGCTTCCAAAATATCTCCTATATATTCAAATAACATTCAAATCTCACGATCAAGATACCACAACTGATAATACCAAATTTCCAAATTTGCTTGTACTGATTTGTTTTCAAATATTAAGTTCCCTAAATATATACCACATATGATAATGAATATATGAATTATGAAAACTGATATAAATTATAAAGTGTAAGTATATCAATGATGTATCTTATTATTTTATCTTGTGATATAGATTATAATTTGATACCAGTTCAGATAATATCGTGATGTCAAAAGCCTCCCTTATTGATCATAACTCAAATATTTACAGAATAAGAGACGGATCACTTTCAAGTATAGGGGTAACAGAGGGGATTTTTAAAAGTTAATTGCACTGTAATCAGTTGTTGATTCAGGCAACTCTCGACTGAAACAACAATATTTTGTTTTTTTACCCATCCACAGTATAGTCATCGTGATCTTCACAATATCAACCCTGATATTATCTTAATGGGGCATGGAAATGGTTTTCGATCCAACGCACAGAAATTTGTGTTCTGAATTCAGGTGGCTTGTACAATATACATGTGTTGCTAAACCTTGAAGGTGACATTTTCATTGTCTTTTAATGCCTCTGTATCCCAAATCTGAAGAGGTATGGCGATTATCTGTAAATATATTAACGACAACAATCAGTGTACAGATGGCATCTCTTGGGTGTGGTGTTTCTTGGGTGAGGGGCTATTTAAACTATCGAAACTAAGGATCCTCTGGTCGCACGTTACATTACATAGACTGACCAAAAGGTTAGTCTGATTCTGCTAGTGGACAAAAATGTCTACGAGGCCATCAAACTCTAAGCTCTTGAGTCCCAGCTGATGCCAGTTGATGATGGGTTTGTCATTCCTTTTGGAGAGTTCCCATACTCTGGTATAATTATTTTTGCTAGGGAAGTAAGAAATTCTGGTAAAAATCTCAATATTTTATTTACATAACAAATATATAGAATATCAAGATAAAATAATAATAATAATAATGAACACAACATTTGACCAATTCCTATCCGGGTCATTCTTACAAATATATATTGTTTTTGATTTCTGTACATAAATTCTTGTGGTTGAATCATGGTGAATGTAAATATAGAGAATCTGAAATTCTTGGAGTTTATTCATGTTATTTTGTGACAAGTAAGAAAATCTATTTAAAGCTATATCAATCAACATCTATCATGAATACAGGGTTTGACATGGTCTGAGGAAGTATGACGGGGTGTGGTTTGGACACGATGTATTAATCAAGTGTTCAGGGGAATGCTTATTAAAGGTATACTACCTCTTTGGATGACCAAAATTGAATTATCCATTAAACTAAGCAATTTTGGAAGCGTGTTTCAATAATTATTTAGTTTAATAGATATATTGTGTTATATAGAGATTCTATTCTTTAGTCATGACACCTTGTAAGTCTAACTGATGAATATATACTCATATTGACAAAGTTTGAGACTTTAAATTTTATGTACATTCTAAGAGGTAGTATTCCTTTAAAAGGAGAAACCAGTTAATCTGATTTCAGAAGATAATCCCTCTCTTTAATACAATTATAAAGCCAGTTATAATATAAAGAAACAGCTAGACTCTGTCAAATTAGTAGTATATAACTTAATTACAGATTACAGTTTACAGATTATTTAATCATCCATCTTAGTCACATCCTCACAAAAATACATGTAAATATGAGAGAATGAATAAAATCTCTAAATGTTTCAATACTTAAATAACATATGATCATTTACAGTATAATTGTGACTATAATACGCATGCATACATTTTACAACCTTTCCTTTCATACAAGAACAGTTATTCTTTACCAATGTCACAATACAATAAATAATTAATAAACACAGACACAACCAACTTTTTCACCTTCATTCCTACCCTTATTCTACCCTTCACACAGCCCTATAGGCGGGCCCACAGCCCTGCAAAGTTTACTATAGGCAGGCCCATAGCCATAGAAGTGCGGAATTCACATGATAGTTCGGAGGTACAAGCAATATATCTGGAGGAGCAATGGTGTATGGTGTTTAGTTGAAGAAATGGAATTGGTCGGTTGTAAGAATCAGGGGGAAATCAGGGGGAGGGGTTTAATTGCCCAAAATACTTGCAAGTCTCATGTAATCATTATCAGCGTACTATAGTTCTCAAATTCATTCTACTGCATCATAGTTAAATTCCAAACTTCAATAAACCAACTAGGTACAGATTTGAAAGTACCAGAAGCTAGCTCAGCTACATCAGTAAGAATCAGCTCTCTATTTTGGAACATCAATTATCCACATGCGGTTCTTGATGGCAATTTACACAGATGAGACTATGTTCTATATCATTTTACTATGGTACATACATAATAAACTCGCTTACTAATTATGGTACCAAATTTTCTGCAGATTGTTTGCGAACACAGTTCAAATAAATGCCATTTTGGGTGGAGATTTTCATAGGCAGTAGCATGTATTAAATGATAATTCTTCCCATTATCGGCAATGCACATTTCTCACTTATTATTCCAAAAAGTGCCATACAAAGTCTAAGAGATCACAAACCACATGAATACCACCTTTAAATAATCTGTTTGCCCGTTCCAAAAAATATAAAGACCACCCATCCCACCATACACACACCTGCTGTTTGGTTAAACACGGCACTCCAACTTTTTGTGGCTTCTAAAATATGTCCTGCGATATATACCCCTACAAAACCTGAAATATATTCAGTGAATAAATTATCAGTATTTAGTTTCCATGGTTCATGATCTAACCACTTCAATAAACCTTCAAAGAAAACACAAAGCGGGGTTATAAAAGTTATTTGTTAGAAGAGAAAACAAATAAAATTTTACCTGGGATAGCTCCAGCCATATTCATTATACCTGAAAATAAATAAACAATACAGCTTTCAATTTCTATTTAACATACAAACTTTAGTGTTTTTATTTTATTCCTTATTTCATATCAAGATACAAAATACAATTTGTATGTTCTGTGACAATATAGACACAAGATCATATTCATTCCCGTCGCCAGGAATAAATTGGTGCTGGGACTCAGATTTTATACTCACAAAATTTGATAAATTAAAGGCCCAGAGAACTCTTTCTGATTATTTTGAGCTGCCAAAAACGTATCAATATCTATATCTTTTTGATTTTGTACAAAGACACTGTAAATGAATCAATCTCTGCTGAACTGAAGAAGGTTTTGCTGGGGCTTAATTCTCACTTGCTGGTCACATTTGTAGCTGCAGTTTAGCATTAAAAAAGTAGCAAGTCCAACTTACCGAAGACGGAGCCAGCGTGTTTAGGAGCTATATCTTGAGGGTTGACTAATATCCCACTGTTATGAAAACCACAACATGATATAGCTATAGCCATACACGTTAAGGAACCAGCATAGGTTGTAGTGTATGATATTAACACTAAAAAACACGATGTTCCTAATAAGGCCACACTCTATAATGACAGAAACAAGGTATTTTGACAATATGATGATAAAACAAATATATAAAACTTGAAAACCCATTTTGAATTCCTTTAAGTACTTGTTATGGAATAACGATAAAACTAATTTTAAAAATATTTTGACATGTTCAACACAGAGTGACCTACCTCCATCAATTTTCGGACAAATGTGACAGAATAACCTAAAATAAAAATAATATAAAATGAGATGAAATGCTCCAGAATGGGTTAATGAAAACAAACAATGTCCTACTGTGTACAATGAGTAAAATTTTGCCATGACAGCAGCACTATCTTACTGTTTTTTTTTCACTTGTATCTTATTTCTCAATTAAAGTTATCACATTAAATTTCTTTCCCCCCTACCCTTGTCTCCCCCTGTCTCAAAACTCCTTACCCCTAGTAATCATATAGTCAGCTATCCATCCACTACACAATGAACTGGGTATAGTTACTTACCCCTCCACCTCTCTTAAACATCCTTACCCTACCATCCCCTCCCCTCCCTACCCCCACATTATAAAATCCTTACCTTTAGTAATCATATGGTCAGCTATCCACCCACTACACAATGAACTGGGTATAGTTACTACCCATGGTACCACATTAAAAACCCAGCCCTGAAATCAAATTCAAAATAAAGTAAAAACAATTATTTGAGGGGACTATCATTTCTTCAAATTTCTACTGTGTTTCACTGTAGTAGGTAAACCTCGCATTATGATGCAAAATTTAAATATTGATGCTGAAAGAGGTTGTTATGATCACCACCCTACAAAGCTAAAAGTATAAAGTGAATTGCTGTCCCATCTATAATCAATAGGGGCGTGGCTTTTACAAAGATGGGGAGGGACTCAATCAATATATCAGCAAGATGAAATTCTCATCCCTTCCCCTAAAGACTTACCTTGGCATGGGGAAAATTTTCATGAAAATATGTTGGTAACCATGACAATAAAATATAAAAAGCGTTATTTTCACAAAAATGACCAACTATTAATGACCTGAAAAAAAAAACAAAGAACAAAAATAAATCAAACATGCCCCTTCATTATTGAGTTTACAGGACCCATAACAGAAGCCATTACATGACCCATAGTCATCAGAGTGTATATTAGAATGTTGCAAGTTGGTGCTATCAGTGTCCTAGATACACTTGAAAAATAAGGTTTGGTCTATACAAATTCTGCCCCACCTATAGAGTCACACGGCTGGTGTTTGAACTTTGAAAGAAAAGACTACTTACCAGAAAGCTGGTTTAGTGAAGAGTGTGACCCACGGTACAGCTGGTTGACCTCGTATTTTATTTGGGTTCGGTCCCTCGTCTAATCTCACGTTAATATTATTCAGACGATGTTTTTTAATTAAGAAATATCTCAACCCCAACATCCATAATATACTACACCCTCCTGAAAAGGTCAAAGGTCACAATTAAAATCGGCCCGTCTGGGTTTTTTTTTTTGTGATAGTATGTTTAAGACTTTCTGATGAAATCAATCTCTGCTGAACTGAAGAGGTTTTGCTGGGGTTTAATTCTCACGCCCCAATGAGATGGTATAAATAGGAGCTATAATAAACGTATAATAACCTTCAAAGGCTGTGAAACCTCTTCACTTAAAGCAACAACTTACCTATAAAATAAAAGGGCATGTTCCACCCGTATCTGTCTAATAAAAAGGACCCCAAGCTTCCTGTTAGTAAGGTTCTAAAATAAAAACAAAATATTCATTTGACATTCATACATCATACATTTATTTCAGAAATACAGCTTTTCAAAAATTGTTAAATTGTTACTCTTACAAAACTTTAATATTTGAGAATAATCTAGGCTTTCATCAGCATTCAGAATCTTTCGAAACATGTTCAATAACATATCATAAGACTACATTGAAAAATTGTGAACAAATGTTAAAAATAAAAATAAAAGCATCAATATCTTTCAGGATTGAAAATAAAAAGCAGGGAACAGGCCAACGTAAGTGTGTTTATAATAAAAAGGAAACAAACAACCACAGTCTTAAAATACGTAATGACATTCTATTACACAACTTCATTGTAACAAATTCATTTCTCGACCATTTTCAATGAAGATGTAAAATGGAAAGTCATATGGTGATTTTAAGCCACAACCAAATAAATAGAAACACAGAAAAAAAAACCAAGTTCTTAATTTCTGATTCACCGTTTCCTCATTTCATCTGAAATTTTGGGATTTAAAATTAAAATTAAGCTAAAAACAAGCAGATTTCAAGCTCCGAACTGAATGGGAAATGACATAAAGGTATACAAAAATAGGAAAACAAATATGGGTTTCACATCCCTTTCAAAAAATTTTGGGGTAGAGGAAAAAAATGAAAAAAATTGGTTGAAATGATCTTAATTTAGGAATTGGCCAGGACCAGATGATTTTTTTTTGAAGGAAAAGTGACACCCACTATACAACGACAAAAAGCGTAATTTCAGCCAATGAAATGGAAGGAAATGAAGCGAAGCTAGCTTACCCTACATGAGATCCAGTTGCTACGGCACTGTACGTCAACGAACGTTCATGTTCCATAACTTTACGGGATATCATACTAGTCATACTGGGATAGTGAAACCCTGTAGATCAAACCACAATATTAATCGACAATCGCAACGAGTCGAAGTCTAAGTTCAACTTAATCCATGAAGGGTGTGTGAGTCAATCGAGATTAAGCCCTTGATATACTACACAACATCCTTTAAGGCAGTATACCCTAATTGCAATTTAGAAATCCAGCTACAAACGGGGTTGATTATCAAAAGTGTATTCTTCAGAATCATTTTTGGTGTAAAATTTGTTTCCAAGATTCTAATTGGTTGGAAAATAAAACATGGACCAATCATACGTTGACTGAGACAGAAGAGGATTCAGGAACTGGTTTTTGACTATATAACATCAATGAGGCTTGTGTTTTACCTCCTGGTGAGAATATAATACAGATGTATCAAGGGGTAGATGTAGACTGACTCACATTCCCTTGTTGAATCAAGTCAAGCTATAAAACTGTTAGTGAAACAAGGAGGAGGTATAAAGACTCAGAAAAGAAAGTAAAGATGCTAATTCAGCTCTGATTAAGAGTTCATAGTTCATATTATTTTTAGTGTTTTCTTGATGTATGTGTTCTATCGTATCTTATTACTATTTTTGAGTCTCAAAGTTTATTTGTCTTTTCTATTCATGTTATTTATTTCTTAACAGAAAGATTTCCTTAAAATTCTATTTTTTAAACCGACCTATGAACTCTGAATAAAACTGTATGAGCATCAACTGTAATCTAACATCTAATTAAAATATGTCTAACTAAATACTAATTTATAACTGGGAGAATGACGGTCAATGATCACGTCTGCCATATTAGGTTAAGAACAGTTTTTATCGGTTGAAATAATTTTTCAAAAAATTGTCTACAACCAATGGTTCTAATAGCCAATTTTTTTTACACAGAAATTTTTTCATGATGAAAAGTATATGTTTGTTACTTTTGAGCAATTTTTCTTGAAAGAAAGACGTAGCGCTGATTATTAACCAAAAAAATGTCATTCTCTCAGCTCTAAATCTACCAGACGTGGATAGTTAGTAAAAACACAGACAAAGGTTAATATAAAAACTAAAATTTACCCAAAAGTAGACCCAGTAGCAATGGCAACAAAAGTTGACGATCTTTCTGTTTGGGTCGTTTTTTTAGAGACTAGGCTAGTCATACTTGGAAAATGAAAACCTAAATATATATCAGATAGAAATAAAACACTAGAAGGATATGACATCATAGAATATTTGATCAGTCGTGAGGATTCTAGAGAAGTCAAAGAAGTTTCAATAAAAGTAAGGAAATGACATCACATCGATTAGTCATAAATGATTCTAGAGAAGTCACCAATGTTTTTATATATAAGGAAGGTCTCCATTGAAGTCACACCATATTATAAAAGTTATATAAGATTATATATAGAAGTAAAATAAGATTCTAGAGAAGTCACAGAATATTTCAAAGATGATTCTATTGAAGTCATAGCAGAATCCATTGAAGTCATGTGAGATCCTGATGAAGTCATGAAAGAAGTGACAAAATATTTTTGAAAACATAGAAGATTCTATAGAAGTCAAAAAGTATATAAACTTAGAAGTCATAGAAGAAGTCTAAAATTGTGAATATAGAGAAGTTCTTTTGAAGTCACAGAGAAATCTGAAGTCATAGAAGAAATCTTTACTTCATAAAGGAATTTGTTGTATCCAACTAAGGTTTTAATGAATTACTCAGAAAAAATTTATTCTTAAATATTTGTATATAATATATGAATATACCAAACATATCAGGCTACAATTAAATCTTGCAACTTATAGAGTTAAAAGCAAGGGAAATAACTCAGACCTGAGAGCAGAATTTTTGTCAAATTTGAACATTAGAACTACTTTGGGTAAAATTATAGTCAAAACCAAACAAAACTTGGTGTAGCGAGCTGAGGGTGATAAAAAAAAATGTAGGCAGAACCTTAGGAAATTTGGATTGTAGTTTGTGAAATGATAATTACTCATCCAAGATGGTCTAAGACGGTCCTTCCATACCGTGCATTATATCTTTGATATTATATACTAAAAGACTATATATAGCCAAATAAACCATCATAAACAGAAAGACTTCCATATTACTACTTTTAAATCACCCTTGTGTCGCTAAACATCAAAACCATGATAGAATCTGATTAAAATACAGCTCCAGATATTTTGTTTCCTTTTTTGGTATGGGCAACTTCACTCATTCTAGAACTCTTTTAAGTTTGATTGTATAACGATTTGGCATAATTCATGCAAACCTTCAATTAACACAAATTTAGAACACACATTGCTTACAAATGTTGTTAGATCTAAAATGTAAATGGCTTAAATAAAACAGGAAAGAAAAAAAAATACCAGAGCCGATTTCAAAACAGTCAAATCGTGATAGTGTAACCCAATATTTTCTCTCTACCTAGAGTGATCTCCCTTGACTTACCCTACAAAGTTGCCCGTGACAACTGTTGACGTGTAGATGGCACGTGATCTATCAACATGTCTGCTGATCATGCTAGTTGTAGCCGGCATTTGAAATCCTAAAGACAGTCGGAATTTAGATTGGGGATCAAATTGCTTCAAAACATATTGACACACGTGTTTTTTGTTTGTTTATTAGTGTGAATATGCCTATCTTGCGGGATAAAAATTTGTTCAACATGAGTTTTGAGGAAATCAAGGTATTCTCTTACAGTCTTGAGAGTTTGTCTGAATATACCAAGCTAGCTTTATATGAACTCTAATGAAGCAACAAACCAATATTGACTTCAAAACCAAGCCTTGTATTTTCATTCTTTAACTTTGATTTGGTCCTGACTTGTATTTGCCTTTCAAACATCAAATTCTATTGCTTTGATCTCTAATTACCTTGCTTTCAACACATTATTTGGCAATTCACATATTTTTGTCAGAGAATATCTTCAAGTGGACTGTCTTAACCCCTGTGTCACAAAATGCTTAAAATCAAAATTTATCAAAAGCTCCAGTTATTGCCTGAAACTTTGTATGCTTTTGACAAACTTTGATCATAAGTGTTTAGTTGAAAGGGTGGGAGTTTTCTGGGGTTGTTTTTGCTAATTATAACATCATAATGTCCACTCACCTTGAAATATACCCTGTAACGCCCTAGTCAATACCACTATATACAGGGCATTATGTTTATCAGAGGCTGCGTAGGCTAACTGTGGGGTCCAGAATGTGATCAGCCCCCAGAGACAGGCTGCTATGGGTATCACCACATCCCCTCCTACACGGTCGCTCAAATACCCTCCTAGAAACTGGGTCATTGTGTAACCCCAGAAAAAAGCTGACAGTACTGTGCCCTGGAACAAAAAAGAATAGAAAACATAATGACATCTTGTTAGTTAGAAAGGTCAAAATTCTTCAATTTCGTTAAATTCTTCATGGTCATGGAATGATTCAAAGGTTTTATCTCCACCCTGAGCAAGCATTTAACTCACTGATCAACTGCAGCTTCCTGTGGGGGGATCTTAAGCTGTCAATAATGAAAAAAAACAAGTTTAATGATCAAAACTGCAATACAAAACTGGGAATCCAAAACAACATATTGGCAAAACCTTTGTAGCAGCTAATGAACTTTAGGCAACTAAAGTACTGTACTTACAGCTTCAGTTTTATCCCACCCCATTTCTTCTGACACTGTAACTATGGACAGGGGCATGATTGTCCGGGAGGAATATAACATGGCGGTACCCAGAAACAATCCTACTGCCCATTTTCTCTTCTCTTGCCTGTAACAGAAAAAAATAATCACATTATAATAAGATGATCAAGAAATCTGAAGAACTGACAATCAATAGCGCTTTTTTGGCACGAGAGTCCTTCTGCAATTTTGCATCATTACCATAACTTCTTGGACAAAAGCCCCCATCATTTAAGACAAAAGTGTTAGCTGCTTTCGAAATAGATCTACAAACAACAAGAGCCAATGCTGTTTGGTGGACAAGAAGTTGACAAATTACGGACACCAAAATAATATTTATTTTTTCATTTCACATTCCGTTAGTAGATCTATGAGATCAATGCGATTTTCTAAGGATCCGTAAGCAGTAAATAAAAGCTGAATAGGTTCACCTCGTCCAATATTTTCCATCTGGGCATTTCATGTCATCTTTCATTGATACTCTTTCTTTGTAAACGTCATCAGGATTTACAGTCTTCGACATTTTGTTTATACTCCACATCCAGACGTTTACATCTTATGGTTTTTTATTTTTTGAAAACCGAGACTACAAAAATAGATCAATTCCGTACAAATTTTTAATTCGTTCAATATTACAGCCAGCACCATTAATATTCTAAGAAACATTAATGAAATTTTGCTTAGGAAAATTTAAAATAAGTCAAATCTTATGATATAAGTCAATTTGAGAGAGGCTTTTCTTTTTTAAAGAAATCTAATATTTCGTTTTCCGTTTTCGCATGGATTCCTAATTTGTAAAATTGTAAACATTGATCACTTCCGCTGCACGTGTGTTTATTTCCAATTTCTTGAAATATAACAAATTCCATCAAAATGGTACGTATGAGAGATATTTGGTGTTATGGTATGGCGAGTTGGATGAACGTTCACTAAGTTAGCAACATTCAATTCAAAAATAACGATATCTCACGGTATCTTACACAGTTTCAAGTTTAATTTTATTATGCTAATAATGACAGTGCTTGCTTACCCTTCTTCAAGTACGGTAGCCACTCTTAACTTGTGGACTGGGGATGCCAAACCCTTGGAGTCACCACTGAGAGTCCACATGGCTTATCGTGTTTTATAATCAAGTAGCCTCCGTGAAGGATTTTGGTTTGTCAGCAACCTGTTCATCCTGTGTGACACATGGCCAATAATGATATAATGGTTTATTAGTTAACAGTGTATCTATTCTACAGCCTTTTCTTTTAATTTGTAGGCAATGCATCTCATCCAGAGAGTCCACATCACATGCTATGGCTAATAATGGTTATTTGTAGCCTGTGTCTGTAGGCTGAGTCTAGTATTTTCCATAGATGTATAAAATAATCCTTTTTTTTAATTACAGCCTAAGAAGAAGAAGAAGTTTATAGACAAGAAGAATTCAGTTACGTTCTCATTGGTTCATAGAAGTCAGCGTGATCCTCTGATTGCTAATGATGATGTTGGAACCAGAGTTCTACTGCCTATTAATGAAAGGGTAAAGATTTTAAATTATACTGGTATAGATCTAGTCCATATATTGCCATCAGCAGCAACATAAGTAACAACATGTTTCAGGTTCTGTTATAATATTTCTAGTCTTTCATTTCATGGAATCTCGTTTCATATCATGAAACATTGATTCACAGATGTATATATATCGTGCCTTTACATTTCAGGAGGCTAGGAAAGAGGAAGAAAGAAAATTTGGTGTGTTTTATGAAGATGAATATAATTATCTACAACATCTTCGGGATGCCAATGAAATTTCTGAGTTGGAACCGATAGAGAGGATCCGTATCTCCAAATCTGACAAGCCTAAACCGTCTACATCTAAGGTAATAATCTCCAAATCTGACAAGCCTAAACCGTCTACTTCTAAGGTAATAATCTCCAAATCTGACAAGCCTAAACCGTCTACTTCTAAGGTAATAATCTCCAAATCTGACAAGCCTAAACCGTCTACTTCTAAGGTAATAATCTCCAAATCTGACAAGCCTAAACCGTCTACTTCTAAGGTAATAATCTCCAAATCTGACAAGCCTAAACCGTCTACATCTAAGGTAATAAACCACAACCGCCTATAGATGGGACCATGATTGAATATAATTCAATTCGGTTTTGAATATAAGCCAATCAAAACAATCTTTTTCATATGAGAAGTGTTGTCTCGTGGGCCTATATTTTTATAATATTCACCAGTTTTGTTACTGTGAAGCAGCATATTGATTCATCTGTTTAAAAACCACATGAATAGATATATATTTAGACCTCCATATGATTTATTTGATAGTAACTTTTGAAGGTATATTTTGATAATAAAATTTATAAATTATTTTGCAGAAATCAGAAAAGAAAGATGGTGATAGGGAAGAAGATGGCGAAGAAGAAGAAGAGGAAGATGAGACGGAAACAGAAGAGAAAAAGACGAAATCTAATATAACTTTACCATCATCTGTTTTTGGATCAGAAGTTCAGGCTAAAACTGGAATGTTGAATAAAGCAGCTCCTAGGAAAGGTAAGAGTTGAAAACTAATTTGAAATGGATTGAAGCAATATTGATTGCTAGAACATATTTAATAGCAAAAATTTTAACGTTTAAGAAGTGGGAGGAGGAAGCCAAGGGACTTATTTTGAACTAACTTACAAACCACCTAAAGCTAGCTGTCAATCAAAATGTAACATGATTGAGAATAAATTTCATTGAATAGAAAATTTAGCCCATGCTGATTGGATGAAATAGTGGGTTAGGTTCTAAAATCATTTATGAAGTAAACTTAACATTTTGAACGACAAATACAGCTGAGCTATGAAATTAACTATTTTAATATTAATATTTTTATGATGATATGATTAACAGGTCCACTAATTGAATGGGATCCTGATATCGTAGCTGGTCTTGATGATGATTTTGATTTTGATGATGAGGACAATCTGCTAGATGATGATTTTATTACGAAAGCCAACGCTCCTGTTGAAGGGGAAGAGAACATGGAAGGGTAGGTAACTCTATGGTTCTAATAAAAATAGAGGCCTTCTGGAAAATGAAATCAAATCTAGATTTTAAGAAATACAGTAGTCTTATTAGAAAATGTCAATTTTGAAAAGTCACGGATGACAATTGGAGGCATTTTGATTAGAATGAACAACTATAAATTTTTCCATTATATTTTCAGAGAAGAAAATAAAGAAGATGACTCTGGTTCAGATTTTGAAACTGACGAAGACGATATGTTCAGTGAAAATGATGATTTTGATGGAGAGGAAAATTTGGATAAAGAAGAAACGAAATCGCGATTTACGAATTATTCTATGACATCATCAGTGATAAGGAGAAACGAAGGTTTAACACTTTTAGATGACAGATTTGAGAAGGTTTGTTTACATAAGTTTCAATTTCTTTGATATAGTCGTAACTAAGGTATCTACTGAATTCCTGAGCCTTGTGGCAGTATTAAAAAGATAAAATGCAGAAAATCAGCAAATACTCAACCACTTGATAGAAGTGATAGTATTTTATTACATTAACAGGTAGCTGTTTGATAAATCATCATATATTGAAATGTGAATAACAATATATTATTACTTTTAAAATAGTCCTCAATATATTCATTGTAAAGAGATTTACAGATTCTGTTTTAATATTTCTGGTTTGATTTTATATTGTAGTTCTATGAGCAGTATTATGAGGAAGAGATCGGAGCTTTAGACACAGAAGATATCGATGGTTCCATTTCTACTAAAAGTGCCCTGATGAAGGAAATACTCAAAGACTTCCAGAAGGATAGGAAGGAGAAAAATAAGTAAGATCTAGAAATTGTTGAATATGGGAACAGGTGGCGTTAGCATACACTTTTTCAATTTTCAACTGTTCTGCATTATTTAACAAGCATGGTCTGTAGTATCAGGAGGCCTTAGCTTATTGTCTCACCCCAAAAATGTTTTTCCTAACCTATGACAGTATGAAACCCTCCACTGTTAGATCCGTTCTTGCAAATATAAATAAAATTATCATATAATGATATTTTTTCAGAAAACTGCGAGAAATTGTAGATGAAAAAGAAATCCTGATTAATGAAGATGATGTGGATTCAGAAAAAGAAGATGATATGATGGATCTTACTATTGAAGAACCAAAAGAAAAATGGGATTGTGAATCTATTTTGAGTAAGTTATATTGGCTCTTCAATATGGAAAGCCTGAAGTTTTCTGGGCTCTTCTAGATGAAAGCTTTTGCCATGTTACAAACTTGCCTTATGAGATGTGAATAGAAAATACTGTAACATGGGAGTCTTATCTTCTAATCTCTGTTGGTGTGTAAAAGTTAGGTGATCCTGCATAAATTTCAGCTGAACAAAGGGTTTGAAATAGTTTCACACATAAAAAGCTCAGTTTGTCACGTTTGAATCAAATTAGACTGCCCATTTAACATTGTTTGTAATATTTTTCTTTTCCACAATTGACACTGTATTTCCTCTAATTTCAGGTACCTATTCTAATTTATATAACCATCCTAAAATGATATCAGAACCAAAAAAGGTGAGTAATATTAATAGTAATATTTTATTTTCAAAATTTTTGAAAACTTGTGATTTTTGAGAGATTGTCAAAATCACTAACGTTATCATTATGTGTCGCTTGGGGATATTTTCTGTACCTTTGTATAGAACTTAAACCAAACATTATCTTTTTTTTTGAAATACAGAAAACTTTAGGATCAAATATAGGGTGTTCTTAACTGGCTTAATTTATTTAGATTGTTATATTATTTTATGTTCATATTTCAGGACGGTAAAATAAAATTAACCTCCAGACTGGGAATTCCGCAAGGTAGTCTAGGCTTACCAGGCTTAACACGGAAACAGATAGAAAAAGAGATGCGTGAATCGCGGAAAGCTGACACTGCCAGTACATATAGACCGAAAGGGGAAACAACCGAAGAAAAGAAAGCGAGAAAACAAGCTGTTAAAGATGAAAGAAAGGTCTGTATATTTATTTTGTTGTTATTGATAGCAGGTGCTCTGTAGGGTGGACATCATTAGCACATATTTTGTCTTCTGCAAATTTGGAAATGGTGGTTGAAAAGCTTTGCTTACTGTGACTGGTGTTACTGGAATGGTAGGGCATGGTCCTCACTCTTGAAAATGAAGTGAATCAAATGAGATAAGGTTAGATCTGGTATCTGGTAGATAGAATCCTTGTTATCCTTGTGAAAAACATTTATCTTCTTTCTTTCTTGGACTGAATTTTGCAACTGGGAAGCTGCAGGGAGTCACTAAGCTGAATAAATGATCCCATCTTTCAGAGAAGTAGGTCACTCACTGCTGTATTATTTTCTTATGCTCACATTTTCACCTCTTTATTTCCAGGTTCGGAGAGCTGAGAAGAAAATAAACAAACAGGCCTTCAACTCTGAAAAATTACGACAAGAAAAAGAAATTGTTAATTTACAGAAAAACGTTCAGGGGATCAAAATGGCCTGAAATGTGTTTTGTATTGTTAATATTTGTATAAAATCTGTAAACTGGAGTTGAAGACATTTTGTACTTTATTTTCAAACCTTCTGAAGGCTTAACATTAAGAGCTATTATTTTGCATTTGAAAGATATTGAATGACTTGTAACGGCTAACCTATACTTGATGTCCGATAGAGGATATTGCTCCGTCAGTCATGTCCGGCAAATAGGGCCAAATCAACAGCCCTGTAGCCATGTCGTACATATTTTGTACAATTTTTTTGTTTGTTATTTCTATCTGGTTTATTTATGTTTGAAGTTTTAATTCAGTTTTGAACCCCATCTCAGTTTGTAAAAATTGTAATGAAGAATCTGTGTTTTGTAGTTTTCATACATCTCACTCTCATTTGGGCAAAAATTTATCGCAACATTTTTTGAGAAACAAACCCCAAATTGGCTGTAATAGATCTTTGACTATGATTTAAACTTCATTAGTAATCATTGTTAGGTTTTGAGTTTCTTTTTTTTGATCATGAATATTAATGTATTGTAAATATCTTAAAAGTTATTAAATGAAAAAAAAAATTAAAATTTGGGGGATTTTTTTATATACAGTATACACATCGACTGCTGTGATATCGAGTTTATTGATCGACACGTCGTCGATTTCAAAATATGATAGACATATATACATTTGATACTAGTTTCGTGCCCATGTGTTTAATTCATTTGTAGTGAGGCGTTCAAATGGACTCACTCCACTAAAACATTTTATGCAAATGATTGTATAGGAATGTAGTCCAGGCTATTTTTAGAAATCTTCTTTCTCTCTCCCTTTTGGGGTTTTTGCCTGCCTATTTTTGGGTAAAATTTGGTCTAGATTTGGAATTTGATGTCTGAAATTGCATTATCTTTCAGATTTGGTGAGATGATGAGAGACTTAAAGGCGGAAGGCTAATTCTAAAAATAGTCGTTTTGTGAAGTGCCAAACTCTAGCGGATGAGTATAACCGGTAGTAGTCTACTTTCAATTTTAGTAGCTCAAAATTTTCATGGTCATCATATAATGAATTTTTTAGGAGACATTGAGAATTGGTCAGGCTTTCATTCGACATATTGGAAAGCTTTCAACGAGATTTCTGGAAAAAGTTATAGAAGGTTGAATTTCGTGTTTTAACATGGGAAGAGATGGCAAATGAATTAGTGGAGTGAGTCCAAATCATCAGAGAGTTAAACGAGGTCTGAGTCGGGTAAACGCATTAACTCCCTTGTTTATAATGACGTTATCGGTAATTCGGTTTAATTAGTTTAACAAAAGTAGTCCCTTGATGAATTTTCTTGATAAGCTGACACAATGTTCATATTATCATTTGTGGACAATTTTCTCAATCTATCTTATGATTCTGAACTGAAATCAAATGACAATCTTGAGGCGTGCGGTACATTAAAATTTTTGTATTCCTCCACCAACCGGAAGTTTATATGTAGTTATCTGCCCCTGTCTCAAATTTATCACAAGAAAAGAAAAATTATCATCGAAATCATGAGTCGATTTGAAAAAGAAAAGGCAAAAGCCCAACAGGAGAAATTCCAGGCCATCCTTTCTGCTTTACTCAAAGATGAAGACAACAAATACTGCGTCGATTGTGACGCCAAAGGTGAGTCTTTTGTCAGAAATGGACGCCGTGTGGAGCTGTGAAGATAACATACATTGAGCTCAGAGTTTCGACATCAAAACAGTCGATGTGTCATTTTGAACCTTTTTTTCACAAGGAGTGTCCTAGCCTTTAGGTCTTTGTACTGATATCTTCGTTTTATTCGAAACATATGTGCTGAGATTCAAAATTCTATGTAGGCCTACAATGTTTTATGCAGTAAATCCGGTTGCCATTTTTGTTAGTCTGGAAGTGGAACTGTTTCCAGTGTAACCTTTTGGGGGAGGGGCAAATTCTTTACCTATTATGTATTATGGAATCTAAATTGAAGCATATAAGCCTCCAATAGGCCTACATACAGTTACTATGACCAGTTGCCTCAATTGGAAGACCATCTGTTCTAGACAAGTTAATTAAATCTTGTTAATTAGTAATCAATGATAGCCTAATTACCTGAGATCTAATTGGCTTTAGACTTAGTGATTATCCAATTAACCTGGCTTCTTATAAAGAAAACATGGCCTAGTGATTATGAGGGGTCACTTACACAAATCCAACAATGCATGCAATATATTTCAAGTATTTTTTAACTATTATTTAATATTTATAAAGGTCCGAGATGGGCGTCATGGAATCTGGGGATATTTTTATGTATAAGATGTGCTGGTATTCACAGGAATCTAGGGGTTCACATCAGTCGAGTAAAGTCTGTGAATTTAGATAGCTGGTTACCAGAGCAAGTTGCTGTAAGTTTAAATTTTGTAATCAATCTTCTGATTCGTACAGAAAACCCTTCAAATAAAAAATTTCATTAAACTGAATCTGAACTCCAAGTTACATTATCTTTAAGGAATAACAATAACATTACTTGATGGAGAAATTAAACTGGCCTGCCCAGTTTCAAATTTCTTATTGTTGATTCCTATCAGCCCCTCTTGACAATTCGGTGGCCACTACTTGGCCCCTTTCACATAATGATACTTCGAAGAGATATAGGAAAAGTTTGGTTATGTTTTATTCAGAATATCTTAGTACCCAGTGCAGATCAACATGTTTGTCTTTATTTTGATTAATTTGTATCTTTTAGATGATGCAGGAAATAGGAAATAGTCGAGCCCGTGCAGCCTATGAAGCCGAGCTGCCTGATAATTATAGACGCCCACAAACAGATTCGTATCCTTTTTCAGAAAATATTCCAAGTTCTGGAACATTTTATTTTAGAAATATCATTATTTTCAAAACTCTTGTTTGATAAATTTTGCAGCATGATTTAAACAAAGGATATAAGCTTGATGAGGAAGACCTGCTTCACTGGCTTTGTCCATCATTGCACAGTTTTTCGCACTGCCTATCAATTCTTACACTTCTTAACATATAACTTCATTTTACTTACAATTCAATTCATGGAATTCTTCGACAAAGAAGCGTCTGTATTTTTTATTGTTTTTCTTAACCTAATAATAGAGCTTTAGAAGCATTTATACGGGCTAAATATGAACATAAAAAATATTTAGCTAAAGAATGGGTTCCCCCTAAGCCCTCTGTTCCTAAAGAGGTGAGAAACTGTCTATTTTGTTGATTGATTTTACTCCAGTGAAATAGCCCCCATGTGTATTTTTGAGGGTTCATTTCCCTGTTCACTGACAAATTCATATAGCTGTGATGAAAATAAACTGAAAATGGTTTGATAATGGGCCCTATTATACCCTTGCAATGACACAAACTATAGAAATCATATCTCAGTGTGTTTTATAGAAGATTATTGATAATGAGAGGTCTGTGATTTCAACCTTGCCCTGTATTGAAAGTTTTCCGTATTTTATATTAAATCGCCATTTTAAATTTATCATATCTAGTTGAAAACCGAGGTAAATTCTAATTTATGTAAATTTTGGTTGTGGTGATAAAGTGTTTATTTAATTTCATTCAGTTGGTGGTCTCTTATTTCCTTATTTTATTACTGTCTTTACTTTCCTTATAAAGGTCAGGCATTATTTAACACCTTGACCCTTGACCTCTAGGTCAAAGGAATAACTTTAATATTGATTAAAAATTTGAATTTGGGTATTTTTGATTACCATCATAAAATTTTGAAATAACTTTCTGGTATTTCAAAGAATGTGAGAAACGCTAGAATTCATAATTAATCATCCTTTTTCAGTTGGGACTGTCTGTTTTGGTTGGTGTCATTGGTGATGGGGTCATATCTATTTTATTGTCATTTGAGGAAATTTTTGTGGTTCAACTTTGAAAATCATAAAATATTATTCAACAACTCATGATATATAGTCTAGACAAAAAGATGTGGTAAAAAATAAAAGCAAGGTAGCCTAAGTAATTATATATTTTTAAGTATTTTGTTTTTACTGTAATTTTTATATGACATAATTCTATGATTCCAGTGGGTTGAAGATGAGAAGGAAAAGAAGAAAGCTAAAAATAAAACATCATCTATACAACTTAATGCTGTAAGTATTGGGACTTCATTTGACTTCCAATAAAGATTTCATCCTCTTTTTAACAGGTTCTTGAGAGGGTTTTAAAACTTTTTACGTGTATTGGGGACACTAATAGCATGGATTAGCGCCTTCCAGATTTCAGTCAGTCGTCTGTGTTTCTTGCAATCCTTTAACCTATGAGTTATTTTACAGGTTCCGAAATCAAGTACCACAAAACCTGAGAAGAAAACATCCAGTGCTAAACAGCCTAAACCAATAGAAGTTGTTGCTCCAGCTCAACCCAAAGTTTCTGGTGCTGCTGCTGATTTAATGGGTTTAGGTACGTATCTTTCTTTAATAATTGACTTTTTTTTTTGGATTTTACATACTAATTGCTACTAAAAAATGAGATATAACTACTGAGCAGTAAACAACGTTTCAACTATTTACATTGTCATCAGGTAAGTTGATTTTGACAATGTAAATTGTTGAAACGTTGTCTTCTAAATAGGAGTAGTATACCATTGAGAAATACAGCAATCTTATTGGATAATAAAACTAGATTTTAGTGATTGACCAATCAGATGACACTAAACTCATGTGTTTGAGAATTAGGCCCTAGAGACTTTGCTCGTACTGATGTTATGAGTAATTTTAGATTGAGCTTTTATTGTAATTCTTTAGATATGACATACTTAAGTTTACCGTTGTTAACACCAGCGACCAATCAGGACAGTGGATCTAATGGATCAGTTAACATCTCTTCCCCGCTAATCTCGCCAAATAATAACAATAATAATAATAGTGGTAAGAAAGGGTGGCGGGAGTCATATATTTGGGTTTTAGGCTTGTTTCGTTTTCTAGGGGAATTAGTCAAACTTTTTATGACATGGCTGAATTTTTAGTTTAGTCTTTCGTTTTACAATGAATTGGTTTAAGTTGTCAGGAATTTTTTTTTATTTTCTCATATTAGAGTTTTCTTTTTATTTTCTAGGGTCTAAAATATTTTTGTTTCTTTTGGTGAAAGAGTTTATTTCAAAAAATGTTTGTTTTATTGGTTGATGTAAGGAATAGAAATCAATTAAATTGAACTGTTTTTGTTCAGATGGGGTCACATTTTTTTGTTACAAAGGTCAAGACTTAAATTGATTTCATATTGGAATTTATAAATTATGTAATTTACTCAGTGGAAATGATATAGACTAGGTACAACATTTATTAAGTTTGATAATAACTTCTTTATTGTTTCAAAGATTAACTGAGTAATTCTTTTTTATGTGTTCTAATGAAACCAGGCTTCCTTTCACAAAACATTTAAGTAAGTTAATGATTTGTATGGTATTGCATTTGAAATATCATATTCCATTTTTCAGAAGCCTCATCTGGAAATTCGTCAAGTGATTTGTTGGATATTTTTGGATCTCAGCCAGTGACCAATCAAACTCAGCCACAATCCCAACCCAATACAGCCCCTACCTCAAGTGGTCAGAGTTTATTAGGCAATCAGCCCTCACAGGTAGGCCTTGTCTCGTCTTGTCCCGTCTTATCTCGTCTTGTCTCGTTAAAAACACTTTAACTTGTGGTCATGTGACAAAGTGGCATCGGTATTTAAGAATATAAATGACTGGATAGTTCATCAATCCAATATCCATATTGTGTTATTTTTTGCAGAATGGAAGTGTAGGTAATGGAGAAGAAGGATTATTTGATGATGGACCGAGCAAAGTTGCAGAGAAATCCACAAAAGAATCTATCTTAGCTTTATATGGTAACCAACAGCAACAACAACAACAGCAAATGTTCGGTGTACCAGGTGAGTTACTTCCCTTTATAGTCTTGATCTACCAGTCCTTGATATTAGTTATTCTTTCATTTGAGTTCTGTTTGACATTATTTTTGTTGTTTGAATTCAAAGTTAATTTCCTTAAAGGACATGGTTCGCCATTTTCAGGGATTGATTTGGGCCTTGAATATATGTAAAAAAGTCTTCAGAAAATGGCAAACCATGGTCTTTAACATTGATTATGATTGTTTGGTTTCCTGTGTGATTTTTGTGTTTAATATTTAACTCTTTAAAATGATATATTGAATGTATAACAATACTGGTTTGATTTAGGTTATGTGATACCGTCAGGTAAGGTCTCACTGTCACGTTTTGGGAAGGAATTCTTGTTACAAGTATATTGATATTCAACTTTCTCTAGCAAAGGTAGTAGAGTCTTAGACATTATGCTCTTGATGCAATCAGCTGATTTGGGATTCAAGTTTTGATTTATTTAGGTCAACCTGATGGTGAATTGATACAACTTGCGTTTATACACACGTCATATCGCATGGTCGATTATCGATGCTTGATGATACCAGGAATGTGGGACAAATATTTAAAATATTTAACTAGACTTCATCCAATTGCACGAATATTGAAAGTGAAAGTTTCCTTCGCTACATTTTATCTTTTACTCCACATCATGATATGTATCGTATTATAGCCTTTATAACACCATACGTATCCCAGTGTTCAGAGAATGATTGGCAATATCCAGCTGTTGCATCAAAGTCATGTTAAAAAGACTCAAACTACCTTTGTTGCTACTATTATTAACATTTGACTATCAGTATATCAACTTGGGTCTGGGCTATCAGCTTATTCAATTCTACCTTAGTATAGTCTTGTTATAATCTTGCTGATTTAATATTCCTCATAGATGTATGCTAGCTGGAGCCAGGAAAACTCATATAAGTATTTTTTCAAATTACACAGGGATGAGAATTTCTGAATCTTTCAGCTAAAGGTTAAGAAAGTCATAGGAAATGCCATGTTTTAGGTATAAATTTGAATAACTGGTAAAACTTAGGCTCCTAATAGTGAATATACCAGTTGATACAGCAAATGTTCCTGTTGTAAATTAAAGTGCTAGAAACACTGCACTGTATTGATTTGAAATTGGGCTTGATATGATCCTTAAAACAGTTAAGACACCATTCTGTTTGACTGAACACTGTTAAAGATCAAGAGCAAACATAAGATGAATTTGAACACTATTATTGATATACTACTCCTTCCTTTAATTTAGCAACGTTTCAATTCTTATGCAGAAATCTTTATCAAACATAAAAAATATGCTCTCCTTTTTTGCAAGCTACGTCTCCTAAAAGCCCAACTTTACCAAAAGGATTTGAGCTGAATCCCTTCGCGATGCCAGCATCGTACACTCAATATTCTGCTGCACCGGCGTCTTATTTTTCATATGACGCCAGTTTAGGTAGTATTGCCGTCAAATTACTGCATGGGGACGTATTTTGGTAGAATTCATATCAGATTTTGGATTTAGTTCCCTGATTTTTTGTCTATTATTTTGATCAGTCTTCAAGATTTGTATACCCTTTTCCTGATTTTCTTTCTTTTTCCTATTTTTAGAATTAAGATTAGGTGTTTTCAGTTTCTTTTTTGAATGGTTTTAGTTGGAATGGCATCTTTTTTTTAGATTTGAAAAATATATAGCCTTTGCTTTGTTCATTCGAATATTCTCATACTGAACTTAAAACAGTCCCTGGACCCTTTTATCTCCCCTTGTCTTTCCACATCTACTTGGAATTTAATTTTTTTGGGCCATGGTTCCCAGCTTTTTTTTTTTAAATATTCATATTGAAACTCTTGTTGCATTCCTTTTGATCCATTTCTTTCTATTCTAATTTCTCTGAAACTCTCGACTCTTGACTCTTGGCATAAAAGTAAGATGCACTTGTACTGTTAGCAAAAAAGCTCTCCTCTGTCATTCCCTTGTGTCCAAAAATTTCTGAAATTGAGTTGAATTCATTTAGTTGCCATGCAGTGTGCAATAAATTAATTACTGTGATATCAGCATTAGCCTACTCTTTAGTCTGGAAGTATTTCCTTGTTCAAAGCTTGCTTATTGGGCCTCGGTTTATTGATTTCTATAAGAGAGAAACCCTATATATATATTAAAGTATTTAGAGAGTTATCTGTTACAGTATCATTATCCATGTAGATAGAAGCATGTTTGTATTCGACAATATTATTCTATATTTTTCATGCACTCGTTTATTATGAAATTTTACTTTATTGTTCAATTAACTTCAAAAGTCACTCTTTTTCTGTTTCTGTTTAAATTGACTGATCAAATTATAATTTTTGTTAACAGGTTTTAAAGCCTGTGTTTATTTATCTTGCTTCACACAAAAACAAATGAAGATCACAAATGTCCTCTACACATCCATTAGTTTCAAAATCTTTTGAATTTTTTGAAACATTTTATGCTTTGATGAGGGAAATATCATTATAAAGGTTTAGGTATGATTTGACTTTGAAAAGAAGTGTTATTATAAGAGAATTTTGTTGTCAGTTTATTCTAAAAATAGTATCTCATTGTTATTGGCTCGCTTCGTTTTCATATATTCATAATTTCTTTCAGGGGGAGTTTATATGCCCCAACAGAATATGGGTATGTACGGTGCAGGGGGTGGTGGTAACATGATGGCACAGCAACAGGCTGTTCCAGGAATGGGACAACAGATGCAATATGGTAATATGGGAATGCAGGTATGTAGAATTAAGTCTATTTTATGATGGCTTATTGCCACAAATTGGTGCAATTCTAGCTCTTGCTCCCAAATCAGGTCAAGGACATAGGTCAGGGTTATTTAAGTAACCATGGATACATGATGGTCAAATATTAAATGTATTTATTGTCCATTTTGTTTGCAGCCAAATATGTATGGCATGAACCAGATGGGTGGAATGGGTCAACAGCCAATGGGAGGCGGAATGATGGCTGGTAACCAAGGCAACATGATGGGTGTTAACCAAAGTAACATGATGGGAGGCAACCAAGGGAACATGATGGCTGGTAACCAAGGGAACATGATGGGTGGTAACCAAGGTAACATGATGCAAGCCAACATGTACGCCCAGCAGCAACAATTACAGCAACAGTTACAAATGCAACAGGTAGGTCAAAAGTTCAAGGTCAAGCACTCGGGCTGATAATGTCAGTTCATAAAATTCTACACAAGGCAGATAATCCTTACTGTCTCTGCAGATACCTGTCTTTCTCATTTATTTCCCATCTTCCATTAGAAAGTCATTTAGACCCATTTCATGTCTGCATTGCTTAATATTGTTCTCTTTTGGATATGCCGTATGGATTATAACTTACATAGTAAGGATAAGTAGCCATTTTATTTTCATTTATTTTCAGATGCAGCAACAGATGAGTGCTATGAAAGTTGGTGGCCAGATGCCTGGAATGACCCCCCAGCCAGTGGCCGGAGGATGGGGTGGGGCGGCAGGCTCAGGGCAGACACTATCCAATAATCTATGGCAATGATATCTTAGTATTATTACTAGTCTGCCATCTTGTTTTTAACCAACATTTCTTTTCTTTCTTCTGGCATTCCATTGTCTTGATCACCCAGACATACATTCTATTGCTTATTTCTGTTCAGTCTGGATAGATTGAGATGAATCATTATTTATGTGTTCATGCATTAGTCAACATAATTAACATAAGCCATGTGCCAAAAGTAGATCAAGGTCATGGGTCATTGAGGTCAGGGTCTTTTAAGTAACCATGGATACCTCAAGACCAAGTATTCAGTCAAAATGCATGAAAATAATCATGGGAACATAGCACCATTATATTAACAATATTTATGTATCAATATTAACAATTTGGGAGATCCTCTGCTGTCCAATATACAGGGGTGACAGTATGTCCAGTATAGAGAGGCTTAACTGTATAATATTTTAATGAAATTTTAACTGTATATAAGATAGACTATTATTAGAATTCATTGTAAATTTTGTTGTAAAGAACTTGTTAGAAATCGCATTAAATCTCTCCAGATTCAACCATTTCTGCCAAAATATGTTAGACATATAAAAAGCCTGCAGTAGGGTGATAATTTGCAGGGAAAAGTTGACCATCTGGAGTGATTTAAGCTATCTTCACTCAATGCATATCTTTGATTCTGCACCATTATTTTAATTTTGTTTTTTTATTATATGCTGTTTAACTGAAAATGATACAGAATATAAATAACAAATACTGATGTTTTGACTGCTTGTCGGTCAAGGTCCTTTTCTGATTTAAGCTAATCTAATGAAGCTATGTATTAATGATTGTTACTTAAATTTAGAAGCGTTTTGAGCCTTTGTATGTGTCATTTATACTGTCATTGTTTCATGGAATCTAATCAAATGCCATTTGCCTTGAAAAAACTTATAATCTGTAGAACAAAATGCAGGAACTATTTTCAGACCAGTAAACAATGTAGGGCAAATAAAATAACTGATTCTGATAAGCTTGATTACTGTGGTCCTATTAAGTTCCTCAGACATGATATATAGATGATATATCGTCTCCAGGTAGGGCCAGAGTCTTTGAGGCTTGTTTCCAATACACGTACAAAGGCTAAAAAACCTCTGTTGATTCTCTTCAATTTTCATCAAGGGCTGGTACCATCTATATTAATAATCAGAAGAAATAAGTTTTTATTTATTTTGTGTTTTAATATGTATTGTTGTTATTTTCTGTTAAATTTTGTTTATTTTTCTGTTAAATATGAACACTGTAAATTTTATTGTAAATTTTAAATGTGATGGAGTAACAAGTTAATTAATAAACTAAATATTTAAAATTGGTGTTATTGTTGGGATGGCTGAGCAAGGTGGACGCTTTCTACACAGGCATCTGTTTCTATCAATAGTCGACTCTCTCTATAATACTATATATTAACTATTATATAGAGAGTCGACTATTGATAGAAACAGATGCCTGTGGCTTGCTAGCTAAACTTCAATTCTAGCATAGGCTAAGATAATACATTGAAATTTTTCCATGCTGTTTCCCCTGAATAGATCTGTTTTAATGTCAATATTTCCGTATTATGTTTGGATGGAACACTGTCTTAATGCAAGATGATAAGGTGCCGTGGGTTCAAATCCTGGGGGTAAGAAACATTCTGATGTCTGTGCCAAGTCTTTTGAAAGTTGACCCTGTGTGCTATAAACTGTGCATCTTACAGATCCTTCACTAAACAGATTATTTCTATTCCCACGAATAAAACCTTCAACCATAACAATCATCAGGGGGGATATTAAAAAGAACCTCATTGGGTTGAATTTCTTATTGATACAACAGTTCAAGCATCATTTTTATAACATTCCATGATTGAGCATAATATACACTACCAACAAAATCTAAAGCAGGATGTCCAGTTATTATCAATCTGATACAAATACAGCTTTATCCTTTAGATGCTCATGTATTTCTGATTCCCTTGATATTTACACTCAGATCTTGAAGAAATGATAAGTGTAGGCTCTAATAATATACACAGATGGCAGAAGTTTCTTGTTGTTGATCCAGGTCTCCTTGAGTCGCCTATTTACTGTAAACCTCTCATAAGATGTCATGGTTCTTCATTTTGGTTACATGGTTACCAGGTGGCTTAAATAACTTGAGGGTATGAACAGTCCAAAATATTGCTCTCAGATAGATTTCAATGACTTATTTGGCATATTTTTTAACCACAATTCCCACAATAAATGTACGTTTTTTCGTTTAAATTCATTTTCTACGTTTGATTGGTGGAGTGTCATTAGGAGTAGCAGGACTGGCAGCGGCAGAATTTGTTTGTCTGGTTCGTTTCCGTTTAGGAGAGGGGTCTACAAGACTAGAATTTAAATGGTCCTTGTGTTTGTCTTTAGTTTGTGGGGTTGAGTGAGATTTAGAGTCTGCTTTACTTTGTGGTGTATTCCCACCCTTCATTTCCTTTTTCCCAGAATGCACTGCAGGAGATCCCTTCACGTCTGTTGATTTATTGGATGAATTTGATTTGTTTCCTTTACTCTGATTGGCTAAAATATAAAATTAACATGATTTTAAAACAGAGCAAGAACAAGCCAATACAAAACAAAACAGTTATTTTACAGCCAAATAAAGTATCTTAAGACCAAGAACAATATTCAGAGGGGAGTTAACCCTTCTCCAGAATGCTTGATGTTATCAGGGCTTGTCAATGAGGGATCGTCAATGAGGGATCGTCAATGAGGGATCATGATTAAAAAGTTCACATAGCTAATAATAGAATTGTATTATAGTTGTCAAATAGTTAAAAGACATTAAAAGAATTTTTTACCTTCTGCCTTTTCTGTTCTCTCCACTTTAATGTCTTTGGCTTCTTTCAATTCTTTGGTGTCTTTACTGTCTGTTGGCTCAACTTTGATCGTTCGTGGAAAATCTCTTTTGTGTTTTAACTCTCGATATTCATCATCAGGCAGAATAAAATCTATTTCTTTATTTGGAAACGGGAGAATTTCTGACTCATTCTGGAATAAAAAGAATAATTCTCAAGATAATGATAATTTATTTTATTCAATTTGTGAATCTTGTTAAGTATAGTTAATTGACATTAATTATTAATTAGACATTAGATTGCCATTGGTAATCGATACCCAACCCTAGACCTGATACAGAGATATAGTCGATCTTAATTTGGTAATTGATACTCAACCCCTAGACATGATTCAAAGAGAAATAATTTCAAAAAGTCCTCTTACATACCAACGCTTGAAGTTGATATAATGTTGATAACTGTTTCCAAATTTCATTGGATGTGATTTTTCTCGATAAACCCAAAGAATCGTTAATCTTGTTGTGAATGTATATCATTTGAAAATGACGATTTACTCCTGAAAAAAGGAGAAACAAAATTAAACATTGGACCATTGGACGAACTACTAACACAGGAAATTCAGGATAATCATTGTACTAGTCAATAGGAAATATTTCACTCAATATTGTCACGTGAAACATAGTAGCATACAAGTTAATAGTTAAACTCTTGTGGTGCCCCAGCAAAAATGGAAAATAATTGTGGTCTGAAATTCAATGTCAAAATTAGTTGTGGTCTGTTGCCGTTTGGACCTGATAATCGAGGACAAAGAGAATAAACCCTTCATTGTTTACAAAAATTAGGACCACGATTTCATTCCGTTAAGAACAAGTAATCGACAAAATTGACAAGTTTTTCATGAACAAGAATCTTATGATTTGAAATATACTAACCAACTGGCTTGTGACCCCGCATAGCATGAAATAAACCAACTTCCATATCCACGTTCCAAACGAGTTCGCCGGAGTCCGCCATGTTTGTTTTGAGTTTAGCTGAATAGAGTTATCTCCCATTGCCATTCTCCAGAAAACCACCATGCTTTTCTCAATGGAAAATCAGTGAAATTTTCTACTCGCGGGAAAATGGAATTCAGAAGAGGTGGAAGGGGTTTTTCTTACAGGGCACGGGGGGGATTTGGGGGCAGAGGGAGGGATGGATTTTCCGACCGAAATAGTGAAAATGACAACACAGAAAATGGGAATTCTGAAGGATTTGGAAGTCGAGGTTTTGGTCGTGGCTTTAGCAGAAATGACAGACAGAATGACAATCGGAATTCCAGTGAGGGTTCGTTTGGTGGAGGTCGCAATTATCGTGAAAACAGAGGTCAACAGAATGGTTATGGCGGAGAGAGCCGGGGGATCACTGAAGATATGTATGTCCCCTCAGATAAAGTGGGCAAAATAATAGGTGTGGTACCATTTTCTGCCGAGGAGTGCAAGCTTATCTTTGGTTTTTCTTCTTTTACTTTCACTTCCATTAAAAGAGCAATGCCACCTATATTAGACAGACTTCGTGAGTTCAACCCCATACATGGTCATAGGCCTACATTTTTACAGCATCGTAAGGAAACTTAGCTTGCTTGCTGGAGATTAGTTGGGCTAGGAATAAGATTCGGCCCTACTCACTCTCAGTCTCAAGCTCCCTTTTTAAAAGCCTAAACTTGATAAGAATTAGCCTTCCCATGAACTATGCAGTCCTGCCTAAATGTAATAAGAGATACAATTAGTAGTCTTCACTTTTAATGGCTCTGCCAGGGTACCAGGCAAGGTGGATATGCACTGAGGCTAAACTTTGTTTTTATGATTTTGTTTGTAGGCAAAGGAGGATCAAAGATCAGAGAATTGGAGGAGAACAGTGGAGCTCGTATTAAGGTAGGAACTCACTCTACATATCTACTGATATTATACACTGTCAAGCTAAAAATAACTAATACCTTGACTACAATAGCCACCTTTCTTATATCACTGAATACAGTGTTTTTACAATACTATTTCATGTTGTTCTTCAGATTGACAATAGAAGAGGTGTAGATGCAGACCACGAAGATGAAACAAAGGTTTTAATCACAGGAGATGATGAATGTCGAAATAAAGCGAAAGAATTTATAGAAGAGCTGATGACATCCAGAGGTAGGTTATGTGTCAGTCGACAGTAATTTCATATAGAAGTATTAGTTCATGTCTTTTGGGACAGAATTTATAACGCGTTATTGAGTTTGACTCGAGCAAACCAGGTCCCATCTATATATTAAATAGGAGGTGTGATGAGGTGCACATTCACTAAGGTCTGGTATTAAATCCTTGCCTACTGAAATACAATTTCGGTTTCCCTTCTGTCAGTGATACTCTATGTTATACAACTGCATGCTAATTAAAGATCCCTCAAAGGAGGAAATTGGGAAAGAGTAGGTTGGTGTAGCTAGCAAGGGTACTTTATTGAAATTGTTGCCTATCTCCAAGCCCAAACTGGAGCAAACAAGTTAGAAATAGTTTTCAATTTCATTTCATTCTTTCCAACAGGTCGAAATGATTATTATGAGAGGAAAGATACTAAAGGAACGTTTAGGTGGGGAAAACAATCAGCTGCTACTCAAGGTAAGATTTGATCGAACAAGTTTTCTACCACAGCAGTGTTCTAATGACTTTATTTTTAACCAATCAAAGCATGTAGATCCTCTAGTGATGAAATATGCCCTTAAAGCTTGTTTTATAAATTTGATATTTCAGAATCAACGCCTGCCCCAGCCCCTGCTGCTACCAGTGCCCCACCTAAAATCAACTGGGGTATGATCAGGGCAGAGGCAGCTAAATTTGAAGACGAGAAATTCAAAGGTAACGTTTATGAAAAGAGAATTCTGTAAAAAGATTCGTAAAAGTATATTTTGATCTTGATTAATCACGAAAACAGAATTGTTTTCAATTTGACTCATAAATTGGGATGTAATACAGCTTAAATTGAACCTGTTAGTTACAAAATCTGATGTCTCAGAACTTTTTGCTAAAATAAAGAACCTTGAAGGTAGAATTTCATGTTTATTAAATTGTAGATTTGCCAGAATTAAAGAAGAATTTTTATTTTGAGGATGTGGAAGTAGCCAATATGTACCCTGAAGATATTAAACGTATTAGGTGAACAACTTGTTTTAGTGGAATCTTGTCTCACGATAGTTGAAGTATTGGTAGATAATAGATTAGTCAGGAATTATTGTATGTCATATAGATAGTGTGTAGCTCTGTTGTGTTAAAGGAATTTAATGTAAAAATGGTGTATGTAGACTTTTATTGTGTTAAATTAACTTTCTGATAGTAGTGAAAACTTCTTTACAATCCCTTGTGATTGATTATGGTTGTCGTTGCCCATCACTCATAGTTTGACTGCTGTGTAGAATATCTATGTTGTCCACTCGATTTGATAGTATAATGTCTATTGTCTGTAAATGTATTTGTTCCAGGCGTGAAAATAATAATATAATAGTAGATGGACCAGACCGTGTACCAAACCCTGTAGAAACTTTCCAACAAGCTTTTCAACATTATCGTAAGGCAGTTTCTTTCTTATTGTCTTAATGAGCCAATAGGCTAGGTAAAATGGCCGATGTGGTATTATCAATATAGTAGAAAACAGAAGAAGCGAATGGTTTGGAAGTGACGTCTTCTCATTCTACTGTATCCTGATCTTGTACCATACACCACACCAGACATCGTATTTGGTCTATTCCCACTTTCTTATTGAAAACTCAAATTAGAAATTGTCCGAGGGACACAGAGAAATTAATCTTATAATACCTACAAAACTGCAATTCAGAATTAAGTGATATAACACTGCTCTGCTTTCTTGACACTGTGTTGAAATTTTGTGCTCTTCCGAGTTATTGTCACTCATTTAACAGTGTTGAATTTTGTTTTTCAGCTGATATATTGGCCCAGATAGAAAGACTAGGATTTGTAAAACCCTCACCAATACAGGTAATTCTTATTTTATATAAAAAAAATCATTTGAATATAAAAGGATGAATACTGTATTTTTTAAAGTTGGCAACTCACATCTTAAAGGTGCTAATTTGAGGATTTGCTGAAAGTCGTTGATTAGAGTTTGCATTTTATCACCCAATTTCATTATACAATAACATATTACTGTTTATTATAGAGTCAAGCTTGGCCGATATTACTACAAGGGTTAGATTTAATAGGTATAGCTCAAACGGGTACTGGTAAAACACTGGCTTTCTTACTACCAGCCATGTTACATATTGACGGTCAACCCTTGTAAGTTTAGTATTTTACTAAGGTGGGCACAAGTAGACCTTGCAGCTGTCAAAATCTGAGAGCAACGACTGCAGCAATTTAAGAGAATATGACCAATCACTAGATTATGTTAAACAGTGGACACAAACGACCTCAAAGTCGCAGGACTGGTGATAGTGTCTGAGAGCTGCCGGGACCTCAAGATGTTAACTTCCATTTAATTTGACTTCCAGACCGAGAGATGAACGAGGGGGACCGAATGTATTAATCATGGCCCCCACCAGAGAGTTAGCTCTACAGATCGAAACAGAAGTCAAGAAAATCAACTACAGAGACATCAAAAGGTATATTATGGTCCTACAATGAAAGGTCAAAATTTCTAAGATGCTTATTTTAAATTTATGCCCTAAAAATAAATAATTCCAGATATATTTCAAATTAAATTAAAATTTGTTTTCTTACATATATTGTCAGGCCTTAGATAATAATTTTCAGACCTAAAAAGTATGTGAGAACTCAGACAATGGGGAGAATTTTGATAAGATTTTAGATTAAAACCATTCTTTCCATTGAGTTAACAATGCAATGTTGTGATCAAGTTAATACTTGCGTAACTTATGACCTATATTTCCAGTGTGTGTGTTTACGGTGGAGGAAATAGACGAGAACAGATTGGTTCTGTAACTAAAGGAGTAGAAATTATCGTGGCTACACCCGGACGACTTAATGATTTAATTATGAATGAAGTTATTGATGTCAGAAGTGTAACTTATGTTGTAAGTTTCTCTTTTATTCTCTGTTGTTAAAACAATAGACTGTATACATAGAATAAGGTTAGAGAGCCTCTTTACAATCCCTTTAACCAGTATTTTATTATTAGGTATTGGGTGATAACCCTGGCCGTGTTTGCTGCAGTGTCAGGTAATTTATGATCTAGGGCTATATTAAAGAATATTGATATTATCTATAGGTATTAGATGAAGCTGATCGTATGTTAGATATGGGATTTGAACCAGAAATCAGGAAGATATTGATAGATATCAGACGAGATAGACAAACAGTTATGACTAGGTTAGTACGGTGAAACCCCTTCAAACGGTATCCCCTATAAACTGACATCCCCTCTAAACCGATATATTTAAAAACTCCCAACCGAATCACAATATAATTTATAGAAGAAATCCCTAAATAAACTGCCACCCCTTATAAACCACAATCCCACATCTAAAACAGGTCCAAAAGTGACTAATCTATAGTTAATTAACCTCTGGATTATTTAATGGTAATCCGTTGACGATATGAAACGTAAAAATGACACATGCTAATGTGCTAATTAAGTTTTATGTAACTTGATTCAGACAGGCTATTCTACATATATATATATATTATTTAAATTCCAGTGCTACCTGGCCTACTAATGTACAACGTCTAGCTGAGATGTATATGAAAGATCCTTATCAAGTGTTTGTTGGAACTTTAGATTTAGCTGTAAGTATTATCTCCTTGCATTGAGGGGGATCACAATTTGCTTGATATAAAATTCTACTTGATGTGATTCAATTTTCCAGTAAAAGATGTAAAACAGTAGGGTATAAAACTCAGCCTGATGAAAAGTAGAATATTAAGAATAGATTGTAAAACTCTGTCTATCTGATGTTATTTTTCAGGCTTGTCACAGTGTAACACAGTGTGTAGAGTTGGTGGAACCAGAAGAAAAAAAAGATATGGTGAGAGTTAAATAGTTTTCAATTCTTTTACATGATGATGTATATTGTATTGCCTCTGTCTGTTAGAACATCTACTATTGTCATATGAAAGCTAATGAAACCAGACTTTTTGTCAGAAGATTATAGACTTGTGTGTAGATTAATCTGCAAGATCTTGGTCAATTTGAATTTGGCAAGGATTTGACAAATATTGGCGGAATATGTTATGTGTTATAACTGTATTTGTACAACATGGATACCATTTTCATAATGATTTAATATTCTGATTTCAGTTAGTAGATTTTATAAATTCATTGGGACCAAAAGATAAAGCCATAGTTTTTGTGGGTAAAAAAGTCATGTAAGTAGAAACTTACTAAATGGAAATATCCAGAAAATCCTTATAGGACTTGTAGAATTCTCCAATCTAAAGCTTGGTACACTGTTACAAACGGCTCATGCACTCATTAGTATTTGTATTGAATGAACATGTGCTTGTATGTAGGTAACAAGATAAATTAAAGTGCTGTTAAATTTTTTAGGGCAGATGATCTATCTAGTGATATGGCTATGAATGGTTTAGAAGTGGAATGTATCCATGGTGATAGGTAAGTGAAATGACTTTTATTGTAAAAAAAAAAAAGTAACTATGTGTGTATGCTCACCAGACAAGCTATCTTTCTGAAGAACACATCCTGTTTTAATATTATTACTGATTTTTTATTCCAGAGAACAATGTGATAGAGAACAAGCTTTAAAAGATTTTAAAAATTCTGTAGTTCGTATTTTGATAGCCACAGACGTAGCGTCTAGAGGACTGGATGTTCCTGACATAACGTAAGTCTTTGGCGTGCATTTGATCTTGAAAATAGATCTTGAAAGTAAAAGATAAAAATGAGTTATTGTGTAATGTCCTATTTAGAAAAGCATGTTTAAACTGCAAAGTTGATAAATGTGCCTTAGTTGCTTTGATGACGCTTTTAACATATTGTTATACATGTTATCAGCAACAATCTGGTATTCTTGGGATTCTTTCATGGACGTTTTCAAAGCATGGAAACATGAAAATCATATGTTCTATAAAGAAATGTGTATGAACAATCCAAGGTGAAGCTAAGCATTCATAAATAGCTTTTGGAATTCCATATCAAAATGGACAATCTGTATCAAGGTTGTGATTTCTATATTTCAGTTATGTGTTTAACTATGACTTCCCGAGAAATATTGAAGAGTATGTACATCGTATTGGACGTACTGGACGGGCAGGGTAGGTCAAGTTTATATTGATATCGTTTGGCAGTACTGATTATATTATCATACTACTAGGGGGAATTTAAAATATCACTCTACAACCTGGTCTTTCATTGAGTATCCTCCTTCAGTAAGCAGCTATTTTTAAACATTCCCTGAATACATGTTTGACAATATTGTCTTATATTGCAGGAATACAGGAACTGCTATTACCTTGGTTACAAGATCAGATTGGAGACAGGCCCATAAATTAATAGATATCATGGCAGAGGCTAATCAGGTACTTGTATATACTTATATATTATAGTTTTACATTTGGATTACGCTTATTATCATTTATAAAAGATTTTCTCTTTGTAACATCAAGATATATTCATCTAAACATATTATATTTATTCTATCATTTGATAAGAGCTCAATTCCAGCTATCTTTAACACTTTTCAGAATAACAATTTGAAACACAGTTCTTCTGCGATGTATCAAAATCATCAATCATCTATTTGTCTTGGTTTCTGGAAATCCTACAAAATCTTTGACTCTATTTTTGGCTATTTCAGGAAGTGCCTCAATTTCTACAAGACATGGCCGACAGATATCGTGTACATTGTGATAGGATGGCAGAGGAGAGAGGGTCATTTGGTGGGGGCAGGGGTGGTTTTAGAGGGCGTGGTCGAGGAGGGGGTAGGGGTGGACGTGGAGGGTCTGGAGGGTTCAATGATGGAGGGGGTCTAGTTGATGATTTTGGAGGTGGTTTTGGTGGGGGAGGAGGGGATAGAAGGAGAAGAAAGAAGGATGATATCCATGCTGGATGGTGAAGGGAGAGAGAAGAAGACATTTTGAGTGAACATGTGACCGGGAACTATAAGTTTGGGATATTACTATAGGAAAGATAGGTGGTGATATTGTTCTGGTTTGTCTTTACTATGAGGTGTGCTCAAGCCTTTTGTCGGATTTTGGATACAACAAATGGACATTTATACTGTTCAGTGTATCACATGATTCAAGAGAAAGAAGAGACAGGTTTATCCTACCATGCGTCACATTTCAAAACCTCACAATGTTTGTTCTGTGGTGATCATCACGTGTACGAAGTCAAATTAGGATACATCTACAACACTGTGTTAGTTCTATGGAGGAAATCAGTGAATTTTAAAATGATTATGATAATAATAGAGAATAGACATGTTCTAGTGTTTTAATGTAAATAGAAAAATTAAAATTTGAATCTCAAAAAAAGTGAACAAAAACCTGATGACCTTTAAAATTTCACCTCAAGTAAATATCTAGTCATCTAGTTGTGAATTGGTTCGGATGATCCCAACTTGGTTTGTGTTCAGGGATGAAGTGAATCTAGTAATTAGTTAATATCTTTCAGACGACCTCATCAACATTTTAATTCGTTTAAGTTGACCAATTTATAATTAAGGTTTGGATACCAAGAGACAACTGTGAGGGATATTCTGTTAATTCTCAGAACAAAGTAAGTTATTGTGGAGTTTAAATTAAGAAGAGAGTGAATGTGCTTTGTTTATAATTCAGGTTGTTTTTATTATTGTTATAGCTATATAGTCAAGTCAAGGTTTCTGTTGATCAACTTAAAACATTAACTGTGTATGTTTTGTTATTTCTACGTAAAAGTTAAACGCAATAGGTATGTTTATATTTCCAATCGTCAATGGACGTGTATCCTTGCTGGACTAGATGTAAATTTGGGTTCTGTTCACAAAACTTTCAAAAAAATGTGATAATTTATGTTTTGTTCATCTCTGAATCTTGTTAAGTTCTGCTAGTGTTTATTTACAGTTCATTAAGGTTATGAACATAAATTTAAGTTTACTTTCCAAGTCAAAATTTCAATGAAATTCTCACCTATATTTCAAATTTTGGTATTACACTTTATGATTTGTTAAAATGAATGGGATGAATAATGAACTGTTACAAAATTAATTGGCTATTTAAATTGTTGATTGAAATTTTTAGAGCTTATGACTTAGATGTCAGTAGGTAAATGACAAGTTAACGTCAAACAACTTAGTCTGCGATATCAGCATCTGCTGGAAGCGAACATTAACTTGTCAACAACTACCTAGTGTGAGATATCGGCATCTGCTAGAAGCGAACATTAACTTGTCAACAACTACCTAGTGGGCCATATCAGCATCTGCTGCAAGCGAAAATTTAACTACCGACCAACAAAACCATTTTGCCCCCACTAATGTGCTTAAATATTTCTTGACTAAAACCTTACTCAATGTAAATGTAAAATAATTGTATATTTGTATGTTCAAATTGTATTTTGTTTTAAAGTGTGGAATAAATAATATCACATTGATCTAATCTAATAAAATTTCCCTCTGATGCCAGAAACTTACCTGATGAAGTCAAGGTATAAGTACGTATTTCGTAATAGCTTGACATTGTGAAGATGAGCAGTGATGTTCTGTTTGAATAAAAGACAAGTCTAGTAAATAATTATTACAGGCTATACATGGTTACTATAGCTTAGTTTATTTTTTCTTTAAAACTAAACTGTGTTATATCATTGAAAATGTTCACTATCATGGATATAAGACCATTGTCCAGTTATTATTGTTTAAAACAAACTAGTTATATTTAAAACTGAATTATACACAAATACAATTATATATTATATGATTATACATAGCACTATTTCTTATAGGAGTAAAAACTCTAATGTTTCAGGGAAACGTCTGTTTTAAATGGAGAGAAGCTTAACACCCCACCTTCACAGGAAGGCCATTTGGACATTGCACACTGCATGGCCTATACTTTTCTGTCTTGTATAGCCCAAATAGTAACAGGCAATACTCATCATCATCAATTCTCATCATCACACTTTGATAACACCTCTCATCAAACTTTACAACATGGAAGTTACGATCTGTACATGACTTGCCAAAATCATCGAATATATCTATAAACCAGAAAGGATGGTGCCCCTGTATATTTAGTAGCGAATTTCTTCCCATCGGGGGTAGGGTCGGAGAATGCTAATTCATTTCTTTCTACAACACCACCATAATGGAAACACGTCCTGAAATATAGAAAATATATCTACATGTATTATCAAGGTATATATCAGTGAAATTTTATATATTTTACAGAAATGAAATGAAATAAATGGGGAGTTTTACGTCTTACTTTTCTGCACCATGTGGGCTAATGAAGACATCTATAGTTTACAGAGCGTTAACCTCTGTAGAATATGAATTCCAATGGATTAAATGGAAAACAATAAAGATCTCACCCAACACTGAAAATATTAGATTCAACAGAAAGTAAAATATTCACCTGATAGTGTCAAGCAATCGAGAGGCGATTCCTTTCTGTCGCGATTGTTTATAAACCCAGATTTTACTGATACCAATACTAGCTCTCTCTGGCTCTGTATCACAGTACCATGGTCTCTGTTGAGTTTCACTATTTTTACTGGGAGATTTACTGGTAGGGTCAGCTATTACACGGTATCCCTGAAAGCATACCAATTTTTTTTTTTTTATGAAATTAGCAATTCTTGTGCAATTCTGATTATGTAAATCATGTTTTAGAAATAAATGACCTCCATTGTACTAAACCCTACCCAGCCAAATTGAAATAAGAGTTTTGCAATCCTGTACCAGAATGCCTGGGTTCTTTTTGGCTCTTGCTGCTCTGATAACAAAGTACCATTCACTGTAAGAATATCTTACAATACAGAAATACAATATAAACCAACCTCTTGTATACTCTCCGCAATACAGCATCCTTCTATATTCTTATCTTCTGATATATACAGAAAACCCTGTAACAACAATACAAAGTTGGAAGATATTAACTTCCAAATTAGTTGAGGCTATAGTCATACTATTCTGCTCCTGATTGAGCTAATGAGGGAAATTTTGCAAAGACAGTAGCAATTCCCTATTATGTTTTCATACCAAATGTTTTACATGAGCACTCTGAAACACAATAGGTTTATTCTCCCTTTCTGAAAGTAGAGATTTTTTTCCATTGGTGGCTCACCATCCTGGCATCACTGACAGAAGAAAACCTGAGATATTAAATCAAGAGATATTAAATCAAGAGATATTAAATGATACATACCTTATAATTTGAGGTAAAAGATAAATTAATATCAGGAAATCCCAGTTCCTGTCCCATTATCTTATTAATCTCACTAATCTAAAATAAACACAACAAACATTGGTCAAAATTCTGACACCACCAAAACTGTTTTGTCATGTGACAAGCTTTGACAGGCCAAAGCAGGTTTATTTCTGATTTATGATAAATATACTAAACGAACCTTTCTAGTAGCGTATTTAGGGTCATCATTTAAAACCATTACTATTTTACTGCCATCTTCTATAAACTCTTCAACAATACGTTCTTTCTTCCAACCCTGTTGTATGATAAATATCAAAATATCAAGCTACAAATATACAACACTCATACGTACTGTGTCTGGTTTGGACAAGATGGGCTTCTACTATTTCTTACACAAATGAACACAGGAGCTGTTTACAGAATTTCTATTTTATCATGAAGTGTAGAACACAAGTTGAAGAGACTCTACATAAAGGTGATGAAATCAGAAGTTTAAAATAGATATACTTACAGGGAATTTGAGGGTATTTAGTAAATTGGCATGAAACTTAGCATGAGTTGTTTCATCTATAGGGTCAGCATGCGTATACACCATTCCACAAACATCACAGACGGTAGCGCCAAACTTCTTCTGACCAGCATCCTGCAACATCATATCAATAGTCGATAATTAAATGGAAAATGACCTTATTAAATAATCAACATAATATAAGTCTAGTCTGTTATCAATTTAATTTAATACTATATATTAATAAAAAAAAATAAAGTCGACTGCTCGTGGTCATGATTAGCAAATATATCTGTCTAGGTACTTGAAAAGCCCTGATAAAAAAATCTTACCAACATCATCTGTTCAACTCCTATATTTTTATCTTTTAGAAATTTCTTCATATTGGGTGAAACTTTCGGGCTGGATCTTGGTGAAACACTTGCAATAGATGAGCTGAAAATATATTAACATTATAATGACCTGCTGGTAGAAAGGTTGCTTGTGACCGATAGTTTAATTCTTATATAAAATATCTGCTTCTTTTTTACATAAATTTTATGATATAGCAAGTGTGTCTTACCTTTTTTGAGCCAAATTCCTCAAAGATTTCCTTTGATATGGTGTAGTATTAAAAATAGAAAACAACGGTTTATCATTCTTCTTTACTGGGTTAGACTTTACTGGGCTCGCTTTCACTGGGCTTGAATTCACAGGGCTTGCTTTCACAGGGCTTTTATTTGAACTTGATGGCATCTTAGGGCTTGATCCTTTCTTGGATGGACTTGAATATTGTAACTCTAAAACCCTTTTTGATGCAGGTTTCGGGCTATTACATACTTCTGTAACATTTCTAGATGGACTGGACATATTTTCAATTCTTAAGCTTCTCCGAGATGGGCTTTCAACATTATAAATTGGGCTGCTTATTCCTTCAGGATCTCGCAGCCGTCTTGGGCTTCTATGTGAAGGGCTACTAAGATATTCTGCAGTTTTATTTTGTTTCACAGGACTTCTTTGACTTGGACCACTGAAGTAGTCTACATTTTCAAAGTGAGAACTGTTTCGTGCTGGACTAGCAGGTACTAATTTCTTACGTGGACTAGTTCTAGTGCTTCTTTGTGATGGGCCAGATGCGTATGAATTTGTTTCCGAGGTTTCTGACATGGCATTGGAATATAAATCTTGCGAACCGGATAAAGATATACTCTCTTTAGTAGGAATAGGCGTTTTAGCCGTAAGTTCACTTGGTGAGGGTAGGGAGGCTTCACAAGATTCATTTATTACAATTGCCGAATCTTGGAATTCTGGGAGTTGTAAGTTCAAATCTTTTGAAATTTCAGAATCTTTAACTATTGTCTTTTTAGCACTTTTTGGAGAATTGTCAGTTTTTTTAGATTTTAATCTGGCTTCTAGTCTTTGTTTCATGAATTCTAATTTATCAGAGTTTGGGGTTTTCTTCTTCTTGTCTGCGAACTCATCACTGATTCTCCTAGGAACAAATTTCAAATCAAATCCTTTATGAACGATCACACGACCAAGATTTTTAGGTGCCGAGGACGGACATTTTGCTTTCAAAAGTTTCTTTACTGAATTTTTCTTCAGTGGAGGTGTATACGTTTTATTTTCTACATTTTTATTCGCAGGAGAAATTGTTTTTGAAACATTATTTTGGGATATTCCACCTCTAGTCATTTTCAGTTCAACTTTTTTTTGCACTGGTTTGACGCTTGGAAAGTCGTACTCTTCCGATTTTTTAACATTTTCATTCTGACTGTTGCGTATCCGTAAAACTTTCTCGATATTTGTTTCTGAGTCACTATCTGCGCTTGTCATACTTTTCAATTTTCCCTTACGAACCACAGACATGGGGTAAGGTAATTCACATACGCTGCTAGAACTTTCTGTTTCACTTCCAGACCTGGCCACAGACTTCAGCCTACTACTAGCTCTACGTCGTGGCGTTAATTTCTTCCTTGGTGATGTGGACAAAGTCTCATTAGCAACACCAGGCATTGAAGCAAATTTAGTCTGACCTTTTGACCTGTAGAATGATTTTGTTCTAAAAGTCGGGGCTTCGTCTGAGTCTGTAACGAATGGACTTTTGGAAGGGGAAGAATTTGGAGATTCTACTGTTTTCACTCTTCTTCTTTTCCTGGGAGAATTTTCATCACCAAATCGACTAAATATAAAAATCATAACCATTAAAAGAGATATTTTAATTTTATGTGTAGGCTTATATATGGTTGCAATGCATAAAACAGATTTTCTTTTCACAACCGCTTTAAATGAACAGCCTGTAGGACACATGACAGGCCTTTGTTTATTTTCCTGAATTAGAATGATGGGTTGGCTAACATTAAGTATGATTAAGAATTTGTACCTTCTTTTCCCTCCTTCTGTTGACTGCCATCTCCTTTTCTTCGTTGTTATATCAGTTGCCATGGTAATAAATTATATTATTCTTAAACTTTACAAAAATAAAACAATCCTAGAAAAAAAAATTGATTTTTGGCTTACTTTGATCCCATTTTTACAGGGGGTGAAGTGAAGGGATTTCTAAGTTTCTGCCATTGGCACTTGCATAGTATAATACTTACTGACAAAATTCATGTATCAAGGTATTTATCTAAAAATTTCTATTAGTAAGACTAAGGAGTAAGTAAGAAGAGTTCAGTGAAAGTTGTAACTGTAAAATTTGGCAAAGTAACGGAATGCTTCATCACTTGACTTGGCATCAAACATAACAAAAAAAACATGGACATGGGCGTTAACAGAGTTAAAATACTATCGATAATGGGCGACAAGCGAACTTACCAATCATACAATCTGTAACAAAAACAATCGATTATTTATTTACTTGTAGACATAAAAGAAATGTGGCGAATTACCGCTTCTTGATCACATCTTATTTGGCGCCATACTTGTAACCTTTGACCTCTATGGAGTAAGAAAGGTTTTGATTGGTTGAACAGTCAGACTTTAAACTAATCAAAACATTTGTTAGTAGGTTGTCAGCCAGACTGTAAACTGGAGTTTTCTCCCTTTACCCGTAAAACTCTCAAAATATTAATTTGCTTATATAAGTGGTTTTAGAATTGTGTAAATGTAAAGGGCTTGTTAGTGAGGAATTATGGCTGGTGGAAAATATTTTATTCAAAAGAATGTAGCCAGTCTGATATTTTTATGAAATAACATTTTTTTCTTTGTGAGCCATATAATTTTGAATAATAAAATTAAAATTGACTTATTAACCTATAATACTTACTTAATACATAGCCTATATGAATTTTTACATCCTAGGCAATGGAAATGATTTGGCAGAATTTCCGAAAGGGGTGTCAAGTTTTCAACACTCTTAATCTTATGACGTTTTGAAAATGAAATCGATCCAAACCGTAGTCCTCAAGTCAAAGTCCTAAGGCCGACTAAATCATAGAATTAGACATTAAACTATATAGTGTACAGCCTACGATTCTATTTAGAGTCATTATAAAATGGCAGATTTCCATTAAAAAGCAAATGATCCTTGCCCAGAGTCTCCGAATTTTAAAAACAAATTAATCTGTCTTGACTTGATTTCAGTTGCAAAATCAAATCACTTTCTTCGGTCCCTTTAACTAAATCTCTGGATGTCGATCAAAATCAATTTATAGGCCTAAACATAAAGCCTCGTGTATATCAAGAGATTAGAGAATAATAGAATAACTTCTTTTATAATGCCCTGTCTGATATAGCCCGGGTTGATAATGCCCGCTAATAACTTACTCTAATGTTATATCAAACTTGACATGAACCATATTAACCGGCTTCTATAGGGCTTAACGTAAAGACCGCCCTAATCGATACAAGAGGTAAAAAATATCTTATATTGTCGTTTGTTTACTTGTAGTATCGTGGTGGGTCTCTGTGTGATTTCTAAGCTGTGCTTTTATTTAAATCGTGCGACAGAGAACGTAACAGGGATTGATTGAATCCATTACTCTCTCAATACCCGAAGTTCAAGCTTGGACAATTTTACAGTCTAATTTCTAGTGAATTCAAACGGATTTTTTCAAAGATTGTATCGGTGCTGGACTGTTACTATAAGATGTAAAACTACATTTGTTGTTGTTGTTGGATATTTAGATTTTGTGATGAACCTTCTTTCTCAAAGCTAATTGGACTATTAATGAAGAGTGCCGTTCTGTAAGCGCAAGTGGTTCAAACATATTCGAGACCAGTATACAACAAAAACTTAAGTGAAAATTCATTGATTTTCTTTACTTGAATGACCCCGGGATTTCTTTAGGATTCATGTCGTTTCTACCGCACTGATTTTTCAATTTTGAACTTTAATTGAATCGTGGCTAGGTTCATGTCTGTTTACTCCTTGTGACATTTAGGCTACCACAGTGAAATCTCATTTTATTTCAACTTTCAATTCTAGAGTAATATAGTATCGTCGATTGGTGCAGGACAATAGAGCGGAAAACTGCACGTATTACAGGTCTACTGAATGACATTATTGTGTTTTAAAAAGAATTACACGTCAATAGCAAGGTATAACAATACCTATATTGTCTCTGGATCGTACAAGAATAAGAATACAAGTTAACGTCTGATCTGGATTGAAACTTTCTGCAATTTCCTTGAAGACTACTCCTGATTTGTGGCGAGGTAATATTTCATTCATTCATTTGTTCGTTTATTCGTTCGGTTATTTGTTCGTTGGATCGTTCGTTTCGTCCATTAGTTCATTCATTCATTCATTCATTCATTCATTCATTCATTCATTCATTCATTCATTCATTTTATAAAAGATTTCGTGTTTTGAGATTATGTTAGGTATTTTACTAGATAATCCGATAATACATTAATCCGCTAATCTCAAATCTAGTTTAAAATCTTGAGATTTCACATTCAATAGATAGAGCCCAATTTCAGCTATCTGTATAGTCATCTAAATATTTACTCTACCTGCTGATAGAGCTCAATTTCAGCTATCTGTATAGTCATCTGAATATTTGCAGCTGATAGAGCTCAATTTCAGCTATCTGTATAGTCATTTGAATATTTGCAGCTGATAGAGCTTAATTTCAATTATCTGTATAGCCATCTGAATATTTGCAGCTGATAGAGCTCAATTTCAGCTATCTGTATAGCCATCTGAATATTTGCAGCTGATAAAGCTCAATTTCAGCTATCTACATTGTCATCTGAATATTTGCAGCCGATAGAGCTCAATTTCAGCTATCTGTATTGTCATCTGAATATTTGCAGCTGATAGAGCTCAATTTCAGCTATCTGTATAAGCTTGGTATTTTAGAAATATATTTAACCCGCTGATAGAGCTCTAACAATGTCTACTTTGGCAAAATTCCGGCATTGAACACTGTATGACTTTGTCCACCCTCATTTGCCAAAGCAGGCGCAAAACTCAATTTATTTCAATCATATCAATGGTAGTCCACAAATCACCATTGAAATGTAAATATGGGCGTGGTTTATGAAGTATGTAATTGTTGGTTAATCAAGACCCAGGGTTAAGACTAATCATGTCGTTGTTAGGATACCCCTTATTCATTTCACCAGATCTCACTTGACGTACAGACCTTTTAGAAATTTGATATGGTGATTAGGATATTAGTAAAAGTTTGCTTACGTTAATAACTTTGAGAAGTTGCTTCACCTACACATTATTACCGTTAAAAATATCCCCCCCCTCCCCTTTTCTTTAAAATATCTATAAATTAAAGTTCTATTTGAATTACAAAATAGTTTTTATTTGAATTACAAGATGGTTCTATTTGAATTACACGTTGGTTCTATTTGACTTACAAAATATTTTTTATTTGAATTACAAAATAGTTCTATTTGATACAAAATAGTTTTTATTTGAATTACATGTTGGTTCTATTTGAATGACAAAATAGTTCTTTTGACTTACAAATTAGTTCTATTTGAATTAAAAAAATGATTCTATTTGACTTACAAAATGATTCTATTTGACTTACAAATTAGTTCTATTTAACTTACGAAATAGTTCTTTTTGACTTACAAAATAGTTCTATTTCAATTACAAAATAGTTCTTTTTTGACTTACAAAATAGTTCTATTTTAATTACAAAATATAATTCTATTTGTCTAAACAGTTCTATTACGAAGGCAAAGGCAAAGCAACCAATCAACTGCATATTTTTAAATCTTTAACAAAACATCAAATATAAATGTCAATTTAACCATCAATTATTTATAGGTTTAATCTGGTATGCTTACTTATCTTCCAAGGGAATCTCTGTTTTTATAAAGTTCACCGAGTTTTGTTGAATACCAGATCAGATTGTACCGAGTTTGTAAGGAAATATCACTGTAGAATAAGATGGTATCAGCAGAAACTAGTAAGAGACGATATTAATAATTCACTGTAATCAGTAGGGTGATATCTTTATTAAAGGGACTTTCACTCCCAACCGATCAACAGTTGCGTATGGTTGTGAATAATGAAAGTGGCCTCAGTGTTCGAAACGATGACTGCTATACTTTTTCGTAACCATACATATCTGGTGATTGTTATGGTGTGAGAGCACCTTTAATAGAAAACATAGAACAAACACACTGTATAGAAACCTCACATCAAATCCCAACTCTTTAAAGCGATACTATACCTCTTAGAATTCCAAACGGACCGACCGTATTGAGTCTATTAAATGGTAACTGTGCTTAGACAATATTATTCAGTTTTTAATAGTTTATGTCTTAATATCGTGAAATATTATTTCTGAAATGACAGGAATCATAGATGTAAAATTGGAATGGTGCAAATAAAAGTCTGTACATATACAAAGATTAAATATCGTTTCTATTTTGTTAAGAAATGGTTTTGCAAGGCCTAAACAATCAAACATTGTCAAGTTATTTAGTTCTTATGACGTAGTGAAATGTTATTATAAATAATATTAAAACGTTTCAAAAACAATCAAAAATTGATATCAGAAACTTGGAAACAAACATAACAAGTGTAAAAAAAACCTATTAGAATTAGGCTGGATATTGTCTTCAAATTATCGCCATTAAATATTGAAACTTTTTCATCATTGTTTCTGTAATCTTATTGTTCCCCGAGGAATTGACATTGTTTTACTACATGAAAGTACAAACACTTCGATTTTTGTACTGCTGATTCATTTTTTTAGTACTAGGTTTAATTACTTCACGACCCCGTAATGCACTACTATTTTTTTCAACTTCTGCAGTAAGCCAGTGATTTTTGAATGAGATCATTCTCTATAACAAATGAATAATTGAATGAGATAATTTTCTATAAAAGGTCTACCCACTTGAACTCTTTCTTGTAAAAATCAAGTAACGTGGTTTAAAATAATGGCATGAAGACAATCGGGTTCTGTACACACTGTATAATATATAGCCTACTGTATCGTACATATTGAAATTTAAAGTAAGTTTAAAACTGATCAAATCGATAATCAGTGATTGATCAGTGTTAATAAACAATAGGCTTGAGATATTACGATATTACAGTATTGACATATATTGATTATTGGATTACCTCCCTTTAATCTCTCTCCTGATTTACTGCAGACGTCAAGTTTGGACACAAACAGGTTCTTGGATCCACCCACAGGCATGTTAACCACGATTTAAAGGGATTGTAAAGACTTTTTTTTTAAATTCCACTAAAACTTAGCGTTTTATGACGTAATGTCATTAGGTTCATAAACAACTTTCTATTATTACAAGAACCTCAAACATTTGGCGGAAAATTGGAATGATACAAATAAGACTTAGGTTTGTAAATGGTACCGATACAAGGACAGCCTCTGTATTCCCTATATCTTATAGAGTGCATAATTATCATATTAATTTCGTATTCTTTTATATTTTCAGACCATGGAAATGAAGATTAAATTGCAAACTTCTTTCACAAGATCAACAATTTTAAGATGGAGGTGATGGCAGCAGTAAACACTCAAACCGGAAGTAGTACTGTATCGAAATCCAACATGTCTGCCCCTAGTAAAGGCTTCAATATCAACCTGTCTCGAATATCCCCACGTGGCGGACAGAACTCAATGCTCGCGTATTCTGAAAAGTTGAAACACTTCCGCGAAGCTCGTGAACGACGTCAGTACGCTAATTTAGGGGACGCTTTACAAGTCAAGGCCAAACACATTCCAAAAATAAGCCACTCACTTCCGAAATATTCACAGAAGAAGCCGGCAGTGACCTTGAAACAGATAAGCGGAAGGAAGACAAGGTCATTAGATGGTGATGACGTAAATCGTTCTGTATCACCTGGTTTTTCACTTCCGGGTAATATCACGAGGACACCGCGTGATAAAGTTATACCGGAAATTAACGTGGCGAGCGCCAGTGATGATCATGATATTGTGGGGTATAAAATCAGAAAACCCAATAAATTCGTCGATCAGGCTACCATGACCGAGACTATTTCTAAAACGAAGGTAGCAGACTATTTACGAACGAACGTTTTACCGCCAATTAAAACAGACGACTTTAAGAAACAAGTGTATAAATATTCGCCACGACGCGGGCACATAACTCGTATCAGACGACCAAATCGCGCGAAAAGAATGGAACTCCATGGATCGTTTTTAGACAGTATTCCAGAATGCGACAGCAGTACTAGCCCGACTCTAATGTCCGACAGTGGCTCCAATACCCAGACCATTTCCAGTGTGCGACTACAGTCCAGAAGCTCTATGTTGAATCATGACACAGCTCGACTAATGGGGAGCATTGATCTCCACATACCGACTGGCTCACTCCGAGACAAGCTGGGTGTAGAGTTAGTTCATCCAGGGGAGATAACCTTAAACTTCAAGCAGTCGCCCCGTTTATCCAACAAGCAATATGATAACCATGCTAGACAATTAGGGCAACCTAAAGCTCGAACGCCTGGTGGCAAGAAAGCCAAGCGACTGATATTTTTAAATGACAGAGCAGATAATGTTGAGTTTAACGAATAAAGTATTGTTATACCCATTTCTTCCGATTTTTCATAGAAAATATGACAGCAGACAACAGACAAGCTATTTAGCATCAAGTTCCAATTAGACACCCCAATGGTGAAAGTAAAAGCTTTATCCCCCACCCTCGCCATATGCAAACATTAAGACAGAAATCTTTCCACAAATAACACCAGAATGGATGGATGAAACCACGACTTGTTTTCGAGCCCCACCGTCAGATTTAGGCTACGTTTTGTAATAAGTAAGATATGAATTTATTCAAACTGATTCAGTAATCACGTACTATTATCACAGTATTCGGCGATTGTTCACATTTTACATCAGTATACGACTCAAACTCATGTTTGTCTATGTCCGGAAGTTGAAACTGAACAGACTTGCGCACTAAATATGTGATGTCACTAGTTTTGCGATGACGTAAAACAGATTTGAGCACTATCTCATTTCCGTTGCAATCCACCAATGATTTATGCTTCACGTTTGGCCTGGGTGAGGTCGGCATCGACAAACTTCTTCGTCTGTGAGGATTAAAGCCTCTTGGTGACACGTCATGGCATTCGATATTCTGATCCTTTGTTTTCTTGCTCATGGACACTTTTCTTGACGAAGAGGCTTTTTCTATACCACCTTCGTCAACTGGTTGCTGTTGTGTTTTGGTTTTCGACGGAGAAGGTATTTGGCAAGATTCCGCGTCGTCAGGTTTTTCTTCTGTAATTGATATTCTTGGAGTTTTCTTTTTGACTGTCTTTTTTCCTTTTTTCTTTTTGGTTGTCTTTTTTGCTGTTTTGGCATCCATGTTTTCACCTTCTGTGAGTTTGTCGAAATCTGGATAAGGGGCGATAACTACACAGCTATCAGTCCTTGGAGATTCAGTTCTATCCATCTGATGATGTCGGCTTGTATCATTGTCAGTGAAGTCTTTCTGCGGTTTATCATCAGGGGCTGATAACTTGTCCTCAGGGGCAGACAATTCATCTTTAGAGGGAGATAATTTGTGTTCAAGGGCAGGTAATTTGTCTGTGATAGGAGGTAATTTTTCCGTGTCGGTCACAATGATTTCAGGCGCATCTATTGTTCCGGCTCTACGAGATCGTTTGCTAAGTTTATTGTCTTTCGCGCCTGTCGATTCGTCGATCAGTTGAGGTTTTGTCTGTTCCTGAGAACTTATTTTCCTGGAATTCGCTTTCGGAACTTTCGGTTGAGAGAGTGAGACACTCCTTCCTCGATCGATTGGCAACGTATATTTAACTTCCGGTGTTGCGTTTCTAATGGCCTCTTCGTAAAGTTTCGACATATTTGTCCATTTTTTAGAATTTTCTAGATCATTCTGGATTTTAATCCGGTCGAAATATTTATCAGAAGAGATTCGCCTCATCTTCTGACTGTAGGCGACCATAGAATCTTCAACGTTTCTTTTAGAAAAGTCTATGGACTTGATTTCTTTCTTATGAATAGATTCCATGGCAGACACAGTGTTCTTTAAAGACTGATCGGCTGTGCTGTTCCTGGCAGCTGCTACACGACTATTTTCACTATGAATCCCGAGGGCTCCTGGGTAATTTGTAGACTGTGACCAGACGGTTATTCTTTCATTTTTTCCCGCCAATTTACTGTTTTCTTTCAAAAACTTCAGCATGATTTTGTCGACGTAGTCGTTTTCCTGAAATTAAAAAGTAGACACTATTGTACTTGGTATTCAATCCAAATTGATCTATTGTAGCTATTATTGCCAGGTGTGTTGATGTTCCTGAAAAGCCTAATCCCATACTGAAATACCATTCAAAAAATATAACTTTCGAACAATAAGTATTGGAAAAGGACTCACTGAAAGGGATGCCGAGTTGACGAACATAGTCGGTGAGTTTTCCAAGTGTTATAGAGGAACGGGCATTCCATACTTGTTATAATATACGTTCAAGACACATGTATGAAGACTTCACTAACTGTAAATGGAACTGGAATTATCTTACCATATTAAGTTCCATCTCGCCATTAAGAGTTTTAGTATTAAATCCTTTCTCAAGACAACCGAATTAAAAACCAAACCCTAATTTAATGACTGAATTACGTTAGCAGGTGAGCTATTTTATAAATCTATCGTACAATCGAGGTAATGGGTCATTTCATCGCGAAGACTATCTCAAAGATTTCCAGCACATCAATACATTTTAAGATATATCGTGCTAATACAAAAACAGAGTCTGCATATTCTAAACTAATCACTGTCTTAAAGCCATAGTTCATCATATTTGGAGCTGGAGGAATATCACTTTCTTCTTTTTATCTTGCACTTTATCCTCTGCTTGGAACCTGGGGTACCAGAAATCATTCGTCTTGTTGATAAGATCTATAATCAGGAATACTGCTTACGGAAAATTTTTGTTCATTCAGTCCTTAACCGTTAAACTTTATAGCGGAGTGTTGAAGAGGCGAGTCGTCAATGTAATTGTTCTGTGAGTTACTACAGGGTATATTGTCGGCGGATGACCAAGTGTTTTGACGACACCTACTTTGTGACTCTATATTTTAAAACAGTATATAAGCCGTGTTATCTAAATGATGTCATAAAAATTTGAAATTGAACCATAAATAAGAGATTTATCTTGTAAACGAAACGTGATTATTGTACAGCATGATATCTCATCATGTTTATTTACTTGATAATCTTTTAATCTTGCCCCCCCCCCCCCCCCCCCTTTCATACACCATGTCACTGAAGCAAGTGTTCCGGTGGTTCTCGGGTCGACCGTGACAGAATCTGCGAGTTGCTGGGAGTTCCTGGAAGAATCAGTTCAATCAAAGAATTTGGTGCTCTGGAAGATCGATGGCCGAAAAGTCACAGTTGCCATCAGATGTTCCACTTCCCAGCAAATTTTGGATCTGGTCGTCATCTTATGTTCGTAGTTTCAAGAAGACCCCCAGTTTTCCGTTATGACAGCATTGGATCCAATGACTGGGACCTCTATTAGTACTGGCAAGGAAAAGAACATAGTTGTTGTCCTGGAGTGCAAAGTGAGGTTTAGAATACAAAATCAGAAGCCCGATTAGCCTCACTGTTTTCCCTATAGAATATCTCGTAGATAGGTCTATATTAGAACCCCGTTTTCCCCTCTCAGTGATGTAGGTCGGAGAGGCATCTCGCTCTGCGCACGCTACAGATCGCTCCCACTCAAATCTTCTCTTGATTGAGAACTCTTTAGAGATTCTGCTGACTAAAACCATATAAAATGTAATTGACACTTGCAAGTGCGGCAGGTCTAATCGATCTTGGTAAATCTTTAATCTGTAAAACCGACCCTTACTAGATCTTTCAAGATATTCGAGATCTGTTTGTGAAATATCATTGTAATGCATATGATTTATTGTTTTATAGAAGCCTTGTACAAGTAATTATCAACTAATGACATTTTTATTGACTCGAAAGTAATATTTCGATCCAAAGTCTACTTTTTAATTACTTCAAGCAGAAAGACCTATAAATAAATCAACTAAAGATACTTATAGATAAACCAAACATGATATGAGAGAAAGGCGTTAAACAGACATCGATATCATACTAACCTTTCAACTACCAGATCATCAAATTGATCCGGATCCAACTATAGTTTACCAACTACTACGACTTCACCAACAACTACCTAGTTTACGATATCAGTTAGCTGGAAGTGAACGTTAACTTGACATCTACCAACAACTACCTAGTCTGCGATATCAGTTAGCTGGAAGTGAACGTTAACTCGTCATCTAGGCCTACTAACAACTACCGAGTCTGTGATATCATTTGGCTGGCAGCAGACGTTAACTTGTCTTCTACCAACAACTACCGAGTCTTTGATATCATTTGGCTGACAGCAGACGTTAACTTGTCATCTACCAACAACTACCTAGTCTGTAATATCAGTTAGCTGGAAGAGAACGTTAACTTGTCATCCATCAACAACTACCTAGTGTGCGATATCAGTTAGCTGGAAGAGAACGTTAACTTGTCATCCACCAACAACTACCTAGTCTGTAATATCAGTTAGCTGGAAGAGAACGTTAACTTGTCATCCACCAACAACTACCTAGTTTGTGATATCAGTTAGCTGGAAGAGAACGTTAACTTGTCATCCACCAACAACTACCTAGTGTGTGATATCAGTTAGCTGGAAGAGAACGTTAACTTGTCATCCACCAACAACTACCTAGTCTGTGATATCAGTTAGCTTGTTGGGCAAGATAGTTTGGTATACTCTAGTCCCATTCTGACCACAGATAACTGTCCTTGTACCATGCTAGTTAAATGGACACGATAGTTTGGTATGTTCTAGTCCCATTCTGACTACTGATAACTGTCGTTATATAGACACGATACTTTGGTCCCACTCTGACCATACAGGATCATACCAAACTATTAAATCCAACTAGCTAGCAGATTGTCACAATAACAACTATACCGATGTATACGGATCTTGTATTGGCAAAATAATGTTACAATATGTATATTATCTTAAGGTCGCCTGTGCTGTCGATCGTAAATTAAACAAATCCAAACAGACAATATACATCATAAATTTTATAAAGCAAAATTTCAGAAATTAAAAACATAACAAGAAACTTACTGTTAATGGATAATTTGACTCGTTCAAACTATAACAGGGTTTACAGTTCTCTAGCCATCTTGAAGGACCCGTGTCATAGCTGTGTCCATTTCATGTTTAACTTACAATAGAGACAATAGAGGTGTATGTGAGGGGATAGTTAACGGTCAGTTTTGAGCCCAATAATAAACATACAAATACGTTGATTTGTTATGGTATACCTATTGTAGGAGTGTATTCTTAAAGTCGTGGTTTGAGTTGTTCGAAATATATGAATAACCGGGTGTTAAGCGTGATAATATAAACATACAGTAAATAAACTGTAGTCGTGTAGGGTAGGAAGAGTGGTTTAACATTACATTGAAAACAATATTACGAAAGCACAGGTACAGGACGTGTAAGAAAGGAGGGAAGGGTTACTCCAAATGATATGCCGGGTTAGCAAACCCAAATGTCAAATAAACATGTCTGTGAACTCTATAGAGTTTTTGGGATGCCTAATTGATAAACTTAAACATCAAATTATTATTATGAGGGCTCTTCGAAAAGGGAAGCCAAGCTGGCAAACCCAGTTGCACAGATACATCAAGTGCTCTGTAAAGGTAATAAGTCATGCCTCTAAGGCGACAAATTAACACAGCGGAAAATTTTGCCAAAGGTATATCATTTGTATCAACTAGAAGTTTTTATACTACAATTTGTATAAACCTGAACTAGGTATTGATAAAACTGTTGAAATAGTAGATATGCCTCGAGTCCATAATTCTTCTCTTGACTTAAAAACATTATCATTATTATAAATAGTCTCACACAGTCTGACCCAAACTGTCTCTTAACGTTCTTCAGGGTGTAGCAGATATAAAAGTCTCTCTAGGTCATTCATGAGGCCAGAGTAAGAGGGCTCAAATGAGAAAAAATTGAGGTCTTGGAGGATTCTTGGGGAATGATCTTACTCGAAGATATTTTCTATTAGTCCAAAACTCGCCTGGACCGACTTGAATAAGCCGACATTAAAACAGTTGCTAAAAGAATGCCGATAAAGCGAGACTATATATCAACCAAAAGACATTAGAACTAGTTGTTATTTACACTAAGTATATAATTATTATAGATTTTACAAAATAAACCTATAAATTATATTCAGTATAGAGACAACACCGAATTCAGATTGATATCTGGATTAATCTTCTATAAATCACATTTAATATGTTTTAATATCCTTGTTTGTTGAACACACCCAGAAAGAGGGAGGGACTGGGGTGGAATTAGATTGACTTGCGACTGAATCTGAAATCTGAAAGCAACCCCCTTTCCGATAGCTAGCAACATTTTATCTCTTAAAATTTATCATTTAGTGGAAGGATAATGATAGTACAGTAAAAATTAAAATAACAAATCCAACAAATATAAACCATTTAATATATTATCAACTGTCAAACAACTTAAAACTATAGTCCATAAACTACAGTTTAATATGTGGCATAGGACTAGCTCAGTCTGTAGCAAGTAGCAATAGGAATAACTCAGTCTGTAGAAAGTAGGAAGTTAGCACTGGAATAGCTCAACATGTAGCAAGTAGCAAGTTAATTTGTGGACCTGAATGAATTCCGTAAAAGTGGTTCTGTTCCGCTACCATACGCGCTACCCTCCAAATTTTAATTTTCTTGCTCAAACACTGATTGAACCACAAGTCCGCTAAGCAGGCTGGTATAGACGATTACATATAGGTCCCTTGGTTCCTTCCACTGTGATGTAAGAAAAATACTAATTTCACGGCCTGCGCTTTTTAAAAGTTGGTCGACAGTAGCAGTAATTTACGTTTTCTTGTTCCAATTTAAAAGCAGACACACATTCTGATGACGTCACACACACAGAAACCTAGAGATAGGAAAAATAAAAGATTTTCAAGTGAAAATATCCGACGGCTGCGATTCATATCCAAACAGTTTAAAATCAACTTCAAACAATTCAGAAATATTTTCCAAAGTCGTTCGTGAAACGTTTCGATACATTTCAGCCATCATACGACGTCTCTGTTCCCGCATTGTTTTATGGTTCGATTGTCCTTTAGTAAATGCGTCGAAAACCGCTGTTTTAAACACGCTTGCTGTCAGTTTAGATGTTTCCATGGTTTCAATGATTGATTCACTTCCTAAAGGGAGATAACCATTTATTTCAAAAGTTTTCCAGATTCTTAATAAAAATTCCTTCTTTCCTAAACATTCTTTCACTGTTTTAGAATTTGCCCATCCCAGATAATCCGTCAATAAAATCCGCAATTCGTCTTTCACATGTGATTTGTGGTCGTAGGATTTCACTATGTCCAAAAGTCCGAACTTGCCGAGAATATACTCCGAGTCTTTCTTGAAACTTTCCTGCTTGGCGACAAAATGAGGTTTAAAAATACACGGACTACAGTAGAATTGAGTTGGCCGAAAATGACCGTCAATTTTTGTCGGATCGTCTTTTTCCGTTAATAAAAAATCCAAAAATTCCTGAAAACTTAAATCGTGTCCACATTTTAAACTCAGATCCGAGGGATTTTTCCGGACCTTCTTAATCATATTAATCCCTTGGAAGGTCCAATACATGGGAAGAAATAACTTATCCATATATCCGGATAGTAGTTTGGAATAAGGGTCCCGACTGACGAGGAACCGGGTCGATTTGAAAATCAAGTCCCTATGTTTTGTATTTTGAAGTCTGTACAATGTTTGATTGTAACGCCAGCCATGGGCCTCAAACCGTGAAATATCGAAGGGACTCGAGATTTTTTTATTTTCAGTGTCCTTATTCAGGTACCTCATGACCCGGATCCAAAAAGTGCAGCCATTTTTAGGGATGACGCAATAACTCATATTTTTGGGTTTGTACATTAAAATGTTTTCTGTATTACCACGTGACACATCTTGACAAACTTTGTCGATTCTCGCTAGACGGCGCTGCTGTTCCACTTCCGCATCCTGTAAAGATAAATAAAATTCTCAGAATATACTGGCTTGTTATAGTAAGGCTAAGAATCTGGAATTTCAATATTTTAATTGTTCTTTCTTTATGTAGTTATAACTGTTGTAATCTCCATAGTAACGTGACGCGTACTGGAAATTCAAAGTATATCATCGGATCAGTCGTAGTCGACGTAGGCGAAACGATTGGCTAATCCTAATCCAGGGATGATATTAACCAATCAAAAGTCTTAAGATCCACTGATTCTGTTATGCAGACCGGTAATGAATCTTGCCTCGGAATTGCTCATTTCTAACAATCCCTCTACCCGGTTTAGAGCACCGTTCCTATAACTTATAATACTCATAAGTTACTGACTTACTGATATCGAGTCCATTATGCCAAAGGCTACTGTTTGATATTAAAGATGGAGCTTTGAAAACATATAGAATTTACAGGTATAAACAAATTTTGTAAATAATGATATAAACTATCCGCTACAAGAATTAGTGGTATTTTATACAGCATCCTCTACAAGGTGAAGGGAAATAACTCTTGTTTGTCTAGATTGTAATTACTCCGACATAGAAATAATACACACGAACATAGTTTAGAACCACTTTGAATCTCTAGAGAGGTCTTACCTCAAATTCTCTGTCGTTGATTACACGGAATAACGGTGCTAATTTTGGATCTGGAACATTCACTTGTGCCACCTGAAGATCTCGGCTTTCGTTTGATTTTGGGGATTCTGAAAAAAAATAATCCTAGTTGAATTAGAACATCAAAATATCATATTCATCTATGTGAACTCTCTAAAAGACAAGCTCAATTGGCAAAAGAGAAGTTTAATCGGTACAACAAAGTTTATATGCGTCTTCACTAAAGGTATACTACCTCTTTGGGTGACCGAAAAAAAAATTCAAAACTGTACATTAGAATCCCTCTATAATCCAATAAATATAAATAATAGTGATAATTCATTAAACTAAGTAATTCTGACACACGCACGTTTTTCAATAAATTACAAAGACGTGTTATATATAGATTCTATTCTTTAGTCATGGGACAATAAACCGAATATCCTTGAAAAGGTACTAAGGGACGTAACTCACCTAATCTGGTTAAAATCAGTACCAAAAATGATACCAGTGTTAATAGAAGCACTTTGAACTTCCTTTGCCTCATTGTCCACAGCAAATACTTGCTTTAAATCACTACAACGATCTACAAATTATGAAATAGCAAGACTTCAAGACTGATATAATAAATTGTAGAAATTTTGGGTAAAATCATGAAACCGAGCGAAAAACATGACAAAATGAAACCAATTACCAATTTCCTACAGTTCTATTTCGAATATACAGGAACCAAGTTGGTAGAATAGTAGGTATTACAACTATCCAACCGGCATTAGGAACATCAGAATATGATAATATATGGCAGGTGCTTTCTTGTTACAGACTCGGAGATTGTACTATAAACTTCTTTATCTTACAATGCAGAAAGAACTGCCGAATAATCCAATTGATCTTGTTCCTACTACCAGCTACCTAGACTACCAACAACTACTTAGTTTCCGATATCAGCATCTCCTGGAAACGAACGCACCGAGAACTACATAGTTTGCGATATCAGCTTCTTCTGTTAACGTTAACTTGTCATCTACCAACAACTACCTAGTCTGTGATATCAGTTAGCTGGAAGCGGACGTTAATTTGGCATCTTCCAACAACTACCTAGTCTGTGATATCAGTTAGCTGGAAGCGGACGTTAATTTGGCATCTTCCAACAACTACCTAGTCTGTGATATCAGTTAGCTGGAAGCGGACGTTAACTCATCATCTAGCAACAACTACCTAGTTTGCGATATCATCATCTGTTGGAAGTGGACGTTAACTTGTCATCTACCGAGAACTACCTAGTTTGCGATATCAGCTTCTTCTGTTAACATGTCACCAACCAAGCACTCGATAGCCGATAAAAGAACAAATAAAGATGTATTTACCTGTAATTATTGAGGTCTCACCTGTACAACCAGTCAGGTACTATTCAAATATTAAACTAATCAAAAACAATCAAACTTTTCTTTATTTTACACCTGAGTTGATCGCGTTTCAAAATACCATACCATCGAAACTGTACGTCATTAGTCATTACGAGAATTAACTCGGCTGTAACAAGTGTACTGTCCTGTAAATCAAAATTTGCCAATTCTTTTTTTAAATTTGAGTCTCAATTTGACTTTTACTCGAAAAATATAATAATTTGATGAGATGATCAGTTGACAAGTTAACATTGGATAAAACCACACTTCCCTGCCAGAAATTTCACCCAAATATTGACTGGCTATTGTCCTTTGTAAAGGGAAATTCCAAAGGCACACTGTGTGGCCATGTATATATTTTTTATCGACACAAACACATTCTAACAATACCAGTCCTATTTTTAGCCTGTAGGATTCGATTAACACTCGAATATCCGAAGTAGGTTTATTTTTATGAATTAATTTGGCTGAAGATAAAAACAGTTTTTTGTTGTCATTTCTGGTCTAGTAGGCTTGGAACTTAAATTTTGTAAAAATATAAGAGATATTTTATGTGTGAAAAATAAACCGAAAATCCGACTGAACTGATCCAATATGGCAGCCGGAGGTAAACTTAAATCAAGCGAATACATCGATAAGATAATTATAAGCCGTTAAGTTATCGTTATTATGTCGGTATTATAATGTTATGCAGAGACAAAGTGCTCCGGGGGGTAAAAATAAAATTAGGTTCTTTTATGTTTTCAACTTGTGAATGTTATTTAACTTAAAGATTTGTTACAAGGAGTTAATGTGATGATATTCTCAACAAGACATCTACAAGAAGTTATTGTCATTGTCAAAATAACCGGTTCATGTATACAAGCGTAAATATTTAGCAGGTCAACCCCATGTCAAAATAATAAAAACTTAAAACCTCGACCGTAAAAGTATTAGACTCACCATACATCTTTCTGATATGATTCAGCAGGCTTAGAGATCTGTCGAAATATCTGTACAGTACTTCTTCTAATATATAACGTTATATACCGAATAGACCTAGGACCTACAGCTAACACGAATTTACACTAAGTCACAAAGTGGATACGAACTTTATTTGTGAATAGAAACCCTGTATTATGCAATTTTATATGTGAATTTATCTTAACCTTTTCATCGACATTCCCTTTCTAAGCGTGTGTATCAGTGCAAAGCCTCAATTTGCATCATTACGACTTCGAATCCAACGTCTGCGATTCCGGTTACTGACCTGACGTAAGATTTGGTCAAACATCAGAACAACATTGCGCTGGTGGTGCTAACGTGGGTCTTGTGTACCACAAATCAAAATTGATATTGCTGTTTTCTATATTAATTTTCAGTAAATCCGACCTAGATTTTTCATTAACGGCTATGGTTCGCCATTTTCGGGGGTTGAACATATTCACCGTCTTCAGAGGTACCAGAACTGTACGAAAATAGCCTTCAAATATACCTCAAACTAGAATGTTCATTTTCTAATTCTATCTATGTCTTTTCAATATGGTGGAGTCTCAAGAAAAGGCGAGTCGTCATTTTACTTTCAAATGCGGATAATTCTATACACACATGAATTTGAACTGTGAACACTATTACTAGTGAGCTTAGCTGTTTCTGAGACTAAGGACGATTAGTTAAATCGCTGGTGAATCTGTCTTTTTATTGATTAGGATCCATTCAATGGTTTAATTTCACAATGTGTATAGATATGTTGATACAATAGATATTGTCAGTAGAATAGCAGCTCGGCTGAGTATAAGTTAAGGTGATTAAAGGCTATTTCTTCAAAATTTCATTGGGCTTGATATAGGTGGCAGCAGTCGTGGTTGACGATATCTAGACTTGGCGGAATGATACACCCTCTCCCTAGATTTGCAATGATGTTCAGAATCGGTTTTCAGTGCCCTATTTTTCATGTCGGAGTAATCTGCAACCAGAAGAGGTAAATCAGACGCTCTACGTCTGCGTCGTTCAGTTTTAGTTTCCTGTTTTGACTCGATCTCATTCCCGTTAGTTGGAGTCGAACGTTCATTGGCTCTTCTTGTCTGGTGTAATTCACGCCAAAATTTGTTGTCTGCTGCTGAAAAGAGGTTGTTGTATGGTAAATCTGGCACCTTTTCTAAGGAGGTACATGTATCTTCATAGAGTGGTATTTTAGGTGGCTCGACCTCGGGTTCCGGTTCATCTGGGACGTCATATCCGTAATTTATCGGATAAAAGATCGACGTCTTACGCTCTGGTTCGTGTTCTTTGCTCCCAGGTTGCAGTTGATTCTGCGAAGCTCTTTCAACTTTCTGGTGTCCATGTACTTTAGAAAGTTTGTCCACTAGGGAAAATAATTTCTTTTTGCTCGTCGAATGTCGAAGCTTTATCAAATCTGAATAATTCACGGTCTGCTTTTGTCGCTTCCGTTTTTTCTTTGAGTACATTTCAATATTGAAATCATTTGGATCGGTCGACACTTCCGGTACCTTTGGTGGATCATTGCAGCTTTCCTGAAGGTTTTTAGTCAGGATGTCCATGGGATTTGTTTCTTGTAGTTCGACAGTCGGCTCCGTGTCCTTTCCATCTTTGTTGATTTCCTCGTTCGATTCACCTTCGACCTCGACTGCTATAGTCGGAATAACGGTTTCTGACGTTTGCTCAACATCGTGTTTGTCTGCAACGTCACCCTTGTCAACATTTTCCTCATTTTCTTGGAAATTTGTATCAAATTCAGATCCACTATCAGACTGTCGATCGTCTGCGTTCTGTTCTACTTCTTCAACAATTGGGGGTAATTTCAAACTTTTCATTTCTGCTTCCAATTTTGCCTTCCGTTCTCGTTCTTCGCGCTCTTTTCTGTTATGACGTAATTTCCTAGAGTAGTGTACCATGGTACGTCGCAGCTGACATTGTTGTCGTTTGATATTATTTAGAGTTAATGTCAGATCTGCGCGGTACGTCTGCACACGTTTCTGACATTCGACATGGCTACCCACAATTCTGGTCACTGTCAAATGGTTCACTTCGCTATGTCGAACTTTACCGAACAGAATCTCGCTTTGTATCTTGGTTTTTGTTCTTTGAGCTCTGAAAATTAAAATTAAAAGAATACAGTCTTTTAAACATGTGGGATATAAAATAAAACCAGTTGCCATCCACGCATCGTGCATTAAGAAAAAACATGACCTCGGGACAATGCCCAGTTTAAACGATGTTAATTGTGCGATTTGGGTTTATTAACACCGCATCCTTAAAGAAGCGTCCACATAGCTTATAATCATCCTGTATATTGTAAATGATATCAGATCATTAGATAGTTAATACAGAAGAGAACAAGTATACTGATACCTTTTTCTCAGACCATCGATATCAATGACGTCCATTTTGTTTTGTAATTACAGAAATCACAGCATTCGGCAGAAATAATATCTGAATTCACATTCTACTGGACAATTTCATGAACTTTAATTCCAACGACACAATGACACTCTGGGTAAAATATACCCTGAACAATCAGATTGAAGACATAGGCTACTGGAATCACAGCGAAATCCCAAAATGAAAACGAAAGACACCAGATTTTTCAGAAAATTTGAATCACTGTGAATTCCATTAGAAGATCAGTCAGAAATCAAACGAAATAAATTTAAAGATATGACAGAGAGAACGTCACTAAGGACTATGAAACTCGGCGACTGTCAATCAAATATTGGTATCCAATGAACCAATAAAAATCTAATAAATTTAACATAATATAGATCGGTGTCGAACTCATCTTCAGTTTAATCCGATAGTTTAATATAGTCAAGGCTGACCTACACAACGGTGATTAAAATACAGCTCTAGATACTTTCATTACAATACAGCTCTAGATACTTTCATTACAATACAGCTCTAGATACTTTCATTAAAATACAGCTCTAGATACTTTCATTACAATACAGCTCTAGATACTTTCATTAAAATACAGCTCTTGATATTTAATTAAAATACAGTCCTAGGTATTTTATAAAAATACAGCTCTAGATACTTTCATTACAATACAGCTCTAGGTATTTCATTAAAATACAGCTCTTGATATTTCATTAAAATACAGCTCTTGATAATTCAGTAAAATACAGCTCTAGATATTTCATTAGCTCTAGATATTTCATTAAAATACAGCTCTAGATATTTCAGTAAAATACAGCTCTAGATATTTCATTAGCTCTAGATATTTCATTAAAATACAGCTCTAGATACTTTCATTAAAATACAGCTCTAGATACTTTCATTAAAATACAGCTCTAGATACTTTCATTACAATACAGCTCTAGATATTTCATTAAAATACAGCTCTTGATATTTCATTGAAATACAGCTCTAGATATTTCATTAAAATACAGCTCTAGATATTTCATTGAAATACAGCTCTAGATATTTCATTAAAATACAGCTCTAGGTATTTCATTAAAATACAGCTCTAGGTATTTCATTAAAATACAGCTCTAGATATTTCATTAAAATACAGCTCTTGATATTTCATTAAAATACAGCTCTAGATATTTCATTAAAAAACAGCTCTAGGTATTTCATTAAAATACAGCTCTAGGTATTTCATTTAAATACAGCTCTAGATATTTCATTACAATACAGCTCTAGATACTTTCATTAAAATACAGCTCTAGATACTTTCATTACAATACAGCTCTAGATACTTTCATTACAATACAGCTCTAGATACTTTCATTAAAATACAGCTCTAGATACTTTCATTACAATACAGCTCTAGATACTTTCATTAAAATACAGCTCTAGATACTTTCATTACAATACAGCTCTAGATACTTTCATTACAATACAGCTCTAGATACTTTCATTACAATACAGCTCTAGATACTTTCATTACAATACAGCTCTAGATACTTTTATTAAAATACAGCTCTAGATATTTAATTAAAATACAGTCCTAGGTATTTTATAAAAATACAGCTCTAGATATTTAATTAAAATACAGTGCTAGGTATTTTATAAAAATACAGCTCTAGATATTTAATTAAAATACAGCTCTAGATATTTAATTAAAATACAGCTCTAGATATTTAATTAAAATACAGTCCTGGGTATTTTATAAAAATACAGCTCTTGATATTTAATTAAAATACAGCCATGGGTATTTTATAAAAATACAGCTCTTGATATTTCATTAAAATATAGCTCTAGATATTTTATAAAAATACAGCTCTTGATATTTCATTAAAATACAGTCCTAGGTATTTTATAAAAATACAGCTCTAGATATTTCATTAAAATACAGCTCTAGATATTTCATTAAAATACAGCTCTAGATATTTAATTAAAATACAGTCCTAGGTATTTTATAAAAATACAGCTCTAGATATTTAATTAAAATACAGTGCTAGGTATTTTATAAAAATACAGCTCTAGATATTTAATTAAAATACAGCTCTAGATATTTCATTAAAATACAGCTCTAGATATTTCATTAAAATACAGCTCTAGATATTTAATTAAAATACAGTCCTGGGTATTTTATAAAAATACAGCTCTTGATATTTAATTAAAATACAGCCCTTGGTATTTTATAAAAATACAGCTCTTGATATTTCATTAAAATATAGCTCTAGATATTTAATTAAAATACAGTCCTGGATATTTTATAAAAATACAGCTCTTGATATTTCATTAAAATATAGCTCTAGATATTTCATTAAAATACAGCTCTAGGTATTTCATTAAAATACGGCTCTTGGTATTTCATTAAAATACAGCTCTAGATATTTCATTAAAATACAGCTCTAGATATTTCATTAAAATACAGCTCTTGATATTTAATTAAAATACAGCCCTGGGTATTTTATAAAAATACAGCTCTTGATATTTCATTAAAATATAGCTCTAGGTATTTCATTAAAATACAGCTCTAGGTATTTCATTACAATACAGCTCTAGATACTTTCATTACAATACAGCTCTAGATACTTTCATTACAATACAGCTCTAGATACTTTCATTACAATACAGCTCTAGATACTTTCATTACAATACAGCTCTAGATACTTTCATTACAATACAGCTCTAGATACTTTCATTACAATACAGCTCTAGATACTTTCATTACAATACAGCACTAGATACTTTCATTACAATACAGCTCTAGATACTTTCATTAAAATACAGCTCTAGATACTTTCATTACAATACAGCTCTAGATACTTTCATTACAATACAGCTCTAGATACTTTCATTACAATACAGCTCTAGATACTTTCATTACAATACAGCTCTAGATACTTTCATTAAAATACAGCTCTAGATACTTTCATTACAATACAGCTCTAGATACTTTCATTAAAATACAGCTCTAGATACTTTCATTACAATACAGCTCTAGATACTTTCATTACAATACAGCTCTAGATACTTTCATTACAATACAGCTCTAGATACTTTCATTACAATAAAGCTCTAGATACTTTCATTACAATACAGCTCTAGATACTTTCATTAAAATACAGCTCTAGATATTTCATTACAATACAGCTCTAGATACTTTCATTACAATACAGCTCTAGATACTTTCATTAAAATACAGCTCTAGATACTTTCATTACAATACAGCTCTAGATACTTTCATTAAAATACAGTCCTGGGTATTTTATAAAAATACAGCTCTAGATATTTCATTAAAATACAGCTCTAGATATTTAATTAAAATACAGTCCTGGGTATTTTATAAAAATACAGCTCTTGATATTTAATTAAAATACAGCCCTGGGTATTTTATAAAAATACAGCTCTTGATATTTCATTAAAATATAGCTCTAGATATTTCATTAAAATACAGCTCTAGGTATTTCATTAAAATACGGCTCTTGGTATTTCATTGAAATACAGCTCTTGATATTTCATTGAAATACAGCTCTAGATATTTCATTAAAATACAGCTCTAGGTATTTCATTAAAATACAGCTCTAGGTATTTCATTTAAATACAGCTCAGCTCTAGGTATTTCATTAAAATACGGCTCTAGGTATTCCATTTAAATACAGCTCAGCTCTAGGTGTTTCATTAAAATACAGCTCTAGGTATTTCATAAAAATACAGCTCTAGGTATTTCATTTAAATACAGCTCAGCTCTAGGTATTTCATTAAAATACGGCTCTAGGTATTTCATTAAAATACAGCTCTAGGTATTTCATTAAAATACAGCTCTAGGTATTTCATTTAAATACAGCTCAGCTCTAGATATTTCATTAAAATACAGCTCTAGGTATTTCATTAAAATACGGCTCTTGGTATTTCATTGAAATACAGCTCTTGATATTTCATTGAAATACAGCTCTAGATATTTCATTAAAATACAGCTCTAGGTATTTCATTAAAATACAGCTCTAGGTATTTCATTTAAATACAGCTCAGCTCTAGGTATTTCATTAAAATACAGCTCTATGTATTTCATTAAAATACGGCTCTAGGTATTTCATTAAAATACAGCTCTAGGTATTTCATTTAAATACAGCTCAGCTCTAGGTATTTCATTAAAATACAGCTCTAGGTATTTCATTAAAATACGGCTCTAGGTATTTCATTAAAATACAGCTCTAGGTATTTCATTTAAATACAGCTCAGCTCTAGGTATTTCATTGAAATACAGCTCTAGGTATTTCATTAAAATACGGCTCTAGGTATTTCATTAAAATACAGCTCTAGGTATTTCATTTAAATACAGCTCAGCTCTAGGTATTTCATTAAAATACGGCTCTAGGTATTTCATTAAAATACAGCTCTAGGTATTTCAGCGTCAATCTTAAAATACTGTCCTTGATCTTTATCCTTTTCCTGAGCTAATAAAACAAACAGTCCACCGAAAATAGAACTAGATGAACTATCTAGATCTGTCTAACTAAGATTGAGACGACCCTAACCATAAAATAAATTGAATATACTGGTATGACAGGAGAGAAGTATATCAATATATCTACCAGAAAATAAGAGGATTAAATCAAACTAGTTGTACGCTCTATATTTTATATTATTGTTTAAATCACTTCAATATCTCCAAAACATCTTCATTATTAATAACAGAATGAATGAAAGAATGAATGAATGAACAAAGGGATGAATAACAAACGAACAAAGGGACGAATATACGAAAGATTGATTACACGATAGAATCCATGATTAAATACTTGGAATTGAAAAATATTAATAAAATCATGAGGATTCGACGGGTTGACAAACTTATTCGCAAAGAGGTATCAGGTGTTTCGGAAAAGTAAGCATGTCCTGGTGTGCTATAAACATTCTCTATGGCTTAGTTGAGAGATAAGATTTTTTCCATGTTCAATCTGTAACAGCTATAAAAGCTACATGCCATACGAAACTAGGTGTGGTTCTTACGTCATATCCTTTGCAGGAACGACGTACAGTGTCGTATTGGCTACAGGCTACACTAGTGCCATCGTCTCTTCAAAAGTTCCAAAACTATATCTAATTACCCATAAGGGGTGTGGTTTTAACGACGATGCAAGTGCGTAGAAGTGTAGCTCGGATCCGAATCTGAATTTTCTTGTCACTAATGATATATCATTGATTAAACTATATGCATGTAAATGTTTGTGATCTATTACCAACGTAATCACGTCCCACGAGGCCTACAAGGTAAACATTACCTATCAGACGAATGAATGAACCGATTGTTTCATTCTGAGAAGGTAACAGATTGCTGTTCCCACTAACTTCATGTGAATTATATTAATGATAAGTCCGATAACGATGTGATGTCTGTCAAAAAGTCAGGTCGATTTCGAGGATTCTAATTTTGTTACACATTAACATGGATTTGACAGTGGGATACATTTCGCTGTGTGTAGTGTTTGGAATAGTGTCAGTGATTACTCAGGATGTCGACCATAAAGTTTATAATCTTACAATACGCATGCCTAATGTGATTTCTCCTCGGGTATATAATTTTTTAATAATCTGGCGGAGCCTTTTCTCATCACTCATACGAATCTAATTGGACCTCTGATAGTTCGTTTTTGGGGAGAGTTCGGAACTATCACTATAGCGATACCCGCTACAGTAGCCTACTAATTACTTTGATGTAATCAAACAAACTCATCAATAGAAGTGCTTAAATTAAAATTCTATTATATGTGGAATCCAACAAGTTCGTTCAAAATTTCATAATTGGTTTTATTTAATTTCAGCCAGATGCGTTAGTCTGTCATGGGATAAAATTGGACCCAGAGGAAACGTATGTAGGTAATTTCATCTTGTAAATTAAAGAATTATTTTGTTATGAAGTACCTTATTCCTCTCAAAATAAATCATGAAATAAGGCATTTTTCTCGTAAAATATTTCTATATTTCAGTGAGTTATATTCCCCATGCCTCGGCTGATGTAGCTCATCATATGATGGTATTTGGTTGTATTTTACCAGCAAGTCATGAACCATCGTGGTAAGTTATTATTTCACAAAGCACAATGGAAGTATTGGTTTTAAAATCATCGCGTCTGAGTTGAGTGTGAGTTATTACAGCGATACAAAAAGACAAATTGGGAGGTTGAAAGATTATCAGAGAATACATAATCTATACACATAAAAAAAGATCAAACGTAATTCCAGCAAGACAATGTCGGATATTCTACAATATCCATGTACCCACACGTTACCAAAATACATCCGAGGGGTAGTCTTAACTTACAGTTGTACGAAGAAGGGAAAATCCCACCCCTTGCGTGATGATTTTGTAGGTTGTGTAACGAGAATCATGAAGATTTTGAGACGGAAGTTTGTGGTAAAGGTGAAAAACAAGTAGTATTTGCCTGGGCATTGGACGCTCCCTCATTTCAATTCCCTGACGGTAAGTTCTAATAAATACGCTGTCAATTACTGAACAACGTCGAAATAATCTATATCATTGCATACCTCTCCTGAAGGTTAGTGAGCCTATCGTTTCAACAATTTACATTGTCATCGCCAGTTTATATGGTATGCTACCCATGGGTTGTATTATACAAGACGTTTCAACAATTTACAATGCTATCATCAGTTTTTAGTATATTACTAGTGGATTTTCATGTACACGATATTTCAACAATTTACACTGCTATCACCTGTATATTATGGTATATTACTAGATTTTCATGTACACAGCGTTTCAACAATTTACATTACCATCAACTATTTATGTGATATATTTCAGGAGTTGGACTAAGATTAAGTGGTACTACTGGAGTAAACTATATTGTTATTCAACTACATTATAAACATATATTCCCACGTAAGTTTGTTCTTATTATCCTGGTGGGGCATTATCAGATGGTTGTATGATTTAAATAGAGATGAACAAAGATGATTTCAGTTGATTTGTGTTGTTTCTTTTCACCACGCACAAGTATGCTGTAACATGGGAATTGTCTTTTCTTGGAAGTCCAACTCTTCAAAGACGAATTGATTTTAAACTTGACTCTTGTTATTTTTTAAGCTGGAAGAACAGATAATTCTGGTGTAACATTACAGATGACACGTGAAAGGTTTGTGTCAATTGATTTAAAAGAAATAGAGAAAATAAACATCTTAAATTTTTACACAGAACTTAGCAAAATAGAGTGCAGTTTTACGTCTTATTGCTCGGCAATTATTTTGGTTCATGAATTAACTGTATATATCTGTCTATTTCTTTCAGACAGCCGAAACAAGCTGGATTTTATGTGATTGGAACTCATGGATATATTCCTCCAAAACAACGAGGTAGGTCTGGCTCAATCGTACTTCATGATTTTAATCCATGCATTTCGAAAGAAACCCAGAATCAGCTGATAGGATGTTTTCAGACACCAACGAGACGAGATGATGGCTAAAGACAACTGATGATATTATGAAAGAATTTTGTTTTGGTCGTTATAAATAATATCGATATGTCATCATAGGCAAATTGGATATTGAATGTCGAGTCATCTTATTTTGCAGCGTTCACAATGGAAACGGCGTGTAAATATGAAAACGAGTATCCTATTTATCCCATTGGTTATAGAACCCATTCCCACAATCTGGGTAGGTCAATTATTAATCATATACGTATATTTGCGTATACATTGCGCATTATTTTGCCCGAATATGACTAGTCAAATGTACCATAACCCAACAAGTCACTGTGAATATAACTTCATCGGGATCAGCAGGCCCTTGGCTGAAGTCTTGGCATTGATCTTTCTTGGCATTGATCTTTCTTTGCATTGATCTTTCTTGGATTATCTATACCCTCCTGTAGTTAGGTCGACTTGAATGATGTTGAAATATGACTTATTAAAGGTCACCCGACTTCCACACGCCGATCTAGATTAAATCTCACTACCGACATTTCCTCAACTCATCCAAGCACATGACCGCAAAAGGTGTTGTCTTTAACGGACTAGATTTTGGCAAATTTTGAATTTAATTTATATTGATCGTAATGTAATGTTTTTACAGGAGTAGTGACGTCAGGTTATAGAATTCGAGATGGAACGTGGATAGAAATAGGTCGAATGTCTCCCCAGTTACCAGAAACATTTTATAATGTAACAAACCATGTAGAGGTTAGACCAGGGGATGTTCTGGTACGTTTTCATTATTTCAAGCTAATAGAGGAACTCTTTCTCAGACTTTTCCTCAATATCTGATACTTCAATTGGTGCTTCTCTAGTTTTTGGTCCATCCTTGAGGCATTTAGTAGATACGCCCCTGGATTATAAAGACTGTCGTTATTTATGGTTGATAACTATTATAATATTGTAGGCAGCACGATGTACCATGAACAGTGTGAAAAGAACACATAATACACACATAGGGTATGATTTTCACTTTTAAATATAATTTACAACTAAGCTATAGTCGGTTGACGGCACTAGTAGGTAAGGTACTGGTGCCTCTGCTACAGTCCAAGCAAATCTTACGAAAGATCATTTCAGTTTATCTGAATGTTGCAGAGTGTTTGTGGAGCGATCACAGTAGCAAGCATAGCAGGTTATTAAAAATACAAGAATTCAAATATGCTTATCATTCTGAAGAATTTCTCACTGACGACATGGAGTTGCCCAGCTTTCTTGGTCTTGCAAATAGGACATTGAATCACCATTGTTTATATTTTCAGTCCTACCAATGCCGATGAAATGTGTAATTTCTATGTTTTATATTATACCTACTGGAAACCAAATCTTCAAGCACAATTCTGTTTCCGTAATGCCCAGGATTTTCATTGGAACGATTATTTTGAAAATATTCCCGATACTGCTAGTTCATTGGTTGGAATCAAAGGAGTGGATAAAGTCCGTAAAATGTTTGATTTACACCCACCATTGGCACCAAGTTCCAGACTTTGGCATGATACAATGTAAATTTGGAATTAAATTTGGGAATTTGTTGTTTTTGTTGGTACATTTTGTTTAAATCAAAAATTTACATGGTCTGGAATAAATCTTTGTTGATATAAATAATATAACTATATACACTTAAACAAGACAACCTTTCATAACAAAGCATAATTTTGCATTCGGATATTGTTTTTTTTTGCACCCTCTTGCAATAAGCTACTCAACAAGAACCATGCTCAACGTTAGATCTGTGAGAGCCGAGACATACCAAGTTTTGCCCTCCCCCCCCCCCCCCCTTTTCACTTTTAAATTTCTTCTACACTTCTACACTTTGCCTGGTGCTGTGAGCACGCCACTACTGAAGACAAACCCTTAATGTAATATTTATGTTGCGTATAACAATCCTCCGCTCCACTGACATCCCCACCCTCGTTTCTAGTCCTAGCTATAATCACTAGAAGTCTGTATAATATTACGTATTCTGTCAGCATCTTGTAGTAACTGGTCATTATTTTTATCAATCTTCAAGGCTGCCTCATAATCCATCAAACCTGGTAGAAAAAATAACGAGTATGAAGACCTTTGTTTGGAGAAAAAACAACTACAATTCGCGTAAGCTTCAGAGCCTAGTTAAAAACTAGAACTGTGAACGGCTCCGAGCGTGTCAAGAAGACCTTAACCTATGACTTGTGGGACATCTTAGAACTTCTATTTATTTTCAACGAGAGTTACCTACCTTCTACATACATCTCTAATTCACAGAAAGACGTTCCTCGACGAATATGAGCTTTAACTCGACTGGCTGCATTCTGTGGTACAGCAGGTGTCAATAATTCTAAAGCCTAGAAAATATCAAATCATTAAAAATCACCATATTAAAATAGTATAAGAAAATTCTTAAAAAATATGACAGAAAAGATTCTTAACTTGGCCAACATGTGCTAAATTTCTGTTCAAAAGTTTTTATATAAAACATGGTGCTTACAACATGAGTGAAAAATTCAAGGACTTCATAAGGAAAACTTTCAGATCTTTCTTTCCATTTGCAGGGATTTTCAAGATCTAGCAAGGATTTTCAAGGAATCTTCAGACAACACTCTTGTTTCTAGAAAACTTGTAAAGCTATACAAGGATCTTTACAAACCATCTGAAATCTTGACTTTAAACCCTGTAAATGTAAAACTACAAACCTTGGAGCTGTCCTCTACAGCCTTGAAGAAGTTTCTAATTTTCAGATGGCAGGCGGCTCTATTAGAATATAAACCGGGGATATTGGGGTTGAGTCGAATGGCGTGACTATAAACACTGATAGCTGATTGGTAGTCTCCAGACGCAAAAAACGAACTGAAAATAAAGAAAATTTATTACCTTATCGGGTAAGTCGAGGAGATATATGTGAGGAGATCAGGGTCCAATTTATAATATAAACATGGGCGGTCTATATCATTTTTGGGTAATTTGATATGATTTTGAATATTACAGACCTATTCATGATGTCTGACGAAGGCTATTTTCAACCAGGCATTTTAGACAGACAAGCGGACATATCCGGCAAATATAACCAAATCAACAGCCCTGGTAAAACTTTAAGAATTTGAAACTAAATATGATAGACTTTTAATGTCTGTTGCTACTTTAGAATTTGATTTTAAATCAAATACGATATTTAAATAAATTAGTTCTGACTGACTTACTTCCCCTTGTCTCGTAACCACAGTGGATTTTTCTCCTCTTCAGATAAATCTTTATCTTCTAGTTCTACCACACGTCGTGATTCAGCTTGTTTTTTTAACCACTCATCTTCCAGTGGGGTGGTGGATTCCCGTACGGGAGTGGGGAAGACACGCGGCGTATGTTTTATTGTTATATGACCAGTTTGTCTGACTCCAGAGTCAAACACATTTTCTTTCTTCTCAGCTAATAAATAAATCAGAATTATCAGAAAAGTAGAGATGGAAAAAATGGGATGATGTTGTCTAAAATACTTGTACCAAATTATAGTGACTAGGGTGGTTGAAAGGTAACAAGTTACTATCCAACAGAAGGCACTGGCACAGGAGGGTTAAATTAATTGTAGAGGTTAGGGGGGTTGAAAGGTAACAAGTTACTATCCAACAGAAGGCACTGGCACAGGAGGGTTAAATTAATTGTAGAGCTTAGGGTGGTTGAAAGGTAACAAGTTACTATCCAACAGAAGGCACTGGCACAGGAGGGTTAAATTAATTGTAGAGGTTAGGGTGGTTGAAAGGTAACAAGTTACTATCCAACAGAAGGCACTGGCACAGGAGGGTTAAATTAATTGTAGAGGTTAGGGTGGTTGAAAGGTAACAAGTTACTATCCAACAGAAGGCACTGGCACAGGAGGATTAAATTAATTGTAGAGGTTAGGGTGGTTGAAAGGTAACAAGTTACTATCCAACAGAAGACACTGGCATGGAGAAATTTCAGCTAACTGTGTCAATATTAAAAAATTAAAATATGACCTCCAAATTAAGAATCAAATTATTTTCAAATACTGGGTTTCAATTTAAATCTCACCATTTTCTTTTTCCGCGGCTTTCAATTTCTCTTTTTTAATTTTATTATTTATTTTTTCTTCTTGAAGTTTTTCTTTCAACAGCCTTTCCTTTTCCTAGAAATAGATTTAATATTTAGTAATCTTTATTTTACAGGAATCAGCTTTAATATCAGGTCCTGGAGGTTCCTGTCTACCAGTTGTTCCTTTAACCAGTCTCTTAAAATGATTTTACAAGGATAGTTACCAGGATTTGAAGGATCCTGTCTACCAGCTGGCCGTTATTCAATGTTATTTATCATTATTCTATTTTACGAGAATGACAACTTAAAGACCCTTAACCAAATTTCTTGTCAAGGATAACAAGTTCACGAGGAGCCCGTCCAAAGTCTAAGAAAGTGAGGTATCTCAAGGTATCTTGTAATAGGTAATTATTGAATCCCTTTAAAAGAGTTTGATGTAAATAATTTTTACCTGTTCAGCAATTTTAATTTGTTCGTCTTTCCATCTTTCTAAATCATCTGTAGCTTTATTTCTCTCTGATTGTTTTAAATCAGCTATTCTCTGTCTATCACTTTCTTCAATCTATAAAACACAACAAAATATCACAATAATTCATTATCATATCTATTAAAACTAGATTAAAATTTGGTTTCTTTATTTTTACTGATATATTTCATATGTCTTGTAATCTAACAATATTTCTATAACAGTAGTGTTCTAATGACGTAACTCTTATTAAATATTTAATATATAAAACAACACAAGAGAATATATTATGGTATAACATACTCCTTAATAAAAAGTACAAAAGGTTTCAACACAATTTACACATATTGATATCAGATGACATATATGCAAAATGTGAATCTGTTTGCGAATATTCAAGTTTGTCCCATCTGATTAAAAAAGAAATAGAAACATTTACCAACCTCCATCATCTGGTTAATAGAAAATTTCTCATTATTTCTTTTTACTTCGGATTTTCCTTTTTCTTTTTCTTGGGCTCTTTTATGAACTTTTTCTATTGCTTCTTCTCTTTTCTGTTTCATTATTTCTTTGTTTACTATAAAATATAGAAATATAAAGTAATATAACTTAAACATCACTTGGAATTGACAAGCACAATTCACCAGGCCACATATTTTCGAAACGATCTTGGCTCTAATATGTCCTAGAATTAATGTTAGAGGATAAAAACCTAGGACATCCTAGAGCTAAGATCGTTTAGAGAATACATGGCCAGACGCTTGTGGCTGCTAGAAGTGAAAGGGTTATAGTCATGATCGAAGCTAAAAATGGAGGCGAACAAACCTGAATCTGGTGATTGAAGTTGAGACCATTCTATTGATTCTGTTTTCTTCAGTTTAAATATAACAGCACCATTACCAAGTTGAGCTGAGCTTCCCTCATCATCCACAGGGTGTGACAATAAACATTCAAATATATATGGTGGATAGCTGACCTGGAAAAAAGACAACTACTGATACCAAAATTTGTTTCTCAAAGATCCTTTTTACCAGCCAGCCCCCTAAACACTCTTGACAAGCTATATCTATTCAGTTACTTGCAATTTAATGAGCAGTAGAACAGCCCTATATCTAACAGGTATAGCAGACCTGTTTCTTATTTTGTATAGGAAACAGGAGAAATTTGGGAGAGGTAATGGCTAGTGATATGTACGCATGCACAGGCATAGACTAGACTTTCAACTTTATAGCAAGTTCACATTTGACCAAATTAGACCTGCCCCAGGAGAGAACATAATCGTTCAAAATGTTGCAATCCAGCCGATTTGAATTCTAATTTCTTCGATAGTTTTATAAGTTGCTCGGTGGTAATAAGATATGCTTATTAAGTGTTTACCTTCAAATATTCCTCCGAGGAAAATATATCAACTTTGTTCGTTTTGACGCCTTTCAGTGGCACTGTCAAATACACCATTTTATCATTTTGATCCCAAGAAAAGTCTTTTACAGCAATCGGCATTGTGGACTTCTTATTTTCCTCCCAAAACGTAAAAGAATTGAAAGACAGCAACTTGAAATGTGAACAAACACGAGTCACTAAACATGGCCGGCGTAAACAAATGTTTCAGCCAATCAGATTTAAGAATACAGAATTTTGATCGAATAAAAATGGAGTATTGATTTAGTGCGTGACAGTTTGTTGTGGATGTAAACAAACAAACTTCCGGTTGAAATGGTTTGACTAAACACCAAAAATACAAACAATAAAAAATAAGCAGCAAACATCACTTGAAAATTTGTTCAATGAAAATTGAATCTAATCGACCTGTTATTTTATTTCTCCTTCAAGACACTTTTTGAAATTACAAAGTGAAGCATGAAATCAAATGAACTGGACTCCCACTGTGTTTGCTTATCGCTACACTTCGGAACGAAGCTTTAGATGGAATGGAATAGCACATACAGTCTGTACGTATCAATGATAGCCAGAATCATTATTTCGCGTGGTATCAAATACCAAAATATTTTTGGCTATTCAAGTTATGACAGAAGAGAGTCCAGTTAATGAAAAAAAAATCAATAGTAAAGTGACAAAGGTGTTCTGGATAGGTGATCATAAAGCGTCTCGCGTTTTCACTTTTGCGGTTCCATGAATATAACAATGGGCAAACATTCTCAGATCTTCACCCGACCCCAAATTTTGTGGGCCTGAACCAATGCCAAAGAGATACATCATGTGTGTGTTGTATGGAATTATATACACTACAATAAAAATCGATGTTCCCTTTTTTAATACACTACTTATATTGTTAATCTTATTGTTCGCAAAGTCAAAGAGTATTGGAGTATTAACGTTACTATAGTAACCTTGTTATTGTAAAACCTCTGATGAGGGTCTGATAGATTAGCTTGAAGAAAAGAATACAACAGTTTTACTCTTAACGTGTAGGGAGGGGGGCTGGGGTGTGAGGGTGTGTGTGTGTGTGTGTGGGGAGGGGGGGGGGGGGGTGCTTATAAACAGGAATTATGACGAAGCGTTATCTCCCAATGTTCAACATTATATGGGTGATGTTGTCAGTCAGTAGATGAAGTAAGCTTTATTTCATATTTATTTGGCCTTACCTTTTTCATTAAAGGTAATATAATCACTACTATCTGTATAAAGTATTTACAACCTCTTTATAGCGTTTATGACATCAATATTTTAAAATACGCCCTTTAGATTTGACGTATATTGTCACTTGTAACATGATCCTACGTTACTCTAATATATCTCAAAAGTACAAGAATACATTAATTGATTCTTGCACATAGTACATGCAAAATTAAATCATTACCCAATTATCTCAACAGTCTCTTTTCATAAAGGGAATTATTTATGTATTTAATGTTACTATAGAAACATAACTTTGTTCATCCCCGTATTGATTGGTTTAATATAAGATGTAATATCAGGTAGGTCAAAGATGGCGTCTCATGAAAATGTCTTTCTCAGGTAAGCATTTATGTTTTCAGAATTTCATTGCTGTAGCAGACGACAATCTTAAGCGTTTAATAAGTCACGAGCTGGTAATCATTAATTATCGCCTCATTATAAACAATAAAATACTATCTCTTCTAGATTGTATCCATGTTCGTTTATAGAAATACCTTTTCAATAAATATCATATTAGTTATATTATTTAACATGTTAACTCTCCAAATGGGCGGTATCTTGCCCTGTCCTGCATAGCGTTCAATATTCAAATGGAGTTGCAAAAATAGTAAGTAAACCTTCATTTAAAGCATGGTTTGCAACCTAGGGGTAATCGTGAAAGCAAGATATCATGTTGTCGGATGGAATAAAATAAATGTCAGATTAAACTGGATACGAAATCCATTCTTGT
>NW_008707797.1:1447433-1450054 GCF_000327385.1 Lottia gigantea | reverse complement strand
TTGTGGGGGGAAAAAAAAAAAATTTCAATTAAAACGGGAGGAAAAACCCTTTTTTGGTTTTTTTTTTAAAAAAAAAAAAATTTTTTGGGGTTTAATTTCCCCCCCCCCCCCCCCCCCCCCCCCCCAAAAAAAAAACCACGTAAAGAGTGGTTGACGGGAAGAAGGCCTAATATGGGAGGGGTATGGGATTTGAATAAGATATATCCTTTTTAATATTTAGTGTTTTTCACTGTTATATGGCAAACCCTCCCTCCCCCACTCCCTCATATAAACGTCTATGTGTCTGCGTTTGTCAATGTACCGATGACTTTGATAAATGTAATTATTTTTGACAGTCAACATGTTGTAGAGTTGAGATAACGTGATTGATGACTAGCTTGACGACTTTTGATGGATTACAATTTATTAACTGTCACAATGTTTAAACCATACCTGGACCTGATAAATACTTACTTTATACCTGGGTTTAGTTCGGTGTGAGAGAGGTTATCTTGTCATTTCCTTTTGTCCTTGCTAAAAACACTGTGAAATTTATTAGTGATATAATAGTATTGTGCGCTGTCTGTTGTACTATTATGCAGTAATTATGGGACTATTGTGAAGGGGATATACGTTGTAAATTATGGTCACGTGACAATATTGTCTGTCTTCATCACAACAGTCTGGAGCAGGAAAGTGAAAAGTAAAACTTGAAACACACGTTCATTTCATTTAATAAAAAGTTTTGAGTGCTTTATTTCGTGTGTATTTTTGACTGTTAGAACTTGATGAGTTGAGCCCACTTTTTGTCTCTGTTAATTGTGGATTAAAAAAGGATTATTTTTTGGAGATATTAATATTCTAATGTAAAAAAGTGAGGAAGAGGAAGCCATATCAAAGAACTTGATGTAAGGTCTTTGATAAAGGTAATGCTTACTATTCTGATATTTTCAATTGTTGAAAATTGTTGTTTAATATGCATCGGTCTAATAAACACTATGCAACATCTCCCTTGGTAAATACACATAATTTGTACATAAAGGAAGCAAGAAATTTTATAGTACATCATTGAGATTAAGTTGTTTTAACAAATATTATACAATGTACACTGACAATATTTTCGGTAACTTGTTCGGGGAAAAGTCTCTATTACAAGTGAAAAGGTTGTAAGTATGAGGGCCTACATTTCAGGATCATGCGGTGTCTCTGTCTCTGAAATGAATAATTTTGTTAACGAGATGTAAATGACGAGTTCTATCCAATCAGAAATGGGCTATGAACCAAATGATTTATCTTAGACCTGCGAAAAATCAATGGATAATTCATGAATTTTACGAGGCCTCGCCTTGGAAAGACGCCTCAGATTTTGCACCCCCCCCCCCCCCCCCTTTTGAGGAATTTTCTAGAACTGCTCCTGGCCCACATGTTTTTGTTGCCTGAGTGTGTTGCCTAGATGTAATTGGAAATGTTGTCAGTATGAACAGATCTTTAGCCTAGTATATCCCAATCGACACACTTTGAATTTATTTGGATAGTTAATGACACAACGTCACTGGTGTAATATGTTTATATGGCTAGATAAAATACATGAATATAATCTTGATCAGAATATTCATCAGTATCATTATCACTAGTCGTTATAGTAATATTCATTACAAATTACAGTTATAAATACTACAATCAGAGGACAAGTTTTCTGATGCTCGTCAGGTGACATGGAAAAAGCCTCCGTTTGTTCATGGAAAAGACATAGGAATCGAGGCCCGTCTTTATGAACCTGATGTTTAATGTTTAACTTTCAAACATGGATAATTCTTGATACACATGTAATTGAAGACTCAAACTTTGACGGCGAGCTGTGAACACTATAACTGATTAGTTTAAAATCAAACGGTTCATCATACCTGTATAACAGAAGAATTTTAATGACTGATTAGTCAAGAGGGAAGAGGTTTTTTCACTCCAAATTAATAGTTTCAATATTGAATCATAAAATAACATCTGTCGATATTCTTATTTACGTTTTATCATGGTCTTTTTGTTGAAAAATACTTTTCTGATAATTCTTTTGATAAACAATGTATATCAAATAGGCCTACTTAATATTAGAATGTATATCAGTCATATACCTCATTGTGAAATATACTGCTATTTATTTCTCCAGAAAAGCTTGGCATAGCAACCAACAATATAAAATATTGAACAAGTCTATATATTATTCATATGAACTCATAAAACACACACAACTATTCATTAGTTTGATGAATATAATAGATATATGGAAATGAATGAAAAGCGAATTATTGGTCATCTGTTGTTAGCAATATCAGCTTGAAAATATGACAAATTGGGTGGGGTGACCATTGATGGCCAACTAGTGAGCAGATTGTGACACAAAACCAATGATTTGTAGGGATGACTGTATTGATTGAACAGATTGAACTTGGTACCATGGCAGTTTTATGTGTAGAACAAGCTAACAGATTGTGCTTGGTGCAATGCTAGTTTTCCATGTCCAACAGGCTAACAGATTGGGTTTGGTGCATTGGTAGCTTTCTGAGTCTAACTATAACTAACATAATTATGGGGTTTGGTACATTGGTAGCTTTCTATGTCGAAAGGATTGTGCTTGGTACAATAAC
>NW_008707797.1:1372990-1447160 GCF_000327385.1 Lottia gigantea | reverse complement strand
ATTTTTGAATAGTTGAAAACAACTAAAATGCCTTTTTTATTTTTCAGAGAAGGCTAGTAGAAATGCTTATGGTGGAGCATAATAAGGTATAATCCATATCAGTATTCACTGGCAGAATAACTAGAGTGACAGTGACGGAGAGTCTCCCTGGCGTATACCTCCCACCTGGATATCATGGTGCATGCAAAACTGTGATACTGAAACGCCTTTCCCCGACCAGTGCTTTTAAAAGTAAATAAGACAATAGGTCACCAATTTCACCTTTAAGATTTCTAAACTACCAAACCATCCAATTGATCCTAATCCTTATACCAACAACCACCAATATCAACAACCACCGACATCAACAACCACCAATATCAACAACCACCAATATCAGCAACCACCAATATCAACAACCACCAATATCAACAACCACCAATATCAGCAACCACCAATATCAACAACCACCAACATCAACAACCACCAATACCAACAACCACCAATATCAACAACCTTGACTACCATCAGCAACCAATATCAGCAACCACCAATATCAACAACCACCAATATCAACAACCACCAATATCAGCAACCACCAATATCAACAACCACCAATATCAACAACCACCAATATCAACAACCACCAATATCATCAACAACCAATATCAACAACCACCAATATCAACAACCACCAATATCAACAACTACCAATATCAACAACCACTAATATCAACCACCTTGACTACCATCAACAACCAATATCAACAACCACCAATATCAACAACCACCAATAGCAACAACCACCAATATCAACCACCTTGACTACCATCAACAACCAATATCAACAACCACCAATATCAACAACCACCAATATCAACAACCACCAATAGCAACAACCACCAATATCAACAACCTTGACTACCATCAACAACCACCACCAATATCAACTACCACGACTACCATCAACAACCACCAATATCAACAACTATACATGTATTAACCTAGTAACGAACCAACAACTACTATTACCCGAACTAAAGTGGTGAGTGTATTTATAAGACTTTGTTGTCATCAATATCCTCTTAAACAGGCGTGACACGGAAATAGAATCTCTGCACTGTAAGTGAATAACATCTTTATTTGTTACGACTGTCTAACACCAATAAAGTTTTTCTCTTGTCTAGTCATTTCCTGGACACCACCTTTTTTCTGAAAGTTTGAATTAAAAACACGTTTTTTTGACTCCAGCATAACACGATTTACTAATGTATCGTTTAATATTGAGAGCAGTATTAATTGGTCACATCGATTTGTAAATTTTCTTTCTCGCGTCTACTTCAGTCTGGTTATTTTTTCCTGGTGAAATGATGATGAGCTATTGATTATTGATTATTGATTAATTATTCATTTTGATGAACGGACAGGATTCATTGAACTTCATTTTACGAAGAAGAATGAGAAGATCTCATCTGTGTTGTTACAGGCTATTAGTAGAAGTTAGACGCAGACAGAACGATGCTCTGTTTTGAAGAAAAAACACACAAAGTGCTGAGATTGGATGTAGCTGATGTTTAATGAAGATTGGACAGTGTCCCGTACTATAGTAAATACTCTGTGTATGGATACATGAAAATTAATTTACTTTAAGTTTACTATTCATTTACAAGTGAACACAAGTGATTGTGTTATTTATAAAAGAAGTGAACACAAGTGATTGTGTTATTTATAAAAGAAGTGAACACAAGTGATTGTGTTATTTATAAAAGAAGTGAACACAAGTGATTGTGTTATTTATAAAAGAAGTGAACACAAGTGATTGTGTTATTTATAAAAGAAGTGAACACAAGTGATTGTGTTATTTATAAACTGTGTGATTGAAATTGGAAAAGGTCCTGTACTAAGGTAAATACACTGTTAATGGATACGAGATGTACTTTGTGTTGAATGTTTTCGAAAACCAATCACTCATATAAACATTAGTCACAGTTCATAGTTCAATAACCATTGTCGTGGACAGTATATACCCATGTGGAATTACCTTGAAACAGGTGGTCGGTGATTCTATAATTGTATAAGTGCGAACCATTTTCTGGAACATAACGCAGAGCTAGGTGATATCTGGTAATTCTAAAAGCTGGCTATAGTACTACAGTGGACAATTTTTAAAAATAAATACAGTGTTGAGCATTTCAATATACAGACAATAGTACAGAATTAGCCATAGTACAATAAACCAAAGGACAAACACCTACAGCTAGATTTCAGGAACAATGACACTCTCAAGGAAAATATTTGCTTTTATTGTGCTGCTATGCCTAGTATTGTTCTGTATGGTACCGTTATTCAAAATAAATGACAGTTGGGTGGAGATGAACCCTGTTATACAGTTTCAGTAAGTATTGCTTTGAAATATGTCCAATATAGTTCTTTACTTTTTTTCCCCAAAACACCGAAAGTCCAATAGCTCAGCCAAACCAGGTCCATAGGCCAGACTTGATAGTTCAGAGGGGCAAGCAATATATCTGGAGGGGCATTGTATGGTGTTTAGTTGCAGTATTAGAATTATAAACATTTTTTCACGGATGCAATCCATTTTTCCGGGGGCAGCATTACATTTTTAAAGGAGTGGTACGATTTTGTACAATTCTAGTATTTGAATAGTTTATATATATATAAGATCTGTCGAATCTGTCCCTTGAAAGCTATCAAGGCCTTCAGTCCCCGGACTGAATTAGACCTGCCACCATAACTGAAACTTGACACTTTTTGTAGCATTCCAGGTTTTAGTGATGTTAAAACTAAAATTGTTCACTGGATAGTAGTGACTACGGTATCCTCCTCACCTCAAGACTACATTAACCAGTTGTCTACCAATTTACCACTGTGGAATATCGTAATTGTGGCCAACCATAAAACACCAAGCAATTTAAAGTAAGTTATTTTCTGCAAACGAAAAGGGAGTAAACTTAGGTTCCTGCTATAGTAACATTTCCTCAAGGGGTAGGCAACCTTTTAAAGCCTCAATTAAGTCTTAGCCATATTTGTAACTGTCAGACCGCAAGTAGTCCGTCTAACTTGATGTCTTGGAAGATGGAGACAATTAATATCAGTGAGTGTAAAACTCCATTTCATTCCTAGATAACAATTTCAGCACTGTATTTTATTTTACAGGTGTAAAAAATGTTTTGTACTGAGTGTCAAAACTCAAAATACGTCACCATTTAAAATCGGCAAAAATAGTTCTCCAAAGAACATTGGATATCTCTACGCTATATCTCGAGGAGCGAAGTTTATTTACGACACAGAAGAGAGTTATCTCCCTGTCAACAAGTTAGCGGACTTCTGGTTGGCGGGAGATACGACTGGTCTTATTTATAACGGTCAACAACATGTATTTGATGTGTACAGACATTTCGGACGCTCTTCAATAAAACAACGAGGCTTTCCACTCAGGATGAAACGACCACCCCGGGACAACATCTTCAAACTTTCAAACAATTTCAAAACACCGTTAATACAACACGCGCTAATCAATGGTGACCCGGATATTGATGAAATTATCAAAATGGCGTTAAGTTCTAAAACCATCAAAGCTAATAAGACTTTTGACGAGAGAACGCCACCAGTTGTTATTCCCAAAGGAGTTATGGCGCCTTATAATTCTAAAAATACATTGTTTCTGGCTGATGCATTCTGGGCTTTGTTACTTCCGGTGACGTCATTTGAGTCTAACCGTGATATCGCGAGATCTTATTGGGGTCAAAGGTTATTATGGGAAATTGGAGGCACTGTGGGCTTCTTTCCGCCTAATATGTTTCATCAACATGCCGTGAATGGCGAATGGAAGAGTGGCTTTTTTAAATCGTCAAGATTAGTTGAGTATCTGCTAAAATGGAAGTGTCCCGAATCGTTCCAATTTGTAAAATGCGTCGAGAAACTGAGTGAAGATTTAATGGAGGAAAGGTTATGGAGTAAAGAGGATTATATTTTAGTCAAAAATTGGTTAATAGATTTAAAGACAATAGGATATAAATTTCCTGACCGATCTCAGTTTACTACTGTAGAGAAAAATGATAGAAACGTTGTGTTTTCCCCGTCTGTGATATCAGAAGAGTCTGCTTATTCTTCTAAATGGAAACAAGTGATTGCTATAACCAACCATTGTAAAGACAAAGCGTATCAGGTCACTAGCTCTAGTATGAGAGCGGAGCCTCTATCTGATATTTTACTTATAGTGGTATTCAATACGCCTTATTATAACAATATACCTCATATAAACTTAATATACAGCGTCACGTTTGATCATATAGTGTATTGTGGAGATGACTTCAAAAAATTCCAAAAAACTTCGAAATCATTCCCGAAATCAGTCACTTTTATAGCACAGTCAGTCGACAATGGATACTCAGTTGAAAAATGTATTTCTGTTGCTATGAAACTCAACCATAAAGTCACCGGGTACCTGCTTATAGGGGACGATACTCTCTTAAATTCCTGGAATATTCGTAAATTTCCAAAAGACAAACCGTGGTTTCATGGTTTTGTGCCTATGTTCCGTGATAGGAACCATCCATGGCACTGGTGGCAAACCGGTGTTGGTCGACAACCTTTTAATAAAGCTTGGGCAAAATTAACACATATCTCAACTAACGGCTCTATTACGGAATTAACAATAGTGAAAAATTATATGCAAATTTTAAAAAATAACACCGGAAGTGACCTCGGGGTTTACCACTGTCCGTCCGATATCGTTTATATTCCATATAAGTACAGAGACACCTATATATTAATCAATGACGTTTACTCCCAATTTAATATATTTTTAGAAATTGCCATACCAACTGTAATAGCAGGGTTATGTCCCTTGAATCAAATAGTAGAGTTGAAGGGGCAATATTTGTGGTACGATGGAAAACGAAATAAAATTCCACAATATTTTAAAAAGGACGAAGTTTTTATTCATCCAGTGAAACTTTCTCAGATTCAGACTAGTTTGAAGCCATTTTTCTGCCAAACTTTATTCCCTCTGCTGGTGTCCGGCCATAAAAACTCTACCAAAATCGTGCCATATATTACTGGACCTGTCCAACAAATTGGACCTTTATAGTGTTATTTTGTTGGGCTTTTTGATTAAAGAGATTGTAAAAAAGTTAAACTATTTATGTGTGTGTGGGGGACATTTATTTGCATCATCCAAATTTTCTTATGTCAGATGTCTATGGTTCCTGTAATTAAAGAAGTGCTATGCCTTGTACATCATTTGCCATCATGAATACATCATTTGCATACATCAATACATCATTAATATGGATCAGGACATCATTTGCATGCAGTAATATTTCATTTGCATACATTAGTATTTAATTTGTGTAAATTTGCATATCATTTGCATACACCAGGACATCCTTTGCATACACCAGTATATCAATAGCATATTTATTCCGCACATCAATACACCTTTTGCATACATGTTCACGTGAATTTTTTTTTATACATCTTGGACCTTATTCGTGAAAAGGCAACTTAAGATGATTTAAGTGTTCCAGTCATCTGATTGGTCGATTATAAATTTATTTTGTTATCCAATGAGATTACTGTATTTCTTAAGATCTGGATTTTATCTGAGATCAGTTTATAAGAATATGCCCCATGCAGGTATTTCGTTATGAAAAACTTTTAAAATGATGTATTTTTTTTTTATTGCTACGTTATTGATCTTGTTTATCGATTGATAACGTTTCGAAGATTTTTCTCTATATTTTGAAATGAGAGTAAAAAGCGAGAATTTTATGTTTGTTATTTATTGGTTTTATAGCAATGGAAATAAATTGTTATAAACTGAAAAAAAAAAAATTCTTATGAATAGCTACGTTTCGACGACGTTACACCTTCATTTGCAATGCTTTGTTCTGTAACATAGTAGTAACTCGTCTTTCTGTCGAGGGCTCTAGATTGGTCAACCAGTGTGCTTTTGATTGTTTATAGAAACAACAGAATGGGGGCTGAGAGAGAGAGAGAGAGAGAGAGAGAGAGAGGGGGGGGTGGTGTTGATAAACAAAAAGTATCATCATTATTAATATTTTATTATAATGGCGAAATCATAACAAGTTTAAATATATCTAAAAAATATTCTTAAATACGTTTTAATAAATTACGAAAAATAAATACAAAATAAACAAACATAAATACCGTCAATCGAAGGAGAGTCAGCCCAATCAGGGATGTCGTCTGGTCCCGAATTTCCAAGAGTTTTGTCTCCAAAAGTTTAGGATACCTGATTGTGATAGACCCTTTCTATTGCCCAATAGTGAGTCATGCTCACGAGGCTTCCTATCGAACAAAAGTGAGACTTCTACAAAAAAATAAGAAGTCGCAAATGACTCAATATTGCCCCGTTCCACGAAAGCTGGACTAGATTGTGACGTCACAAATATAATTCAAAGCTCATTGCATAGATCGGTTGCAGTATAAATTTCTATTTACAAAGGGTTTCGTAGAATCGTCTGTTTACATGCTATAAATAAACTGTTTGCATGGTTACAACTCTGGCACTAAATGGCTTAAGCCAAAGGCACTGATATTTTAATATGTTATTTTTGACATTATCGAATTGAAAATTTATAACGGTTATGCTCGTACGTTAATCTACGATATTTTAAGAAACGAGATCCAGCTTCTAAAATCTGGAAGTGATTAAATAACTATGTTTAACAATATGTTAAATTAATATTGTCCTGTTCCAACAAACTTCTCCTTTTTATGAACTTCATTTGGTTATTATTTTTTTTTTTTTGAAAGAGTCTCATATTCGATTAGTTTAGCTATTAGCTGTATTATCAACTCCACATTAAGGTCGTGGTATCAATTCTTCAAAATATATCATATCAATAATTGAAACACACTCGAACTTAAAGTATATGAAACCCACAAACAAGTAATATTCTAGAAATACAAGTATTTACAATGCAAAGGAATGTTGTAAAGAGCAGGGGAAATATCACGATCGAGACGAGAGTTTGTATACAGGTTCAGAAATAGTCTCAATACACATTCTCCATTCTGAACAATCACAACCACTCAGCCACGCCAGCAACCTCGCACAATAATAGTTATAATATAGCCTATATTCTAGGCTAGTGGCAATATCGTTTTATTCACTACACCAAAAAAGATCTCTTCCAGCTCTGGGGCGTCTTCTGTTTATAAATCTAAAATAAGAAAGAAATTTATTAAATGTAAAATATAATGCTATGTAACATAAGAAGCTCCAGTGGGTCGCTATGTATTTTTCAAATTTGCGCCATATATCAGCAAACTCGGCCTACAATTTTAAAGGTATATGACATTGAGATGTATAAACAAATATTTAGACGGCTGTATCTCTTAAAAAATGTAGCGAAAATAAATTGTGTTATGACTCAAAAGAGACTATGTGTATTGAAGGTGCCCCATGTCGACCACCAGTTTCGTATGGTTGCAAATAATGAAAGTGGTCACCCTCTTAACGTGCAAATAGACGAGGTACGGTCTCCAGTGCGAGGTCATCGATACAGTAGAAGTAGAAGCTAATCATGTCCGAACCCGTACGTCGTGTGTCCCCTTGATCTATTTTCTACTGTATCCATAATCCTGCATCGTACATCGTACACCGCACCGTACATCGTACATCGCATAGCGGCTTATTTTTATTCGCAAGAATCCCCAACTGGTAATCGCTATGGTGTGAGGGCACCTTATCACAAGAGTTCAACATGTGTTCGAGGGCCTTATTTCTGTGCTCATTTAAACTATATATATTACCGTGTGCTATATGGATGATGCTATATGGATGGTGCTGAAGTCCTGAGTTTTGTGAATCGATATTGAATACACTGATCATGCTAAGAATGAATTAAAGGGGAATAATCCTGTGATTTTTCGCTTGGATGTTTAGGACTCGTGATAGTCACTGGACAGAATTCACCGGCATGAAAAAATAAGGTACGGATCATAAATGTCTCAAATACAGGACTTGACCGACTAACTTTTTAATTTTTTTGAATTGTCCAAACATTTAAAAGCATCAATAAGTGCAGAAAATGGCCTAGGCGTAATTTTACTTTTTGTTTAGCCTTTGCTGTTTTGGGTGTTGTTTAACTCCAAGCCAAAGCGAAAAAATCCAGGATTATGTCCATTTGAATACAATCTATATTAATTAGAATAAAATTTCGTTTCTTTTACATTTTTTGATATTTTTCGTCTCAATTATAATCTAACAAGTTTTCTGGAACGTCATTTGGAACTCTTTTCTTGATAACGAGGACGAATTGTGGGATATTGAAACCCAAAGGAAAGTAGAGCTAGAGTAGAGTAGAGCTACACCAGAATTCGTTATGTTTTCATCCAAAAGAAACGAAATTGTATTCTAATGAAGAGAGCGAGCAAGAAAAGACCATCACCTACATGAAGATGTATTCAACTCTATAGCATTCACACAACTCCATGTTTGACCAATAATCCTAGCAACAGTAGAAAATATGTTGCTTTGTTAATATTAGCGACCATAGCCACACCACTAGTTATGGAACCAGTTCTAATTGTCATGAAATTAGGTTGACTTAAACTTAGGGTCAAATTGTCACTTGAACTTTGTGTTGTCGGGGTCAAGGTCGTTGTTGGGAACTCACCATTACAGATTCGATTCAAACAATCTTCTTTTTTCTTTTCGTCTTTCAAGTCTTCAAATGATTTGAATTTTATCACGTGTTCAGGTGACTTTGCAATTTTTGTCACCTGGTCTGTTTTGTAGTCACTGCCAATGGCCATGACGAAAATTTCAATATTGTCAAATTTCGCTCGGCTGACTTCCGACATCACTCTTTTTTCAACATCTAAAACGTCGTCCATAAACAAAATGGCGATCTTTTTTACTTTGTCTCGTCCGCCATGTTCTCTATCATAACCATGTTGACGCAATCGCCTTATAATGGAACTTAAAGTTGGAACTTCCTGTTTTTCTAGTTCTTGTATGAAGGAGTTTTTATCGGTATGGTCTGCAAGAGTTATATCACCACGGTAACAGTTAGTTGTTGTGATACCAGTTCGAATATTTCCAGTCACCATATTGAAATTCTGAACGATGTCCGCTACGAATTTGTTGATTTTGGCAACTTTTCTCGATCCTAGACTACCGGCATCATACACGAACATAATATCGGCCTTGACATTTTTACCACATGCTGTAATGTAAGTTAATAAGTTATATATACATGTAGATTAGACCTATTTACATAATATATCTAGCCTATCAAACATGAATAATTCTAATGAACAGCAAACATCCCTACATTTACAAACTTCCGAAATAAAAGGAACGTGGTTATTGAAGTCAAGGTATAAGATGGAGTTCGTAATAGCTTGACATTGTGAAGATGGATTCATATATCATTCCATTGAATATCTTTCATCTCAAGCTACTAGAAGATATAGTAGTCAATTAGGATACCTAATAAATAATATAAGCTATGTGGACTGTCCACAAGAGATGCTGTGTTGCAGAGTGATATCAGGATACCAGAAGAGTAAGCATATCCTGAACCGCTAGGAGCATTCTTCTCACACTGGTAGATTGGTGACTGACTAACTACAAATCATCAAAAATGAAAATAAAAATCGTCCCTTACCTGGTTGGTCGCCTTGAGGCAGCTCAACTGAAAAATTTACAAAATACAAAATTATTAAAACGACGCCTAAAAACTCCATACTGATTTGCTCTTTAAATTTCCTTTTTAAAAGGTTTGATCGATTTCTTCAAATAGTCTTGTCTGTTGTAAAGTCTGTTTTTTAGGAATTTTTATGTCAGTGAACTATTAACAAATAAACCGGGAAACCGTTGAAACAAATTTGTCAAATAAGTCTCTTATTTCGTTCCATGAAAGATAGAAGCATTTAATATAGAATTAAAACACAACGTCAAAAACGTAAAATCCAGCTAATATCATTATCCATCATCTAGATATTGTCTTTCACTGTTAAAATAATTATATAAACTAATACAAAGTCTATATCAGATCAAAAATACCCCACTTATATTTATTAAAGACTCAACGCCTACTTGGTGATTTAAACTTCCTATTTGTAAATCTACTTGAGTTTTAGTAAGAATCATCTTATTTCACGAATACAGCGAAGATGAAAATTTCAGAAATTTTTTCAGAAATTTTCACGGTTTATCCTATACTCAAATATTTACTCTTATGAGGCCTGTATTACCGACACTGACGAAGGTTAAGAACTCGAAACGCTCTTCACTTTTACATTTATCATAAAGCTGTCTTGCATTTATTTTCTTTGTTAGAACGAACAACATTAACATTACTGACGAAGGCTCAAAATCCGAAATTCTTCACAAATTTATGTTTCAAGTCTAATAGTTTTTCAGAAATCAACACTACAAAGTCCTATGTTTAATGCATATTGATAGATAAGACGAAGACAACAACTTTGTACTTTTATACACTTTTTAAAACTATAACCATCCCGGTTGAAATCAGACGATAAACTAATTAAGGCTGTTAAATTTCATTTGATTAAATAAACATATCAGTATCCGCCACTTTCCGCCGGACTCCGCCATTCTCCGGATGCAGTTGCATGAAATCGAGTTAATGTTAACTAGATTATTAGGTCATCCTATAAATTTGGCAAGTAGTGTCGTTTTTCTTCCTGGTCACAGTTATATTATATAACGTTTTAATTTCTAATCAAATTTCGACAATTATTTAAAATCATCGGATCCTTTATCATTCTAAAATTATCCCAAAATCTCAAAAATATTAGTAATAAGCCACCGTCTTGTTTATGAAAATTTCCCTTATTGTCCACGACATGACGTCGTCCTTCATTAGTCCAATCAGGGGCTATTAAAATAGGACATAAAGCTCAATTTCTTTAGAATTTCTGAATTGTGATTAAAAATCATGTTTTTGTTGAAAATTTCCAATTTATTTGTAAAAATTTTAATTAAATTTTCCCCCAAACGTATGACGTAGTGACAAATGAAATTTCCTTAAAATAATTTTGAAACAAATTCTCGTGTCATCATTTCCGCATTTATTTTGAAACGTTTCAATTTCTGTTGTTTGCAACTATAATTCAATATTCAGATCAGGTTTCAGAGAAATTACATTTCTAGATGTCATAATTTCGATTCGGAAATGATGACGTTGATAATAAAATTTCAAAAGCAGAAGTACCCCCCTCAGACGTAAACCTGGCTCCGCCATTGTATCAATATGCAGACAATCGTACACCAGCAGATCACTCTCTACAATATATTCCAAATGATACAATAAATCAAGCCCAACATGGTCATAATAATTGAATTTGAATTTGGAAGTGAAATCTGGTCCCCAGTATGTAATATCAGAATTAAAACTGTTTACATTACCGTAATTTGATGAACAAATGTTTATGAATAATTCAACATATATCCCTTATTATTCAACTACGCGCACCTGCTATTGCGCACCGTATTAAGAGAGGGGGAGATGCTTTCGATGACTGTACGTACAAATTGCCCAGGAACAGAACAGTTACAGATTGTTCATTACGTAACATAAAATGAAGCTTTACTTCCTATTTCTACAGTATCAGCTTCAGAAAAGAGCAAAGACATGTGATGTGCGATACCCCTGAACAGAACGGTTGGGTGTAAAACTCCATTGCAGTACTCTTTAAACCTATAGATGTAAAGCCTGATAAAAAATCGTAAGATATGGCTGGAATGGCACTAAATAACCGAACTTATTACCAGACCATCCTAGCTGATTAATACATGGTTTCTGTAATAGTTCAGGCATTTTAATCTTATAGCACTCTTATCATAGATTACATTACCAAATTATCTAATTGACACGAGTTAACTGATCAGTAATAGTTTTAAACTACTACATAGGCGTAGGAATTTCTGGGATTGGACTGTATCATTTGGACGTTTTGTGGCAAAATTCCGGGGAAAATCTAGAATTTTGGGATAGTACCGACCATCAAACAGAAGATGTATGTGATCTTGGTGAACGATGCCAGTTCTTTAAATCAGTGGAGTTTTACTTTACAGATTTGGTTTACAGAGACAGCAACGATTTGCATTTAAGCAATTGGAATCATGTTTCTAGCGGTGTTTTCTTTTTAAATCTAAACTGTCGATTGATGTGTTTTTAAAGTACAAAGCCTGTTACACACGAAGGATTCGATCGACTAAGAACATTTCTATGTCAGCCTTTCTAAAATACATCACTGAGAAATATGTTGAAAAAATCTAAATGCCAATCTGCCAAGATTGAACTCCATACCGTTAGGTCAGCAAACAAGAGTTTAATGTTCTTAAGACACGTCGGTCGTTTCATGGAATTTTTTTTAAAAAAACGTGGGTATATAGACATATAGACTAGTATTTAGTGGAGCAAATCTCAACTTTAGCACGAATATTAACCATTGCACTTTAACCTAAACCATTACCACGATTTTAATTTTTAAATAATGAACTTCCGGTTTAATAATGACGGAAGATATCCGCTTGTTGTTTTAAGGATACTAATTCATCATGACATGTTTAAAAATAAATTGATTTGGAGCTTCTTGACATGTGCTTTTCATACTCATAGCACCCTATTGGTCATGTTGAAAGCTGTAACTGAGATGCCGACGGTACAGCGCCTCGTTTGTCAAATCCTTACTAGGTTCTTACTATGCTTCTTTTGTGTAAGGGAGCCGTGGTGGCTCAGTGAGTTAGACGCTTGCTCGCTAACCTGAAGGTCCAGGGTTCAATCCCGGCATAGGTCGAGATACCTTCGGATTTTTCAACCCGGTTTCCCCCCTGTCAGTGATGCAGGTACGAGGGGCTGACATGGAAAAAGCGTCTAGTCGTTCGGATGTGACAATAAACCGAAGCCCCGTGTGCTACAGGATGTGCACGTTAAAGATCCCTCGACAGTTGGAAATCGAAAAAGAGCAGGTTAATGCCGCTGTCCTGGCAAAATTTTCCTCATTGCACCCTGCATGGCGTTGCCCGTCTTCATTAGCCCACATGGTGCAGAAAAGTAGGACGTAAAACTCCATTCATTTCATTTTTTTCATTTCATTTCTTTTGTGTAAACCACACCCTGTTTGTCAAAACATTTGTCTAAACCTCGCTCTGTTTGTCGAAACTTTCGTTTAAACCACGCTCTGTTTGTCAAAACATTTGCTTAAACCACGCCCTGTTTGTCAAAACTTTTGTTTAAACCACGCCCTGTTTGTCAAAACATTTGTTTAAACCACGCCCAGTTTGTTAAATTTTCTGTCTAAACCACACCCTATTTGTCAAAACCCAAAGGGATTCAATGGTACCCTTACTAGGGTTATCTGTAACCTGTTAGTAACATCTTAATTTATGTAGGGAGCAGACTGAAAATAGGTAAGTTGTCTGAAGATCGCCTAGCGTAAAACATCATGATTCAAGTTTTGTTTAAATAGTTCTAAATGTGTGTATAAACAAGATTGTGTGACAAAAACGATTAGATTTCAAAACGATACACATTGACCTAGTGATAGTTAAAACTTAATAGCAATTGATAACACACATTAGTTGAACCTAATGATTAAAATATTTGAAAAATTTAAAATATAAACAGTAAAGTTACAGTCTGGGTCAATCATTGGGGTCAATTTTAAAATATTTATATTATGATAGTTGCAAGGAAGAGTTGGGAAAAAACTCAATCGGAATGTGTTTGAAAAAATTATAACCAAATTAGTTCATATAACAAGAATTACTCATTAGAAAACTAAATAGACTTCACAATTTCAACTAAAACCCATATATTTTGCAATACTGGGAGAAGTTTACCTTATTTGCATATTTCAGTTACAGACTGAAATGAATAGGTTTTAAGGCAAGGTTTTAGAAACTTTATGTGTCCTGGGTCGACAAATCTAGCCCTGGAAGTAGTAAAATGATACAAAGACGAGGAAGGCTCGTTTGACTAACAGTTTTTTACTCAAGTAACAGAAGAAATACGTTATTTTTAGTCATTTGATTTTCCTTAACGAAATGAGTAAGATTGCCGGTCAAAGATTATTAACCATAGTGAAAGTGTTTATGGTAAAACTGTCAAACTCATTTCTCGTTTTCCTTGATTCTGTTTTACACATTCATCACAAAATTGCAATGTCATATTCGTTCAGAAACGTCTGTCTGTATTCTATTAGCTTTCAATGATGTGTTTGAGTCGTTTCATCTTCATAATGTCAAGCTATTACGGACAGTTTTCATCCCAATGGAAGAACGGCATTCATGATTGCAGTCATGGTATAGGACGAAGTTCGTAATAGCTTGACATTGAGAAGATGGGGTCGTCCAGAAAGCAGTCAAGATTCCATTGATATTCAAACTTAGAAAAATGATAATATCATTAAGACTTACTTACCTTCACATGCCTTCCAGGCCAGTTTCTGTCGGATTTGGGCCAAAACATCGAAACTTCCAACTTGAAATACGAAATTCTCTTTCGGATCGCTTCCAATAGCAATCAGTTCTTTAAAATCAGTTTTATTACCAATTCCAACGGCGAACAGAAATATTCCATCTTTTCTGGTAAGTTCTGCCTCTTGGATAGTTTTATCCGAAAACCTGGATTTGCCGTCAGTCAGCAGGATTCCTATTTTGATGACACCTTCTCGAACGTTGTTCGCATGGAAGGCCTCGGTTCTCATTTTATTAAGAGCTCTGTCGGTATAAGTATCCCCCGTCATGTAAGGTATGTTCTTAATAGCAGTTTTTATGTCCTCTTTATCGTAATATTGATCAAGGGCGATAAGTTGTCGGTACCCAGTAGAAAACACCGCTAATCCAACGCGGGTTTTGTTAGGAGATATTGTAAATTTATCGACAACGTTCGCAACGAATTCGCTCTGTTTTGTATAATCTCGATACCAAATAGAAGACGAAGAATCCACCAGGAAAAATATTTCTGCTGCTTTCCCGCCACAAACTGTTTCGTCGGTAGGTGGCGTCGTCGTCGGTACTGAAATGGATAAAGAACACTGTGAATAAGATGCAATCTAACCTCACAGACTGGCCAAACCGGAAGTTAGAATGCAACAATAATTGCAACACATGAATCATGTGTTAGACGTATACAGTAGTTATAAACGATCAACCCATAAGCGGCTGTAAGTCACTCAAATGTTAATTTGAAGCGCCTCATTTTTATTATTTAAACAGTTCTTATATATTTTTAAATGTACAGAGGAATTGATAAAGAACTATTTTGACTTCAAATCAAATCATATTTCAATAGTCAAAAGATAAGTCAGGGATAGTCTTTTGGAAAAGAAATCCACGCCCAGCTGATGAAGTGTCTCGGATAATTATCCGTCACAGGAAAAGTTGGTTAAGTGAAACTATAGTTTAATTTTACAAATTTCCTTAAAATACAAAACGTGACTATTAATCATACAGTGTCTTAATAATAGTTTAAAGGTCGTCATATAAAAGTGATCTCAATATCGATATGGTAATCTTGAGGAAGGGATTGGATTTTCGATATCCTTGTCGAAACTCCGTGATTATAGGGAGTAACATGGATATCGTCACGAGATGAGGAACGTAAAAGTCCGCTTTACAATCTGTTGATTACACTCGTAATGTGGATTCTCCGAAACTCTGTCACGTACGTCCTTGGTGTATACAGCTTTGGAAACGGATTCGATATAACTTCACAATGTACGGCGGAAAGGAAATAAGTAAATTAGCTGTATGTCCTACTGTTCTGTCCCTTCTGTTCCGTAACTGATTGAGCAGTTATTAATATGAAATAGAGTTTTACGTTCAAGGCTTATTGCAATTTTTGAGGCTGTCAGAAGTATCAATTGACTTTTTAAGTGCAGGTCAGGGACGGTATATTTAGATTAAGAAGATAGAAATTTTATTTTTGCAGTGTACAATCATGATTTAACCCATATTCAGTCTAAAAATAAAATGGCGGCACTCGTTCAAGCGCAGACAATGATGCGGAAATAGACAAAAGTCTTAACTTCCGGTGAATATGCCGCATGTGAGTATCGGACCGGAAGTACTTCAAAACCTACGTAACTTACAAAGAAAGTTTTATATTCTATCAATCATGGCACGCGTTGGGTCGGAAACAAAAGTGACGCTTTAAATAGATGTTAAACTTGCGGTTTTGATCGAAACCGTGACGACCTGACGCCATGATGTTTTTACTTTAAACACAAGAATCCTTGTTCGTTTGACTTGAAAGAGATTTTGTAGGAGAGTGTAGCCTTATCGGACTGCCTCAAAGATCTAAGATGCCTACATGCATGTCACAATATCAGTAATAATACTAAAACTGACAAAGTTTGTTAACTACAACCAGTATTAATTGTCGAGTGTCTGTGATGACGTAATTTACCGTTATGATATCGTAAAAAATATAATTGCGTGGGCCCTATACATTCATTCATTGTTTTTGCAACCATCACTAATGACCGTCCACAAGTTTCGCAAATATCATTTTGTTGTTTGGAGTCTAAACATCACACAATATATTGAATTCATACCCCGATACTATCACAGCTACCAGCTTTGTATATAGTCCGAAAATATAGCTATCAGTATGACAACTATGAGAGGCCACATATGATTTCGGAATAGGCAAATTATCAGACTTGTTATTAATATAGGAAGCGGCCTATAAAGTTAAAATCAGTTGAACAGCAATAACCAGAAAATCAGTAAAGTCCAGTCTACGATCATACATTTGTTTTTAACATCAGATGGTCGTAAACACTATGATCGTGTAGACGGGGTTTTAGAATCAGACAGCCTCAGACTAGTATTAAAACTCCAGAGACCAGACGTGTACTAATGAGTACAATAAAGTATTTGATGATGTAGATGTCATTAAGGTCAGGCATGTGTCAACTCGGAAGTCTAACAACAAACAATGCATATTTGTTAATTGCAAACTGTTATTCTGAATATGACGACATTGGTATATGTCATCCATCCTCTATGACACGAGAAAAAGTTTAAAGTGACATACACTAAATAGTAACTAAAGAGTAACATCATCGAAACGTCATAAGACGAGAAGTGACGAGACCAATTCCGGCGTATATTCAGAGTTCAATGAGGACAATTTGGCTTGCAACAGTCTAACTTGTGGCTACTTCCAATTTCTCAAAAGGCAAAATAAGAGCTGGTCGTTATCCACGAAACGACAAACCAAGCTCACTGTCGAATATACAAGTAAGCTAGACACAGCTCAAAGGGATATAACCCAGCCATAAAAAATAGCTACGATGTAACACAGTTAATTCATAGCGTCATACATTGCAATGATATTATAATATCCACATTCCGCATTTCATTATTTTTATTAAACAAATCAAACTTCAGTTTTGAAATTTGAAAGTGATATTCACAAATTCCTACTCATGGTGAGTTCCAACATTGCGCCTTACGAAAGACAATAGCTGAAACACGCGCTTTATTTTCACCTCGGAGCGTACCTTCATATTTTTACTTTGATCAAACAAAACATTGAATTATTCTGCATAACTAGAGCAATGATATTAGAGATAAAATTAATAATTTAATATAAAAATATAAAGTGAACGAACCTGTTTTACCAGCAGCAATAGCGACCTGAAATCATCAGAAATTAAAAACATTTTAACTCAGTCTTTGATCGTCACGTGAAGACTTTGATATAAATTATGGCCAACATACGTAACATATTTTCTCGACAGGTTTCCAAGTGGTGGGGTGGGGGGGGGGGGGGGGGGCGTAAGACTTCAGATTGATACAAATCAGCAGGATATTTCTTTCAGAAGAAAACAGTGCACTGATATAATTTAAAGGGACAGTTTCGCCACCTGTAAGACCAGTGGTACCTTAGTCTCAGAAACCGGATTTTTTTTAGCTTACATAACCAGTGTCCACAGTTCAATCGAAATTTAAGCCTTCAAATCCATATTATCGAATTTTCCGCGTTTGAAAGTTAAAAGACTTTCTTGAGACTCTATCGTATATACAGGCAGTAAAATTCCTAGTTTTAGATATTTTTTTAGAAGGAATTTTGTGATTTTTGTACATTTTAATACTTCTGAGGACTATAGAAGAATCAAAGAAAGGATAAAAACTGTGTATTGGTGCAAATCAGCGACACATCTATCATTTTGAATCATTTGAAAATTTTCCAGATCAATGCCAAGTCAGATTGGTACAAATTATCGTCATGGCATTTGAAATATATCTTGCCACAATGTTTGATCAAGGTAAAGTTGGTAGATGGGGTTCATGGTAAAATGAATTATCTTTTAGCTTTAGAAATAACATGTGCTGAAACTATTATTGTCAACAGGTTTGGTCGAGGAAAAGCTAGTTGGGGGTCCTTTAAATCTAATCCTGGTAAAATACGAATGATCCCATTAACATAATACTACAACTTGCGTTGATATTATTAAATTTCTTACCGTCGAAATAAAACGGACTAAAGATATGATGTTCATTTTTGGTCGATAATCCAAATAAATCAAAGTAAAATCCAGGTAATCCTAATTCACAGGTGCTAATCCGAAAAATACGTCAGGGGTCTAACTTCAGTGACATAAAAATAATAAATGACAGAACTGAAGATTAAAGACATATCCCTAGTTACTAAATATAGAACACACCGCCTACGTAGAATGAGTAAGTCTTAAGGATTCCCCTTAGTTACCATTGATAAGTATAGACTCACAGGTAAGTCTGGGAGATAGCGACTATTGATGTGCAATTTTATGAATGAATTTGTCATAATTTTTACTACGTTCATACTGAAAGTAAACAATTTAGCGACCTTTAGTCAATATCCTTGCTTTTAAGTGGTTGAAGAGGTCATAAAGATCATTTAGCCATCCCTAGAATTATTTTTAAACTTCTGTAAATAGATGAAACCTAGAGACCCATATATTAATTATAATGATTTCATTGAACTGTGATTTTGATCTATTTTACGCCCTAAACTGCACAATTAGATGTATAGTAAACATATCAAATGAATAGGCTAGTAGGCTTAACAGTTATGTTATACATCTTCATAGCTTCACGGCCCGCATTTTTGTTGGGGAATTCCAACGATGGTGGCCTATGTGAATAGTAAAGTCGCAGGGTGACACCAGGAAAGGCCAACAGTTTAACACTATAGTGGCATCAGTCTAGAGAATTTATTACACAAATCAATTTTCATTTTTCTAATAGCTTAAATAACACTTTTTATATTATTAGCTAATTGAGTTTTCTAAAAGGAACGCCGAGTTGATAAATCCCAGTCGCTAATCGGAATCAGGTGCTCTAGATTAATGAGCATGCTAGGACGATACCTAAATTTCATTTAACATTTATCAACTCTTCTTCACACTAAAGAAATTTTAAGGCATTGATCTTGGGATCAAAATGTTCATATGACACTCTCTATTTCAACTGGCGCACATATTTTGGTGAAACATTATCGATACTGGCGATTCTGATTCGAGCACCTGTTTACAGCAATGCACTTCTATGGCTACTTTCTTTTCATCAGGAGTGAACAAAATGTTGTTTTAGTCTTATTTTCAATTTATAATATATAAAACTTTACAAAAACGATTAAATTAATATTAATTAAGTTTTGATTTCCTATGACCTTTAAAGTTCGTAAGTCAAATAAGAGTCCAATTATTTCAGATATTCAATAAAATTCACCTTTCCTTAGAAATTCAAATCTCAAATCATGATACAAGATCCAATTGAAATTGACCATAAAATAGTTAGATAAGATAAAGATAGACCTTGCCCCACCCCCACATTCCCGTCACGTGACGTCACTATTGCCTAATATGACCAGATTAGGGGTATCCAATCGCTGACCTATAAGGAAATTTTATGATTAGATTTTATAATCTTTGGTCTATTACCGGACAGGTTGTATCTTACACAGATACGCCAGTGGAAGTACAGAAAAATGGTTTGGTGCAGACCTACTTCGCGCGTGACACCCGCCACTACCATAATGATCAAGGTCATGAGATATAACCAGATCAATTTATGACCAAACAAATCAGCCAAAATGCAAGAAGCAGATTTATTGCATATTAAATCCAGACGATTTGCGGAAAATTTGAGAGCTCCCATTCCCAATTTCCCGTTCCTAACCCTACACCCATGGGCGACTGGATACGAGGCTTATCCTTGAGGGCGTCGTGTTTGTAATGCCCATTTTTAGAATTTCAAATATCACCCCATTATGATTTATTTAAGGAAATTTGTAAAAACTCAAGATCACAACTATGACATAGTTGTTTAACTTAGGGTGTAAATTTATTATATCAAAGGGGTGGTAACCTGTATGTTATTTTTGGATGAATATTACTATATTTGGTCATACATCTTCCGAAGAATTTTTTCATTTAAAGTCTATTTGGAGCATATATTGTATGCTATGCATGACTTCATACGTGTAATCTAAACGGGATGTGCGATTTGTAGATAATAATTTCAACGTGCATAAAAGCATTAAGGATAAGCAAGAAACTGCGTATATAGAACAGATTTTACAGTCTCGAACCCTTTTCACGAAAACTGAAGTAAGGATGAGTTTATTTTCCAGACAATTGATTGGTCAATCACTAAAATCAATTTGAGCTGTATCGACCAATCAGATTACTTTATTTCTCAAAATCCTCATTTCTTCTCGTATCTTAGTTACAATGTTGTGAAACGGGATCCAGGTTTCTCCTTTTCAAAGATGCAATTTAGAGGGCCTCATAACAATTATATTATGGTCGTTGTGGAGAACTCTTTGAATAAACCTGTTTCTGGCATTTTGCCTGATTTGTTTAGTCAGGTATAAATTGATCTGGTTGACCTACATAGTAGTGGCGGGTGTCCAGTGCAAAACAGACCATGCTTACTCTTTTCCACTAGTCCACTACTATATATAACTTTTACTCCTGAAATCTTCTGGTTCCAAACTCTTAAAATCCCTAGAATGGATCAATAATAATGAATTGATGTAATTTTATCTCATGATGTTGACCTATGTAGTGGCGGGTATCGCGCGAAGCAGATCATGCTTACTCTTTTTGAAACACCTGATGGTAGCCTACTTCTCTGTCGATGAGTCCACTACGATACCACTTTACTTTCGATTTTGTCATACTTTAGACAAGGTTTTTGATTTACGGAATTGTCTAGCTTATATGGATTTTTATTTCTAGACTTTCTCGAGGAATTTGAAAGTGGGTTATAATCGTGGTTTTTCTGTGGTTTAAAGAATGTTTGAGTAATAGCTGGTCGCATCACAGACAGACAATATACAACTGAAGGCTTGGCCCAGTCTTTAATTAGTTTTGACCACAAACACGATAACATGTATTGTACAAATTGTAACATAGGTCTAATTACATAAATAACTTAAATAGCAATAGAGAAAGGTGATTCATTTGATCTCAGGTTATATATTTTATTACCTTTTACTCAACTGTTTCAAATTACTCATTCTTTATAAGGCCATGATTTGACAGTTTTAGTTTCGCCGGGGGTGCGTCTTATTACCCAAAACATTCAGATCACAGAAAACTGGAACTGTGTCTATAACTTAAAGCATTCCCAATGAGTTCAGGCCACAGAAATCTAGGTGCGCATCTTTCTTACCCAAAGCATTCAGACCACATAAACCAGGGGTGCGCCTTTAATACTCAAAAACATTCAGACAAGGGAAAACCTTAATTCTTACATACATACTGTTCAGAAATCTATAGGTTATTCTTATTAATTACCAAAAAACATTCAGACCACAGAAAGTCCGGGGTGCGTCAAGCTTATTGATAAATTTATTTGACCGTAGCAAACCTTATAAGGCGCTGACTGGTACATACTCCGTGAGTATCCATCACATGAAACAACAACTTTGTATTTATGCTACATGACATAACAATAACTACTTGTGGGGCATGGCATGCACATCGTTATACCTTTAACAAATATACTATTGACTTAGTCAAAAATGATAAAAAAAAAAAAGTCAATAGTCGAGGGAACTTAATTTCAGCTGTCCGTATTCGAATTTTGAAAACCGAAAGGGATTATTGTAGGCCTCGTTCTTTCAACTGGCTGACGTTGAATATGAATACGCCAATTCATTTTAAATAATTAGTTCAAAAACCTAAGATGGATTTTCCATAACCTAGGGTTGTTAACCTAGTCCGTATTAATTATCATAGAATAAGTAGAAAAGGGCAATTTATGTTTGCGATATCAGCATCCGCTGGAAGCGAACGTTAACTTGTCATCTATCTATCTGCCTACCAATATAAAATGTTTGTGGTCTGAATCCGTCAAGAAAAGATAACTTCACCGGAAGCCGAAAGCGACCTCTGTAAACAAATCAAGTTGTTATTTTACACGTGAAGTGGGAAAAAAAATCGAAATGTCTCAATCAAAAATACTTTTAGCAAGTAAATTATTACATGAACTGTATGGGGAAGTTGTCGCTGATATCGCCACACATTTGATGAAATTTGGACCTCGGCATTTGAAGCTGATTAGTGAAAAAACAAAGATTAAATTGGAACAGGTTCGTTAGGATACAAACTGTCACTGTCAATCGACTAGCCTTCTCTATACCGGCTACCTGAAATTACCTCAAACCATGACAAAGCTGTTTTTTCAGCTGTAGGCTAAGATTCTAGTTCTTAAGAAATGGAATTTTTATTTCATAAATCAGGGTCAGTAGAAATGGGGTTGAATCAGTTTTGTCTTGTTTTTATTTATGCTGATAAGAGTTCTGGTTTTAAGTTGAAGTTGATGAAATTATGATGCAACTTCGAAAGGAATAAATGTAAATGCTATTTGTTAATTTGATGACAGTTTTCTGGTTTTGCACAAGTATCAGCTATTCGCAATCTATTTCACTTGAATGGTGTAAATAAGTGTTATACAGTGTTTTTGCTTCGACAGGAATCTGTGATCTTAACATGGAATTGGTCAAACATTACAAATGGAATCTGATCTTTTGTTTGAATTTCAGGTAAAGAAAGGAATTGGTATTCTAATCCAACATAATCTCATCAAGTTTGAGACATCTAAAAAGAAACCAGTAATGGAGTATACAGTTGACTGTGATAGAGTTATTCTGTTATCACGTTATCCTAAATATATTTACTGTGCTAAAACATTGTACGGGGATGCTGCCGAACTATTGGTTGAAGAGTTGTTACAAACTGGCCAATCGTTGATGAGTGAATCTACTGAACGAGTCACGGAGCGTCTTAACGAAGCTTTAGAATCCACAGGTAACTCAGTCTGTTTTAAGGCTAGATTTAATTTTATGCTGCAAAAGTAAAAACCCCTTACATTACAAATGAGCTCTTCCAATCATACTAATACAGCAGCCATATTAATAGAACATTTGCATGTATGAATGAGTTCAATAGAAAGTTGGGGGATGTCAAATAGATCACTGGCTCGCTGTATCCAGTCTATAATATTCTATTGCTGTATGTTTTTTTCTTTCAGGGAATCCAAAAATAACCACAAGCTTAGTATGTGATAAGTTTAGTTTATTGGTCAACACCCACTTTCTACGGCGCTGTAGTAACAGTGTTTACGATGCTAATGAAAGAGTTATAGGATATCAGGAACCATTAGAAAGAGATAAACTTTATATTCTACCTAATATAGAAGGTAATATTAATAGTCAGAAGGTCATTTTTGCTCGGGAAATATTGATTTCGTACATGACTAGGCTTTTCTAAAATAACAGGAACATCAGGCATCTGACAGAAAACTGGAATGATGCACATTGAAGTAATAAATGACCCTGATACACATAAAAGATAGAAAATATATCTTATATAATTTCCTTCATAATTCCATTGTGTTGTTAGGAAATTTGCTATTATGGTGTCTGTTTTAGGAAGTGTAAAAAGAAAAAGATTGAGTGAAGAATCAACACAATCTAATAAAAGATTAAAAACTGGTAGTGAAGTATGTTGAATTTATTTCTCTTTCAAAATCCCCCAGGGAGATGTGATCAAGCTTGATTTCAGCTGTCTATATGGTCATCTAAATATTTACTTTACCAGCTGATAGAGCTCAATTTTAGCTGTCTGTATAGTTGTCTAAATATTTACTTTATCAGCTGATAGAGCTCAATATCAGCTATCTGTATAGTTGTCTAAATATTTGATTTTAAATCCCTTTTCATAATCAAGGTATTTTTATATTGCAGTATACTGTACCAGATGATGGAATATACTGGATGATCAATGTAGACAGATTCCACCTATATTACAGAGATCAATTGATTATAGACAGCGTCAACAATAAAATAGACCAGGTAGAGTTATTGCCCTTTTTTTTATCATTTATTCGAATGAATGAGGTAGAATTCTATGTTATATCTTATGAAACAGCACATATTATGCTAAGAATTTCAGAAATAGACTGGATGTCAATCACCCTTGGGTCTTATTCTGGAAAACTAAAGTCAGATGATTTCAGCTAAAAGTGGAAAATGAACCCTATGAGCTGGGTCCAAGTCACATAAACTGAACTTAGATTGGTTTAGTTTTTCAGTCATTTGATTGGTCAATATCTTGAATAGATTTAAAATTTAGCTTTTTAAACCAATCAACCAAATATTTTAGACGACTAATATTGTAATATGTTTTTAGAAGTCCAGTGAAATAATAAGAAGTATGTTGAGATTAAGTGAAGTAAAAACAGAACCAATGTCCACTGTTTCAGCTCCTATGACTCTAGCAGAGGTCAGTTTCATTAGATTTTATATTAATGCATCACAGTGCATTGCAAAAGCTGCTTCTAAAATCTAAGGGCCTTTTTGATAGCTACTTCATCAAACACTTAGTTTTAGAGGAATTACAAGAACTACAGATGTCTGAAAATCTGAATGGTGTAAATTGGTGATATCAGTGTCCAAAATACACATAAAAAGCTTAGAAAACATCTGAACAGTCTTTTAAAGATAAGTTATGTATTGTCATTGCCTTCTCTCATGTATTATCAGCTCTGTCTTAATGTTTGTCAATTTCCACCTGTAATAGATCGTTTTCATTAACTTAATTGGCACAAAAAACTATTTTCAGATCTTACAGTCGTTACCTAATGAACTGGGAATGACCAAACATATACTTGAACAATATCTATCAATATTAGCCGAGGATTCTGTAAGTTGATTACATATACTAGAATAATATCTATCAATATTAGCCGAGGATTCTATAAGTTGATTGATATTACTGTCTAGAAGATATCCATGTATGATAGAAGTTGCTGTTTGTAAATTGAAATATAAATATATTGTATAGAGTTAATTAGATTTGATAATTATAATATATTTTGTAGTTGAATGTATTGAGTAAAGTTGGAGGAAGTAGTGGTGGTCTTTATGTTCTCAGTATCCTTTGAATTATATCATTATTTTATATTTTTTTGTTCAAATCCTCATTGAAATCAAACTTTTCTGCTTCTAAATGGAGTATTGAAGATTTTGTCATATAACAAACCAGGATAAAGGCATTAGCCTTGTCTTCAAGATTTCTAACTGTTGAGAAATCTTTAACATGCACAGCTAGTAGCCTCTGTTTATTGTCCGATGCAAAAAACGAAAGGGATGCCAAGTTGCACAGTCAAACAGTGGCCTCTAGGTTTAAAACCATGTAGAAAAAAGACAAGGACAATATGAATTTTATTTAATCTTAACTTATTCTACTAGATATTTATAAAATCTTACAGTTTCTGTGTCAGTCTCATGTAGAATCTGTAGTTCAAGAAAGGTTTGGATCAAAATGTTTACGAATATTTCGTGTCTTACTTTTAAAACGACACCTAGAGCAAAAACAGGTAACATTTTGTGGATTTTTTCTTATGAATGATTAATTGTGGTCTGACTCAAAAGAATCATGGATTATATCCCTTGTGTATCTACTCAAGCTAAGGCTTTCCCCAGTAATACTGGAACACAATGGGGCACAGGTGTTTTTGAATAATGTTTTTGTGGTCTGAAATTTAAAATATATCAAGGATTATTTCCCTTGTTTATTTATTAAAGCCCAGTCGGATCTTGACTTGATTTTGGACATATTTGTGTCAGAAGTAATATGAATAGAACATTGTTGTGTTTATTATTATAGATAGAGGAATATGCTATGGTTCCAACAAAAGAGACAAAAGAAATGTTGTACAACATGTTAGCTGAAAATTATATCACTATTACTGTAGGTTATATTTTTTTACATTATGCCTTTTTTTGTACCAAAAGTGACTCTTACCTATTGTCCGCTTGTGATTCCATTAAAATTATTATTTGAAATGGAATAATGACATAACAGTATCTAGCACTATAAGGTGTTTTTTGAGAAATCTTGTATAGATAAATTGAAAGTTTTTGATGCGTTCAAAGATTAATGGAGTCTGATAATAAAAAAAGTTTTTGTAATTTTTCAGGAAGTGTCAAAAACAGTAGACCATGCTCCGTCGAGAACATTTTATATTTTCCGTGTTCAGTTAGAACATGTGTCTAGAATGGTTTTAGATCATTGTTATAAGGTAAGATTATGTTTTAAATACACCTCTGAGTATTTCACTGAATAATTTCATGTAAGCCACTTCACTCAAAACTAGGATCTAAAAAAACATTTGTATGTAGATGCTTATACATAATATTCATTTAATTTTATTTTTGCAGGCAGCAGCCAATGCAATCAGCAGACGACAAATGGAGGTCAACAAACACAAGTAAGATTTCATTCAAATTCAGTTTTTAGGGAATTGCCAATTTCAATCAGTGAAAGCCTGGGAACTATCTGAACACTCTAATCTTTTACCTGTATAATATTTCTATCTTTCTCAACCTACTCACCTCTCACTCTAATCTTCTCTTAATCAAACTCTTCAGCTAACCCCCAGAACTACCCCTGTCCCCTACAGAAATTAACTATCTGATAATAATTTCAGGAGGGTGCTAGATAAACAAGAAAGAGTGGATGCTATCATTGCCTCATTAGAACAGTCTGGAGCAGACGAGGCCCAGAAACAAGAAATAAGGGAGACGATCACACCCCCAGAGGCTGAACAGCTAGAAAAGTGTCGAAACACTGTCAATATGTAAGTCTTGTTCCTTTAGTTTTTATTTATTAAACAGCTTGGACTGTTTCACAATATTTTAAACAAGATAAGATCAAGATATTAGGAAACACAGTAATTTGATTGGTTAATAATACTTAATGGAATATGAAATCTAGTAATTGACCAATCAGAGGAGGTCATCTCAAGTTAGGGTTTTTGCAACTGATCTCTAAACTAATATTCAAGTACATAAATCCATATATTCTCCCAATAATAATAAGGGTGCGCATTATCCATGCAATTATACAGTATATATATACTGTATAACTGTGATACGCACCAATGACTGTACTGCCGATCTCTCCTATGGGAAGATTTTTAAAGCCAAAGTTATGTGAAAAAGTGTGTTCAATGATTTTCAATTTTTGAATTTATTTGTTTCAATATTTCAGGCTAGAGTCGAGTGAGTTACAGATAGATGAAACAATATTTATTATAGAAATGTATTTAAATTATCATCTTTTACATAAAGCTATTAAATAATTCATTGTTTTTTTATTATTCTTGTGGAATATTCTCATAACTTTCATAAAATCTGCGAGCTTGTCAGTAACATTGTTTTGACATCATTTACGAAGCCATAATAATGTGCTGATTGGTACAAACAAACAGCTAACATCCCTCTGTCATTCTTAGCTTATGTACAGTCATCTTCACAGTGTCAAGATATTACAAACTTCGTCTTTAATGCAATAGCCAGCTTTCTTGTGTCGCGAAATGCAGCCATTTGATTGGATTGCACGCAAAGGAAAACAACCAATCAGAGGCCTTGACAGAAAGTATGTAAAAAGTAAGCCAAAGTGTTTAGTCTTTATGTCAAGAGCTTTTATTGGCTGTATTCGCTAGCGTCCAATCTAATCAAAAGGTATAAGAGGAAGTTTGTAATAGCTTGATATTATGAAGATGGTGTATCTTGTAATAAGTTTCCCACCCCACACACCCTCTTCATTTACACACATTACTTAGTAGCAATGTCTGTTATACCCGTACATGTGATGTAGCTGTATTTTGATTGAAAACTTGAATGCCATTTTGAAGTGAGGAATACACAGGCCCGTAGCCGGACTTGATTGTTCGTGGGAGTAAGTAATATATCGGGAAGGGCTGTCGGGTGTGGTAATTATACACAATAACACAATTAGAAATATTAAACACACAATTATATAGATAACAATTACTTTAATAAATAACCTTTCTTTTACCTTATATAAACATTTAGATTCAAAAAATCACTTTTTCTATTTTTGCAAAGCAAAGTCTGTTCATTTTACCTCACCATATCTTCGATTCTGTCTTTAATTGAGGGACGAAGAGGTAATCCCCCGGCAGGACTGATTGGTAGAACGGGAGAAATAGGTCTACCACATGGATAGGTCACTGTTTGGGTCACCACTTTATAACAAGTATAAGCAACACGTTTGGTGACTTTTTTAGTACATAATTTCGGAGGGTTGCAAGTGTAAGTGCGTTTTCCATCTCCGGTCTTGCAACTGCTGGCTTTAAAGTGAGATCGAACTTGTTGTCCTTTATATTTCTGTAAACAAACAGTTTCTGCCCATTGATGGACCTTTTCATCACAAGTTAAACCACATCGATTGATATTATCATTTCTACATCCGCACCATCCACTACAACTGGCAATTACACCAAAATTTTTAATAACTATGCCGTTTACCCGGGCATCACACCAACATCTGGAAATAACACAACACAAAATACAAAATAAAGCGTTTGAAGTTCAGAGCAGTGAGACCGATATCTTCACAACGAACCTCGTCTTATACCTTGACTGCCATAGTCACCTTTCTTGTATCACGGAAGTTAGTAAATGCAGCGATTTGATTGGATTGTACGCTAGCGAATACCTCGACTGAAAGTCAGTTAACAATAAGACAAAATACTGCTCTGATTGGCTGTTGTCGCTGGCGTACAATCCAATCAAATCGCTGCATTCTGTGACACAAGAATAGCATTTAGAAGATGGTTTTAGCTTGGAGTAATGACTGACAGTCGGTTTTAGTTCAAGTATAAACGATGTCTTTTTAAGAATATAATTCTGACACTCGGGAGGCTATCTCCGCCACTGGAATCATAATCAATACAATATCTTACCTTCTCCGAGCTCCAACAGATTGTAACGAAATCACCAACATGACGAGAAGGGGGGTAACTACAGCTAAATTCATCATCGTTGTTTGTAATCCTGTCAGTGGTTTTATACCTGAAACAGCAAGGGTATTGAATGTTGGGAGACTGTAGTTGGTGCAGAGCGGACGGACGTCGAGGTGGGCAGAACAGAATACCCCAACCGTCCTCCGATAATTTCGACCTATCATTAAAAAACATTTTCAACAGAACTCAAAGACCCTCACATTCTATTCCATTACAGAACGATTGACAACTAAAACAGCATCTTTACAATGGTCAAGCTATTACGAACTTCGTCTTATAAGTTTTTGATAGTTTGGCATCGTGAAGCTGGTAAAACAGATACAACTATCAACCTTAAACTTCAATTATTACTGTTAGAAATAGACAACTCGAATCCACTTTCAACCTGAAGAAAATACTATTATTCTTACCTTCAGAGGTTCTAATACGTTTATGATTTGTACTTGTGATTTTCTCGTCTTTTATAGAAAAACAGTCCACTTTTTTTTGTACCGAAAATGTTGAATTTAAGATGACGGATTATGGTTAGCCCCGTCCTTTATGCCAGTGGCATAATAGAATCCGGTTAGTCGAATTTAACCTACATTTAATTCTTCAATTTGATGTGTATACGAATTACAATACCCGGAACTATACCAACATTTTTTAACGTAAAAGGTCAGATTTGACGATGTTTACTTATTTTAATTTTTAAGGATTTGATTTCCATTGGCTAACATAATCCAATCAGAATTATGTATTGTTGCAATTATGTATTTTGTTAAAACATGTGATGAATAAAAATTAAGATTAAATACATGGTTGGATGCCCTTGGGACTATTGTACAATCCTCGATTTCGATTACCCAAACCTCACCCCGTTGATAGAACTGTAACAACAAGCTATAAAACCTGTCATCTTCTCAATCTACTTCAAACGTTGTAAAGTTATATCTTAACTGGAATTAGTTTTTTACCTTTCTAGTATCACAGATTTCAGATATTTGATTGTATGCCAGGTAAACATCATGACTTAAAATTGTTTACAGACATTTTGTTTAGGTCTATGATTGGCTGTATTCTCTAACGTAGCCTACAATCCGCTGCATTTACACACGTTCGTGATACATGAACGGTCGCTTTCTCAGTCAAGTAGATGGCTATCTGAATATTTGCTTTTCTGGCAATTTGTTTTCCAAAATCAAAATTTGATGTCCCATTCGTCTACAATGCAACGCACTTAGGAGGTTAAGAATGATTCTCTTCCAGTCGGTTATGAATAACCCTAACCCTAACGTTCGGTAATCCTCGACATTTTCCCTGAAGCTGAATCTGGTAAAGAGCTCTGGTGGAATTTTCACTGCAGATCGCTTGGAAGATATGCTGTTGATATTAAGAAAACATTAGCTCTGAGTTATAAAGTTTGTAATTTGTAATTTTTAGTAGACAAATAGAAAGGAGTTACTATGATTATTCTGTTTCAACACCTGTGGCTGTTTCTTTTCGTGGTTTTTTTTTTCAGGTAACTGCACTCGAGTCACCAGCAGAAAAAACATGAAACGGAATATCCAAATTTAAATTTTAACGAGATCGTGCTATGATTAAATTCATTCAGTAACTTCTATTTGTATTATATATTTTGAGTAAGGTGAGACGAGCTATATATGGATGATTGATTTTACATTATTTCGCTTCTGATTGTTATTTCAATGACTGAAAATATTATTGAAAATTAATCGCCTCAGTCTTGTTTAATTCAGGTAACGCCTTTAATATACTTCGGGTATATTAAATATTAAATTGTGGGCAAATCCTGAAAGACCCCACCCGTCTTCAAAATGAGGTGAAAATCAGTTTTGTATGCTGGAGTTCCATTCCCAAATTAATTAGTATTGATAAGAATTGTATCTTTGTTCAACAGCGTCCTGGCCCTTCATTGCAACAACCTTCGCTTGCTTTATTCAGGTTTTACTGATTTTTAGATTCTGCACAAAGTCCAGATTTTAAATTTTGATCCATTGCTCAAGTTTTAATCTACTGACTCGACAAAAAATATACCAGATTGGGTCTTGTTATTACAAACAGGTTTAATTTATTTGTTTCTGATACTCATACACGACCCTTTAAATTGTTGACTATGGAGATTATGTGAATGTAATATGCAGTTAACACCTAGTTTCATAACAATCCATTAACAATAGATAGCCTATTGAATTCAAGTACATTTAACTTGAAAACCCTGGGCATGTCAGGCTGCGAGAAAAGGGGCGGGGGGACTCCAAGTGCATAGCAGTACACTACTTGACGGGCCGAACGAAACAGCAGGTGCGTGGACAAATAAGAAAGGATAAGCATGATAGGCCTTAATATGTACTTTATCTTGTTCACCAAATATGCCAATAAGATAAATAAGATATAATAGAAACCGACATGAACTATTCCTTGAATCGTTTGAAGACATGTTGACAAGAAATATAATGTATGCTATAAAATATGCTGTTCTGTATCGTTCAAGATGGGTATGACGGACGGACCCAGATTACCGCAGAAACAGTCCCGCCGATTCGGCACTTCTCGGCACTTCTCGGCAGTCTCCGTAAAAAGGAGAAGGGTTAAAACTCAATACGTTATACACTTATGAATAGTTCAACTGGACTTAAACTAGTTTATATTTCAGGTACCGGTAATTTACTTTTCCAAGAAATAAAGTCATTATGACAACGATAAAGGGATACTGTCGTCTAAATATCTGCCTTCATATCTGACAAGGCCCAATTTCTGAATGGTTGGGTTCATATGTGTTCTCTATAACTATTGTTCCGTCCATGAATTATTTGATTCAATTACAGACGAACTATCTCAGATTGACAATCCGACGAGTGATACAGACGGCTGAAATTGAGCTCTATTAGTTGTTCCATGATGCTATATTAATGAGTTTACTATCAAACAGTACTAGTTTATGCAGCCCAGTTTAACCATATACCTTTAAATACTTTATTTAGAAGGTAACCAATAGCGAGTATTTTATTGCTACAAAGCGTTTGAAATTATTCTATAGATTGTTGTCGATACAATAGTTCGACTCAATCAGTCATAGTATGAATAGATCGTCTATTATAGAACATTATTTTATTATATAAACATTATAAACCTTCAAGAGTAGGGCCGAGCTCCTTAGGGTGGGGGTGTGAGGGTGGTTTTGGAGCTATTGTAAAGGGGTCTTGAAAGTTGGGAGCCGACAAGGCCGAGAGTGTGCACGCCAGAGATGAACCTTTCAGTGGCGATGAGCTCTTCCGAAGTTATTTCCTCTATCGATTGAGTTGGCTGACTTCAGTTGATGATATGTTAATCCTGTAAACTCTATGTCATTTCATCACTAACTTTCTGCACCCTTTTTGACTAATGAATACACGGCAACACCATACAATATGCAATATGTGCAGTATATCGACGCTAACCTACTGGATTCCACCTGTCGGCGCCGCCCATATTCAATAAAATACAATTAGTATAAAGCTATATACATGTAGTGAGTTATTATTACCCACTGTTGAATTCTTGGTAATAAATGATAGCATGACAACGTAAACTTGTTGACACATTTTATACCATTCAACTTCCTTCTAAATTCATTTTTTAAACATTGAAGGAGATTTTACTGCTTTTGTTGACGGTGCGGATTATATTTTGTTAAGAAATTGCTAAGGTTGGTAAATTTCTATATTAAATTTTATATTATAATATTTTTATAACGGTGTTAAAGTTCTATACAACGTAATACCACAGGTCAAATTTTATATTTTTATCTGGATGTTGCCAGGTAGGATCTTTGGTGCAAGAGTCCAAATTTGTTCACGAGGCTCAGAAAATCTGTAAAATTATCGCTTTTAGATCTCGGGACTATATTGCCTGAATTTATCTCACCGTTTAGACCTACCCTATTCAGTAATTCAATTCAACTGTTATTGTTGAATCGGTACCTTCACAGGAAGTATACTACTTACATTCAATTGTAAATTGTAGAAACGTTGTGATTGAATTTGAGAAGTTTTAAATTAAGATTTGATATTAAAGATGATGTGATGCTGATTGGAGAGTATAGAGGAACTAGGATTAGTCAAGATGGGATGTGGATCATCCAAGTCCGATGGAACAGATCTTCCCGAACTAGCCGTGGTAGGAAAAATGATTTATCACGTTTTCCACTGCACAAAGCATTATTCAGGTGTATCAGTCACAATACAGGACAACATCCTGATCACTACCTCTTCCAGCACAATTCTAGATGGCCTGAGAATTAATACAAAACAGTTGAACATCGTCCCAATGTTCGACAGTATTATCTCAGCTGTAGACTGATCTTTTTCAAAATTCTCTCAGACAGACCTCAAGATGTCGTTGTCCAACCCTGAAAATATGAAAGTCATCGAATAAAAAATGTATAAGAACTGCCCCGAACAAAATAGCATGTCAAAAAGTACAATATCAAGGCAACTTCCCTTTTGTGACGTTTATTTTTCGTGACACCCGATATGAATTTAAGTGATAAAGTTAATCTATTATAGATATACTACTCCTTTCTTTAATCAATTTATGCAACGTTTCGATTCACATACAGGAATCTTTATCAAGCACAAAATAATAATATTAATTAACATTTTGTGCTTGATAAAGATTCCTGTATGTGTTTCGAAACGTTGCAAAAATTAAAGAAAGGAGTATTATATCTATAATATATAATTATTTAGTTAATGTTCTATCTATTTCTAAATGTCATTTGAAGATTAAACGTACAACAGTTTGAATTTGTTTTATAGTTCCCAGTACCAGAAAGTGAACCGGGCTATCCGCCACCAAAACCACCCAGGACTACTAAAAATGAATATTTTAATCCAGCTGAATTTACTTCTATAGATAATAATGTTAGAAAGGTAAGTCTGATATCATTCTACGACTGGAATTATCAATTCTATGTGCTGCATGACAATGGAACAGTTGTCTGTCTAAATGTGTATTGGATCATTCATTGGTCATTCATTTGTCATTGGAACCATCAAACAAGATGATATACACACAGAAAGCGTATTGTCGTGGACAACAAACCAAACTGTGCACATAAAAAAGCCATATTAGGCTGTCCTAGAATAGACAACTCGGTTGCCATGAGTCTAGTATGTAGATCTCTTATTTCACATCATTTATACAATTCCTTTTGATGATTTATTGTTAACAAAATGAAGACATTGAATAACACACAAATTAACCGGTAACTTAGCTGCCATTGAATTAACGTGTCAAATTACAGGCCTGATTATGACAGTGCGACTCCTTGAGAAAATATGTGCAACATTTTCTTCTTTCCAGTTGAAAAATTCTAAAGCAGAATCGTACGAAGCTCTAGTAGGGGAAATAACCAATGGTCTGACCACAGATCTACAGAAACTACGAGCTCTATATATCTGGTTAGGGAACCAGCCAATAGAAAACCAAGCCTACCCTAATGTTACTGATAATTCAACACCCAGAGGTTATATGAAAAACATTAAACATGGCAGAGGCAGTTTTACAGCTTTCTTTACTTTGTTATGTCGGTAGGTCAATTTGCTCTACTGGTATCACCCCTGTTCTCCCCCAAAATACCCTGGCGCGTTGCCCTTGGTCTCATAAGGTCAGCCTTTTGGACTTCCCCTACCCCGGCTTTCTAGACTGGAGGAATCTTGTGAGGATTACAGTAACAGTAACAATGATAAGCAATGAAAGTCATGATGAAAGCAACTGTGTACAAAGCTATACTAAACTGTACCGATTCGCGGTAACATAGCGCAAATACCAACCATTCGCACCATACCTACCACGTAAATATCTCTTGGCAAATTAAAGATAGGCTACCTCAACGGCAGTGGCTATTTACCACGTACAGGATCACCTTTCTCACTTTAAAACTATTTTTTTTCAGGGCAGCTAAATGTTTAAAACTTTTTTTTTTCAGGGCAGCTAAATTACCAACAGTTATCATTCATGGGAAAGGAAAGTCAAAGAATTACGAAGTCGGTGATAAGGACTTCAGTAATCTGAACAGTCAATGGTGTGCCGTGTACGTTGATGGAGATTGGAGGATCGTTCACGCATTGTGGTCGTTCAGAGCCGTATCTGGTTTCAATCAAGGAAACTGGACGCAGATTGAGAGAGACGGAAAGGCCTTGAACACGAAAGATACAAAATCTTCTGGAAAAGGTGTGACTCAATTAAATGAATATTATTTCTTAACCGAGCCCGAGGAATTTATTTATAAATGTCGTCCAGATAAAGATCCCTGGCAATTATTGAGAACTCCGTGGTCTATGGACAAGTATACCAGTGTCCCCTACTGTAGAGAGAACTTCTTCAGTTCCGGTCTGAAAATCATCAGTGAAAATAACTGTATCCTAAAATCAGAAAAGGGGAAATGCTGGCTTGAATTTGGACATGATCCAGAGGTAGAGCAGAATCTGAATTATGAATTTTTCTATAACGAGGAGGCCTCTGGGCAACCCCTGCCATCAGACCGGCGTCTCAACCGATTTGTTGCCTACAACAATGAAGTAAACAAGAAGAGCTTCGTTGTTCGATTTTCCTGTGTTGGCGTTTACAAAATGGTCATTTCCAAGATGGTCGAGTTTCGGCTGGATTGTCCAGGTATCGGAGAATGCCTAGAAGAGTTTCCAGAAAATCCGCAGATTGGTTACGGTTACGGACGAGCTGCCCAATCGGCAGGTATCAACTCGACTAACCAATATTATGGATTTATCTTTCTTACACACAATGAAACAAAAACCTTTCAATTTGTGGTTGAAGACCCCAAACATTTTCAGATGCAGTTCAAAGATGCTGCTAGCAATACGGATCTGTCGCCGTACGTCCACCAGACCATATCAGACAATAACGTAGCCGTACAAGTAAGGATGCCGGAAGACCAAGAAGGTGATTGCGTCTTGTCGTTCAGCAATAATAACCATGTTGCCATCAACTATCTGATATCTACTGATAATATCGCTGAGTCCGGGTCCACATCGCCGGTAAGTCTTACACTGTGTCTTTTCTTCAGCCGTGTTGATCTAAAGATTCCTCGACAACTGAAAACTTTTTCTCACCTCAAATTAAACTTCACATTTTGCACATCCAGTCCATCCAGTAACAGAAAAATAGGACGTAAAGCTCCATTTCATTTAATGTCCTATATTGTAGAGAAGAGATCCAGTGCGAGAAGCTTTAATCCGGGCCACCAAGGATACTGATATCGACATCCTAGAGTTAGCTATCGAGAGATTTGAACAGGATCGACTAGAAGACAGGGGTGACTTGACTCGAGCTAGGAAAAGGCTTCAGAGCCTTTATGATGGTAAACACGTTTCTTTTTTTTATCTATGAAATAACAGATAACTTATAGATCATTTATGAAGAACCAAAGAACTGTGATATGGTATCAAAATATTGTTCGCTACTTGGAGTCTATGAAAGAGTAAACATCCCCAAATATTATTTTTCCCATCTTGGACTAAAAATTAAATTTGTAGCTAATCAGATTCTTTGATTGTCGAATGACTATTCTCTATTCTGTAGTATTTATTTCAAATCAAATGAAAAAATTTTACAGCTCAAGCCGGAGATCAAGACAGAGAGGTGAGAAGATTTTTTCTTTCTTTCTGTTGCTGAATCTTTCATGAATGTTATGCAGCGGAAATTAAATGCATCGCTGGGCAGCTTCGGGCTTTGAAATGCATCGTTCAAGCTATATAGCCAGATAAAACCAAGAGCTTGCGTATGGTTTCAACCCGATTCGCGTGGTGTATTGGAACCCGTAAGGATATATATATGACGTCACCAATCAAGTAGCGTATGTAGGCCATTGCCCTCCCAGAGGCCTGTGACAGGTCTTACTTTGAAGTGAAAATTAATTTATCATAATGCTCAAAATTCGTCTCAGACCATCTGAAATCCATAGAACTCTGGCAGCTCCCAGTCTCTCGGTCTCAAGGGGTCTTCAATGAAGTTGTAGAGGGTGATTTAATGGGTCTCATGATCAAGGTTTTTACAAAGCTTATATCAAATCCTATCACCCATGAAGACAAAGAATTAGCTTGGAAAATTCCCTTTAATTCAGAAAGACGAGGCGAGGATACGAGAGAGATTGAGGGTAGCGACTAGGGAAGACGATATAGATGAACTAGAAGCGGCTATTGAAGAGTTCATGGGAAACAGACTCGAAGACCAGGACGACTTGACCAAGGCTAAACAGAAATTACTAGACTTATACACTAAAGGTAAGGCTTTATCTAGCCTCGACCAGTACCTTGTAATTTTATGCTGTAACTCAATCTTAATGTGGTACTACCATTTATAAACTATTTTTGATGTAATTTGAAGCAATTTAATATATGTATAATAGCCTATTATATCATGCTTCTGCAAATTCGAAATAAAGTTGGATGCAATCAGCGCTAAAGCAACGAAGGGCAATAACTCGGTATATACAATATTGTGAACCATCGTGTGATTATAATCGCCGCCATCTATATGGTATTTCTACTTGAACAATTCAAATAGTAGTGGTGGGGTTTAATCTCGGTCGACTTGTCTGGTAACCTTGTCATCTTTCCTCATTATTCCAGTAGACCCAACTGTAAATACAGATAATCTGGGAAAGACTAATATTTGACAAAGGCCCATCTCATAGACAGGATTCTCTTGAACCTTAGTTGTTATCCTTTTAAAAATGGTTGTTAATTTCTTTCTGTATATTTGTACAAACTGAATAATCTATATTTTCTATTCCAGCACTGCATATAGCTACCCAAAAGAGAGATATAGATCGTCTGGAACATGTAATAGACCGAGCTAAAAGCAGTCGAGTCTGTGGAACTTTGAGGTTTTCAGAAGCTATGATTGAAGCCGAGGAGACCTTGGAACAATTGAAGAGATTGAGGACGTACATGATGCGAGTACTGGCCTTGAAGCAAGCTACTGTATCAGAAATCACGAGCTATAAACGCCCCAAACCCTGTATACATGATGTTATGAAGGCTACTTATCTACTGCTGGGTGAACGAGAGAAACAATTAAAGGTATGACCATGTCCTACAGCAGTTGAAGGTTTTAGAGCCGTCCCTACCCTACAGCAATTCTATTTATTTATTGATTTATTTATTTATTGATCTATTTATGTATTGATTTATTTATTTATTGATTCTATTTATTTATTGATATATTTTAGAGATGGGAACATATACAGAGTTTGACTCGTAAATTAGGAAAAGAGAGTCTTATTAGAAGGATCAAGGAATTTGATCTGGTGAATTTAAAGATACCAGTGGCTAATAGATCTGATAGGTTGTTAGATATGTATGATAAACGTACTGTTTATTTGACTAGTGCTGGGGCTGGCACCTTCTTTAAGTGGGTAAGAGCATCTTCACAATGTTAAAGTACTTGACTGCAATAGTCTTGTATCATGATAACTTTTCCGTCGAGAGCCCTGATGGCTGTACAATCTAATTAAATCGCTGCAATCCGTGATACGAGGATAGTTGGGATTGCAGTCGCGAAGTTTATAATACCTGGGTATTGTCAAGATGCGTAAGAGATTCTAAAAATGTCAAAAGAGATTCTCGGATGTCTTTGGCTTGGCTTATGATAACTTCTATTTGCACTGTATTGTGCCTAAGGGGGGCAAGAGGTGGGGGGTGCCAAACGACTCCCACCCACGAAAAAATTCTGCAATCAACCAATATCATCACTACAACTAAACACCATACTCCATTGCCCCTCCGGATGTAATGCATGCCCCTCCAAACAATCACGTCTGGTTACAGACCTAGGCCAGATTATGACACACCTATCACACGATCTTGGCGTATGTTATCCTGATTTATTATATTTCAGAGTCGTAACATTTTAAATGAACTTCAAGAAGAGGTTCCTAGTCGAAGATCAGTTTAGCAGAACGACTACATTTATCATTGTCTGTAAATAACAATTATATCATCAATAGCTGTTTATAAACACAATAACTGTACAATACAATAAATATAAAAATAAAAAAAAATCTTATGAATTTCTACATGTAGACCTACCATTAAATAACGGCGCCATTTGGGATTACAGTTTTATTATCCCCCTGTAAAGAAATGGTTTGCAGCCCCAAATTGTATCCCCACTTCATTTCTAACAAATCTAAAAATATGATTTCTATACGTTTTTTGTATTTGTCAGAAGGCACCAAAATCAATTCTTTTTTTCAAAAACTTCCTTGAGTCTAACCCTACCAGACTCTCTATGAGAGGCTCGGGGCGTATTATCGCATCGCACAAAGAGCCTTGGATGTTATTAGCGAAAAGAATTGGAATGGTTCAAATCGATGCTATCAATTTTCCCGATAAATGAGTTTGGTAAAACTTTCAGATACAAGTACAAAAACTTTTAGGTCTAAACTATAGACTACTATAGAGTTTAAATGTGAATATAATATACAGTTAACACCTAGTTTCATAACAACAATTCAATAACAACGTGTATTGATCTGTAATTGTACTTGAAAATAGGCAGAAATGAGGCTTATTTATAGAATGTCCCTTAACAATTCTGTGACACCTCTACCTAATGACTAACGTCACATGCATAGGAGTAAAACGGCAGGTGCGTGTATATTTTACATGTTTAAGAAAGGATAAGCATGCTATGCGTTTGAATAGGCTATAATCTTTATGTTCACCAAAGAGAGTAAAACTTATTTATGATAGAAATCACTAGAGGAACGTTCCAATTCTAAAAGCATCACGATATAGCAATCCCCAGTTGCGTATAATGAAGGTGGCCATGAGTACCGAACGCAACTCACAACTCAGTTACATGAGAGTTGTATTCGAAATTTCTGACTGTTATTTTTATTCGCCAGATGATCGAACCATGGCGGGCTTGTAAAAAGGCGAACAGGCCCGATGCCTTCGCAACCATATGCAACTGGTGATCGCTATTGTGGGAGGGTCTTTTAATCGTCAACCGTCATGTTGATAATAAATAAGATTAATAGCCATTGAAAGTGGAAATTAATGCTTAACATGGTTAGATTAACCCGGGAAAACTAAGCGCTTTGTCTTGAGCGCCTTAAAATAGAAAGAAGAAAAAGTTCAAAAATTCCCCTAAGTGAGTTATAGATTTAAAAATAGTTGGATTAGAACATATACCGAGAAATTTAACGTCAATATGACAGTGAAAGGGATACACACGTCTACATTTTTGCTTGTAGAATAAAAGTCAAATATTTAGATGACTATATAGACAGCTGAAATTGAGTTCTATCAGCTGGTAAAGTAAATATTTAGATGACTATACAGACAGCTGAAATTGAGTTCTATCAGCTGGTAAAGTAAATATTTAGATGACTATACAGACAGCTGAAATTGAGTTCTATCAGCTGGTAAAGTAAATATTTAGATGATTACACAGACAGCTGAAATTGAGTTCTATCAGCTGGTAAAGTAAATATTTAGATGACTATATAGACAGCTGAAATTGAGTTCTATCAGCTGGTAAAGTAAATATTTAGATGACTATACAGACAGCTGAAATTGAGTTCTATCAGCTGGTAAAGTAAATATTTAGATGATTATATAGACAGCTGAAATTGAGCTCTATCAGCTGGTAAAATAAATATTTAGATGACTGTACACATATCTGTAATTGAGTTCTATCAGCTGGTAAAGTAAAGATTTAGATGATTATATAGACAGCTGAAATTGAGTTCTATCAGCTGGTAAAGTAAATATTTAGATGACTATATAGACAGCTGAAATTGAGTTCTATCAGCTGGTAAAATAAATATTAAGCTGACTATACAGATAGCTCTATCAGCTGGTAAAGTAAATATTTAGATGACTGTACAGATATCTGTAATTGAGTTCTATCAGCTGGTAAAATAAATATTTCGACAACTTGATCCCTTAAAATTTGAATGTAACCAATAACGAGTATTTTATAGTTACATGGCGTTTTAAACTATTCTATTGATTCTATAGTGGATACAATACTTTGCCTTTATCAGTCATTGTGTAAATACATTGGTTTTTTTTTTTATTATAGAAACATTAGTCTTCAATAGCAGAGCCGAGTTCCAGGGGTTTTTGGGGTAGTGTAAATTTATTGGGTGGGTGGGGGTAGACTATATCAAGTTCGACCTGATTCAAACCAAAGATTAAGTCTCCGTTTTACTGCCGGCCCAGTCAAGAAATGGAAAGGGGAGGGGACAGGAAGAGGTACAGAAAGTCGGTTCGGGTGGGGATGAAAGTCAGAATAATCCAAACTGGAACTGTTTCGATCAGGACCAGGTGGGATTTTTGTTTCGAAGTGTATTTCAGGACCAGCATAAGGTTAAATGTCTGATTCGGTTGGTCGATCATGACTTAGATTATGGAAGCCTGTATCTGAATAGTCCAATTATAACAAGATGCAAAAATGTAAACTCACAGAGTCGACTTGATATTTACTTTACCAGCTGATAGAACTCAATTTCAGCTATCTGTATAGTTGTCTAAATATTTACTTTACCATATCATGGAGCTCAATTTTAGCTGTCTATATAGTTGTCTAAATATTTACTTTACCAGCTGATAGAGCTCAATTTGAGCTATCTGTATAGTCATCTAAATATTTACTTTACCAGCTGATAGAGCTCAATTTCAGCTATCTGTATAGTTGTCTAAATATTTACTTTACCATATCATGGAGCTCAATTTTAGCTGTCTATATAGTTGTCTAAATATTTACTTTACCAGCTGATAGAGCTCAATTTGAGCTATCTGTATAGTCATCTAAATATTTACTTTACCAGCTGATAGAACTCAATTTCAGCTATCTGTATAGTTGTCTGAATATTTACTTTACCATATCATGGAGCTCAATTTTAGCTGTCTATATAGTTGTCTAAAAATTTACTTTACCAGCTGATAGAGCTCAATTTCAGCTATCTGTATAGTTGTCTAAATATTTACTTTACCAGCTGATAGAGCTCAATTTGAGCTATCTGTATAGTCATCTAAATGTTATTTTACCAGCTGATAAAAATCTTTTTGAAATTAAGTTTTAATTGCCGCTTTTCTGCACTTGATTGGAAAGTAGTCAACAGCATGCAGTGTGCAACGAGGACGTCGGTATCAGTCTGCTCTTTTAGGATTCCCAAATTTCGGAGCCGCTCAATAAAAGAGAATTAATATTTAGGTATATATATACATGAATAAATTATTCTACTGTATTCTTGGTAATGAAAGAAAACATGACGTACATTTCTACAATTCAACTTCCTTTTAAATTCAATTTTAGAATTCGACGGGGGCCATAGACTTCAACTTTTGTTGAAGGTGCGGTGTGTTTTTTTGTAAAGAATTTTCTGGGGTCTGTAGATTTTTATATTTTAACATTTAAAATCTTAAATTTTTTAATCTTTTTATCTTTCTAAATTCTTTTTTTTTTTTAATTCGCCGTCGAATTTTTAACTTTTAACTGGTATAGTTGTTGAGATGTCGTGAATACGGTGGTTTGTTTAGGACATATTTAATTTTTTTCAGTTATGATTTAATTCTAATCATTTTTTATTTTTGTTTGCTGAATTATCATTTTTGTTTGCTGAATATAAAAAATAGTAAACAAAAATGATAATTCAGCAAACAAAAATGATAATTCAGCAAACAAAATTGAAAAATAAGTAGAATTAAATCATGTCCTAAACAAACCATCGTATGATATGTTTAAAATAATATTTGAATTATTTAGATAGTGTTGTGAATAACTTGTGGAAACTAGTATTAAAAGAGAACTAAGACAAGATGGGATGCGGAGCAACCAAGTTACCAGCAATAGATCTGCCAGAACTAGCTGAAGTAAGAATTATGTTACTATGTTAACAATCGACAGTCGGCCGAAAGAGTGACAGTATTTGCGCAATCCATGTTAAAATGAGGCTTCGGGTGATCGTGGTGGATATCAATCTAAAAAGAAATAAAAAAGACTCTTATTGAGTTTGGTGGTCGTCGTTGCTTCATTTGCCTCCATTACGCTGCGACCTTGGTGGGAGGAACAATGGAAGATATAATACCGCCATTGCTCAAGCACAGTTCATTGAGCACATATTACAAACAGGTGGTATATCGTCTTCAACACGTTCAAAATTCTGCTACCAATAGTTGGATAGTTTCGAAAGGGAGAACAAATGGATACAGTTTGTACTGAAGCAATAAAGAACAATATTCGGTAGAGGAATAAAAATGGGGATAAATAAATTTGCTTAAAACATGCTTTCACAGGTTATAGAGCTCCATTACAGCTGTTCGTAGTCCTTTTTGGAAAGAATACATCGACATATTGATGTTATATTGTAATTCAAAACAAACGTTCGATTGTTTAAATTATTTTATAGTTCCCTGTACCAGAAAATGAACCGGACTATCCGCCACCAAAACCACCCAGGACTACTAAAAATGAATATTTTAATCCAGCTGAATTTATTTCTATAGATAATAATGTTAGAAAGGTAAGTCTATCATTCTACGACTGGAATTACTAACTCTGTGTGCTGCATGACAATGAATCTTGTCTATTCCTATCAAAACAGGGCCCAGTTTTTCTGTCTCTACACCAGACGACAACTGTCAAAATAGCTATCGGAGGTTGGAATAGAAGCAGATATTTCAGTCTACTAGTCATCATGACTGCTGAGATCTGTTAAAAGAATGTTAATTCAAAGTCAAAGTTCTAATAAATACAACTCGAAGGCATCGACTCGTTCGGGTGGAACAACAAATCGAGGCCCAATGTCATTCAAGTTGTTGAACATTACAACTATTTTGGTAAAATTTGCCAGTTATTGCCCGTCGCCAATATTAACTAATTTATTGCTTAAAGAAATAGAATAGCACAAGTAAACTGGCAATGTTGCTACCGTTACATTTCAATGTAAAATTACATGACTAATTCTTACAGTGTGGCAACTAAAATTTATAAATCAGTAATATATTCAAAGTGTATTTTAGATGATTATCTTTTTTCCAGTTAAAACATTCTCAAGCAGAAACCTATGAGGCTCTAGTAGGGGAGATAACCAATGGTCTGACCACAGATCTGCAGAAACTACGAGCTCTATATATCTGGTTGGGGAACCAGCCAATAGAAAACCAAGCCTACCCCAACGTTACAGACAATTCAACACCCAGAGGTTATATGAAAAACATTAAACATGGAAGAGGCAGTTTTACAGCTTTCTTTACTTTGTTATGCCGGTAGGTTAACTTCTAGTATCCTTGCTGTACTATTTCTACCGTGTTTTCCACGTTCTCCCTCTCAGACATTCTACTTTCTCACCCAAAGTACCCAGTCTCTGGTTCTTTACCCCTTTGGTCTCCTCCTTTCTTACCCCCGGGTTCAAACCCCATGGGTCTTTTGTACCTCTAGAATAGTTACATTACCTGCAGGTACCTCTTCGCCTTCCAACACAGAATCTGATTCTGGTCGAAAATAAAATACAAACGGAACGAAAGTTTGATCATATTTTGATTAGACCGGATCTAAATGAAAAACGAAGGAGTACTTTGAAAGTCTGTTTACCAAAGGATACCTGCTGATTATGTTTTCTCAGGTACGGTGTCGGAGTTACAATGACACGGAAAATAGCTCACGGTGAGCAAATCAGCTAAAATCAGTACCATTTTGTTATGAGATCAACAACCTTCCGATTAAAGATGTTTTTACTAACCCTGTTTCTATTTTTCAGGGCAGCTAAATTACCAACAGTTATCATTCAAGGGAAAGGAAAATCAATGAATTACGAAGTTGGTGATAAGGACTTCAGTAATCTGAACAGTCAATGGTGTGCCGTATACGTTGACGGAGATTGGAGGATCGTACACGTTCTGTGGTCCTTTAGAGCAGTATCTGGATTCAATCAAGGAAACTGGACGCAGATTGAGAGAGACAGAAAGGCCTTGAACACTAAAGATACAAGATCTTCTGGAAAAGGTGTGACTCAATTAAATGAATATTATTTCTTAACCGAGCCCGAGGAATTTATTTATAAATGTCGGCCAGATAAAGATCCCTGGCAATTATTAAGAACTCCGTGGTCTATGGACAAGTATACCAGTGTCCCCTACTGTAGAGAGAACTTCTTCAGTTCCGGCCTCGAAATCATCAGTGAAAATAACTGCATCCTGAAATCAGAAAAGGGGAAATGCTGGATTGAATTTGGACATGATCCAGAGGTAGAGCAGAATCTGAATTATGAATTTTTCCATAACGAGGAGGCCTCCGGGCAACCCCTGCCATCAGACCGGCGTCTCAACCGATTTGTTGCCTACAACAATGAAGTAAACAAGAAGAGCTTCGTTGTTCGATTTCCCTGTGTTGGCGTTTACAAAATGGTCATTTCCGAGATGGTCGAGTTCCTGCTGGATTGTCCTGATATCGGAGAATACGTAGACGAGTTTCCAGAAAATCCGCAGATTGGTTACGGTTACGGACAAACTGCACAATCGGCAGGTTTCACATCATCTAACCGTAATTATGGATTTATCTCACTTACACACAATGAAACCAAAATCTTTAATTTCGTCGTTGAAGATCCTACAAATTTCCAGGCGCAGTTCAAAGATGCTTCTACCAACACCGACCTGTCGACGTACGTTCAGCAGACCGTATCCGACAATGACGTTTCCGTACAAGTAACGATGCCTGAGGAACAAGCTGGTGACTGCGTCTTATCGATCAGCAATAAAAACAGTGTTGCGATCAACTATCTGATATCTACTGATAATATCGCACAGCCTGATTCGACATCGCCGGTAAGTGTTGCCTTCATCTTGTTCTGAAAGGGTTCAAACCGGGGAGAAACCCAAGGGTGCTGTTCTACTGTTTAGTACCATGACGGTCATCACGCTCAAACCACTCCTTCATTTATAACTTCTCCCTTAAATGAAATACATGTACGTCAAAATCCTGAAAATGGATCTGCTAGCTAGTTGAACAAGAAAGTTTTGAACAATGGTTGTTCATTGCTATCGTATCACAATATACTAGTTGAACAGGATAGTTTAGATCAATGGTTGCTCACTGCTATCTTATCACATTCTACTAGTTGAACAGGATAGCTTAGACCAATGATAGCTCACTGCTATCGTATCACAATCTGCTAGCTAGTTGAACAGGATAGCTTAGACCAATGATAGCTCACTGCTATCGTATCACAATCTGCTAGCTAGTTAAACAGGATATCTTACACCAATGTTTGCTCACTGCTATCGTATCACAATCTGTGAGCTAGTTGAATAGGATAGTTTAGACCAATGATAGCTCACTGATATCGTATCACAATCTGCTAGCTAGTTGAATAGCATAGTTTAGATCAATCGCTTCTTGCTGCTATCGTATCACAATCTGCTAGCTAGTTGAATGGGATAGCTTAGATCAATGATAGCTCATTGCTATCGTATCACAATCTGCTAGCTAGTTGAATAGGATAGCTTAGATCAATGATAGCTCACTGCTATCGTATCACAATTTGCTAGCTAGTTGAACAGGATAGCTTAGATCAATGATAGCTCACTGGTATCGTATCACAATCTGCTAGCTAGTTAAACAGGATAGTTTAGACCAATGTTTGCTCACTGCTATCGTATCACAATCTGCTAGCTAGTTGAACAGGATAGTTTAGACCAATGATAGCTCACTGCTATCGTATCACAATCTGCTAGCTAGTTGAACTGGATAGCTTAGATCAATGATAGCTCACTGCTATCGTATCACAATCTGCTAGCTAGTTGAATAGCATAGTTTAGATCAATGATAGCTCACTGCTATCGTATTACAACCTGGTAGCTAGTTGAACAGGATAGCTTAGATCAATGATAGCTCACTGCTATCGTATTACAACCTGGTAGCTAGTTGAACAGGATAGCTTAGATCAATGATAGCTCACTGCTATCCTATCACAAATCTGCTAGATAGTTGAATAGCATAGTTTAGATCAATCGTTTCTTGCTGCTATCGTATCAAAATCTGCTAGATAGTTGAATAGCATAGTTTAGATCAATCGTTTCTTGCTGCTATCGTATCAAAATCTGCAAGTTGGGCAAGTAAGTTTCGGATGAGATGACAAATGAATGCAGTCACCACTGAACAAAGGGCAATAACTCGATAGATAAAACAAACTGAATTGATATATGCTTTCCCACCAAATAAATCTTCATTTCTGTTGTCCGTAATCCTTTTTAGAATGAAAACCTGACGCCTCGTGGGTCTATAATTCAAAACAAAGTTAGGCCCTACTAGATTTAGAATTATTTTATAGTTCCCAGTACCAGAAAGTGAACCGGGCTATCTGCCACCAAAACCACCCAGGACTACTAAAAATGAATATTTTAATCCAGATGAATTTATTTCTATAGATAATAATGTTAGAAAGGTAAGTCTGAATATGACAGTAACATGGTGTTGTGCAACTCTAACTGACTGATGTTGAAAGCAATGTGTCAATCCCTTATTTGCTTCATTTTGAAATTTTAAAAGGCAAATTCACTTTTAAAATATAATAACTGAATTAGTGAAATTACAAAAATAGATAATACACATCAATGTACTAGCAACTAAGTTGCCATTCACTTTACATGTAAAATTACGGGATTGCTTCTTACAGTGTGGCAGATGATATTTCCAAATCTTCTTCCATTTAAAATGGTGTTTTCTATGATTTTCGTTTTTCCAGTTGAAGAAATCTAAAGCAGAAACTTATGAAGATCTAGTAGGGGAGATAACCAATGGTCTGACCACAGATCTTCAGAAACTACGAGCACTATATATCTGGTTGGGGAACCATCCAATAGAAAACCAAGCCTACCCTAATGTTTCTGATAGCTCAACACCCAGAGGTTATATGAAAAATATTAAATATGGCACAGGCAGTTTTACAGCTTTCTTTACTTTGTTGTGCCGGTAGGTTAATTTTTAGCACCTTTTGGGCCAGTCCCAGCATTTTACCCAACCCTTTCGTTTTTTCGAAACTAAACTAACGATTACCTGCTTGCCCTCTCTACATTGCGGAGCCCTTGGTATTTGGCTTTTGCTCATAAAGACAATAACAATGATCAGCGAGAGGATCTCTAAGAAAGGTATTTAACCAATTTGGTTTCTGATCAGCAGTAGAGATCAATGATGGAAGGAAATCTTTCCAAATGTATAACTTTATTTTTCAGGGCAGCTAAATTACCAACAGTTATCATTCATGGGAAAGGAAAGTCAATGAATTACGAAGTCGGTGATAAGGACTTCAGTGACTTGAACAGTCAATGGTGTGCCGTGTACGTTGACGGAGATTGGAGGATCGTACACGCATTGTGGTCGTTCAGAGCCATATCTGGATTCATTCAAGGTAACTGGACACAGATTGAGAAAGATGGAGAAGCCGTGAACACTAAAGATGAAAAATCTTCTGGAAAAGGTGTGACTCAATTAAATGAATATTATTTCTTAACCGAGCCCGAGGAATTTATTTATAAATGTCGGCCAAATAAAGATCCCTGGCAATTATTGAGAACTCCGTGGTCTATGGACAAGTATACCAGTGTCCCCTACTGTAGACAGGACTTCTTCAGTTCCGGTCTTAAAATTACCAGTGAAAAAAACTGCATCCTAGAATCCGAAGAAGGAAAATGCTGGATTGATTTTAAACATGCTCTGGAGGCAGACAAAGATCTAAATTATGAATTTTTCTATAACGAGGAGGCCTCTGGGCAACCCCTGCCATCAGACCGGCGTCTCAACCGATTTGTTGCCTACAACAATGAAGTAAACAAGAAGAGCTTCGTTGTTCGATTTCCCTGTGTTGGCGTTTACAAAATTGTCATTTCCAAGATGGTCGAGTTCCGGCTGGATTGTTCAGATATCGGAGAATACGCCGACGAGTTTCCAGAAAACCCAAAGATTGGTTACGGCTACGGACAAACTGCACAATCGGCAGGTTTCACATCAACGAACAGTAAATATGGTTTCATCGCTCTTAAACACAATGAAAACAAAATCTTTAAATTCGTCGTTAAAGATCCGACAAATTTTCAGACGCAGTTCAAGAATACTTCTACCAACAACGACCTATCGACGTACGTCCACCAGACCGTATCCGACAATGACGTTTCCGTACATGTAACGATGCCAGAGGATCAAGCTGGTGACTGCGTCTTATCGATCAGCAATAAAGACAGTGTTGCTATTAATTATCTGATATCAACTGATAATATCGCAGAGTCTCCTTCGTCATCGCCGGTAAGTGGTTGTTCCGTCTTGTTCTGAAAGGATTCAAAATAGGGAGAAATCCAAGGGTGTTGTTCCAGTGTTTAGTACTATGACGGACAATTCAATGCAGTCACTACTGAACAAAGGGCAAAAACTCGATTGATAAGGTAAAAAAGTTGATAAATTATCATTCAAAACAAACTAAGGCCTTACTTGAATTTAAATTATATTTTAGTTTTATGTACCAGAAACTGAACCCGGCCACCCCCCACCAAAACAACCAAGAACTACCAAAAATGAATATTTTAAGCCACTGAAATTTATCACTATAGATAATAATGTAAGAGAGGTAAGATTCTGCGAATGAATTTTATTTATCAATTCAGTATGTCGCTGTTGAAATGTGTTTTTGATTATTTACTGGAAAGAAAGAAAGAAACATCTATCGTACAAGGATCACAACTTAGGTTCACATCATTTCTGCCAGCTGGTCCTTGATCAAGCCCCCGTTTGAAAATAACTGAACAAGATGATTTTAAAGAAAAAGCGTCTTGCAGATAATATAGAGTAATAAACAGAGGCTCCGTGTGTTACAGGTTGTGCACCTTGACGATTGCCATTTAATCTAATGTCAAATTACAGGATTGCTTCTTACAGTGTGGCAATAAACAGAGGCAGTGTTGTGCAACTCTAACTGATGTTGAAAGCAATATTTAAATCCCCAATTTATTTCATTTGAAATGTTAAAAGGCAAATTTACTTTTAAAATATAATTACTCAATTATTGAAGCAAATATTACAAGATAGCTTGCCAGGCAAGGTAACATACGCCCACTAGCAGCTTTGATTTTGAACATAAATATTTAGCAGTACAGTAACAATCACCAGTATGAAATATTCAACCTTCAGTTATACACTACTTTTGAACTCTTTAGAGCGATACTGAATAATATTGAGTATGAGTTATTGCCCTAGTTCTTGAAAACGTGTTCAATTTTTAGCCCGTGAAAACTCTAGAAGACAAATATTCAATCTTCAGCGCGGTACTGAATAATAAAACCAAGTTTTGTCAAAATCTGGCAAGAATCATGCCTTCTAGAGTTTTTACGAGCTACAAATTAAACGAGTTTTCAAGAACAAGGGCAATAACTCATACTCAATATTTTTCGATTTTTCTGATTTTCAATAGGGTTCATCCTTGGGTGATTAAGAACACTCACACCAAGTTTCGCCAAAATCCGTCAAGAATTGTCCCTTCTAGAGTGTTTACAAGCAACAATTTGAACGCGTTTTCAAGAACAAGGGCAATAACTCATACTAAATTTTTCAATTTTTCTGTTTTTCAATACGGTTTATCCATGGGTGATAACCAACACTCATGCCAAGTTTCGTCAAAATCCGTCAAGAATTGTGTCTTCTTGAAGGCAAGGACAATAACTCATAGTAAATATTTTTCGATTCGTCTGATTTTCATGTGGGCGTATAAAAATAACATAATATACAACAATGCACTAGTTGCCATTCACTTCACATGTAAAATTGCAGGATTGCTTCTTACAGTGTTGCAGCTGATATTTCAAAATATGGTTCCTTTTAAAATTGTGTTTGCTATGATTTTCGTTTTTCCAGTTGAAGAAATCTAAAGCAAAAACTTATGAGGCTCTAGTAGGGGATATAACCAATGGTCTGACCACAGATCTACAGAAACTGCGATCTCTATATATGTGGTTGGGGAACCAGCCAATAGAAAACCAAGCCTACCCTAATGATACTGATAATTCAACACCCAGAGGTTATATGAAAGATATTAAACATGGCAGAGGCAGTTTTACAGGTTTCTTTACCTTATTATGCCGGTAGGTTAATTTCTAGTACCCCTAGTCCCACACACTCAGTGACAGTGCTAGTGGGGGTATAAGGGCGACATTAGCCCCCTAGAAAAATGGTTTATATCCCCAATTTCACCCCACTTCATCTCTAACAAATTTATGAAATATAATTTTAATACGTTTTTGCACCAAAATATCTGTTAGAAGGCACCATAAGCAGTTCTATTTTTCAAAAGTTTTCTTCTAGAGGACCCTTTGAATCTTGTGTCATTTGAATTTAGGCGCCGCCACAGCATGCTCTACTCATATCTCCCACTTCCTCTCCCGAAGTACTCCTCCAACTTGCCCCAACCATTTTCGTTTTTTCGGAACCAAACCAACAGTGACTTGCATGTCTTTTAGGAGGCAGGTCATCTCAACATTTGGAGCTCTCGGTATTTGGTTTTTGCACAACAGAAAAGCTTTAACAGTTAGAATGGCCAGCTCGAGACCAATGATGGAAGGTAATCTTTGTAACTGTATAACTTTTCAGGGCAGCTAAATTACCAACAGTTATCATTCAAGGGAAAGGAAAGTCAAAGAATTACGAAGTCGGTGATAAAGATTTCAGTAATCTGAACAGTCAATGGTGTGCCGTGTACGTTGACGGAGATTGGAGGATCGTACACGTTCTGTGGTCGTTCAGAGCCGTATCTGGATTCAATCCAGGAAACTGGACGCAAATTGAGCAAGATGGCGAAGCCATGAATACGAAAGATGATAAATCTTCTGGAGAAGATGTAATGGACTTGAATGAATATTTTTTCCTTACCGATCCCGCGGAATTTATTTATATATGCCGACCAGCTAAAGACCCCTGGCAATTATTGAGAACTCCGTGGTCTATGGACAAGTATACCAGTGTCCCCTACTGTAGACAGAACTTCTTCAGTTCCGGTCTTAGAATTACCAGTAAAAATAACTGCATCCTAAAATCCGTAAAGGGAAAATGCTGGATTGAATTTCGTCATGATCCGAAGGTAACCATGCGTTTGAATTATAAATTTTTCTATAATGAGAAGGCCTCCGGGCGACCCCTGCCATCCGACCGGCGTCTCGACCGGTTTGTTGCCTACAACAATGAAGTAAACAAGAAGAACTTCGTTGTTCGATTTCCCTGTGTTGGCGTTTACAAAATTGTCATTTCCGAGATGGTCGAGTTCCGGCTGGATTGTTCAGATATCGGAGAATGCGTAGAAGAGTTTCCAGAAAATCCGCAGATTGGTTACGGCTACGGACAAACTGCCCAATCGGCAGGTTTCACATCAACGAACCGTAGTTATGGATTTATCTCTCTAACACACAATGAAACAAAAGTCTTTAATTTCGTCGTTGAAGATCCGAGAAATTTCCAGACGCAGTTCAAGGACGCTTCTACCAACACCGACCTATCGTCATACGTCCGCCAGACAGTATCAAGAAATATCGTTTCCGTAAAAGTAAAGATGCCGAAAGACCAAGAAGGTGACTGCGTCTTGACGTTCAGCAATAAAAACCATGTTGCCATCAACTATCTGATATCTACTGATAATATCGCACAGACTGATTCAACATCGCCGGTAAGTGTTCCACCGTTTTTTTTTCATGATGTCAACATTCATGTATTACCAACTTCGTCTAATGAACTTTACCAGATATTTCCTTTACCTTGTTCCGAAAGGGTTTAAGTTTTTATATATGCCCAACGAAAGTGTTTCTTTAGCTCGTCAAACTGGGGAGAAACTCATGCGTGCTGTTCCACTGTTTAGTACCATGACGGTCATCACCCAAACCACGCCTTCATTTATAACTTCTCCTTTCATACGACATACATGCATGTCAAAATCATGTAATTGGATGAATGGTGGTAGACTTTATGTCAGTAAATCAGTAAAACCACGTCTTGACACTGTTCGAACATGGTAATATCTGTGAACTATTTTCTTTGACAACTGCAGAGACCTAAACAGTGTAAGCAACGTCTCACATAGCTCGACAAATCTGGCACTACTCGGACGTGATATACGGTTGTGATATCGTCACGGTTAGGGCCAAACTCAAAAGGTCACATTCTATGGGAGTTGCTCCGTTCCGATTGCTAGTTTTCGAGAATTATCATCTTGCCAATTTGGCAAAACTCTTGGTATCGATTCAAAGCTGAACCATAAAGGAAACCATCAAAACAATCCCAGATATTCTGCAATATCCCTGTTTCCCACATGGTATCATAATACAGTCGAGGGTGGATTTTCCTCTTCTTCCTACCACTCGGTATATTAAGCCTACCTCCCTGACTGTATTGGTATTGGAACCTGAAAACTGGAATGATAAATTCAAATGTGACGCTCACTAACCCTTTAAATGGATCTTTGAACGAGAAATTTAGGTTCTCATAGACAAAGGGGTTACTGTTGAATTTCCATGCATGTGCTTATTGAAATGTGACCTACTTTAAATGTACATGCATTGGAAAAGAAATTTTTATACAGGAATATTTTGTATGAATGAGAATCAAGAATTAACAATTTGAAGATATTTGGATGCTTAAATTCAACCCCATCAGTTTTGACGTAAAGAAATAAATCTGAAAATATCCTTTGATTCAGAGAAGAGAAGAAAAGAAATACGAGATGCTAGAGATGCCCTTGAGACAAGCTACTGTATCGGAAATCGCGAGCTACACACGACCTAAACCTTTTATACATGATGTTATGAAGGCCACTTATCTACTGCTGGGTGAACGAGAGAAACAATTAAATGTAAGAACACCTTAACAATTGAAGGTTTGAATTCTATTCCACCACACATCAATTGAAAGTATGAACCAATCCCCCGTTTCCAGTGTTTGGAAAGTAATGTGCGAATTTTATCAAAATAAACGCACAATTGTAGAAAAATATGTTTCCTACTTATTCCGAAAGATTCAACTAAATTGTAAAACCGTCCCTTTAACATTTGATTTGCACGAATTATCGTTTGTCTATTTATTTATGTAGAGTTGGAAGCATATACAGAAGTTAAGTCGTAAATCAGGAAAAAGGAGTCTAATAAGAAGAATCAAGGAATTTGACCGTGTCAATTTAAAGAGACCAGTCGTTCATAGATCTGATACTTTGTTAGATTTGTATGATAACCGTACAGTTTGCTTGAGCAGTGCTGGGGCTGGCACCTTCTTTAAATGGGTAAGTAATCTATCAGTTAAAAGAATTTTTCTAATAATTTCATGTGTATTGTGGACAGTGATAGCAGCATCGATTTCTTACCAACCTTCTATTTGCACCATTCAAAATTCAGATTAATCCTTATAACTGAAAAGCTTGATCTGATTATGACATCACTTTTATAAAACATGCCTACCTCTACCATTCTAGTTTCAATCCAGTTAGAAAACATCATTAGAGCCTCTTCATCTCCGTATCTTCTTATTGATTCAATGAAATTCTACTGTTGTACTGTGAGCATGATGATGTGACTCCTTTGACTTGCAGCATTAGGAGGGACTTTCTGGGCATTTCATTGATCCATTCTAGTCCTGTCAGCTTTCAGGGTTCGTTTTACTGACTTGAAACTGTATAAACTGAAATAACAATATTTAAATACAATATTACATGTAGGCCTACTCTTTATGACTAAACTTTAATAAGTTAAATAAGGTTAGCTGAGAAGTGAGATGAGCCGAGTTCCGAACGTAGCCTACGGCCTCAGGCGGCTACTCGAATTATGGTTATAAAATACTTACATTTTAAATATAAAATATACATCAAATGATTCTCTAATATTATGTTAATAGTTTTACAAATATAGAAAATAATTCATGATCACCTCTTCCATTTTGCTTAACAAAGAACAATCATCAAAATAGAAACATTCATTTTGATCAAAACCTGACAAAAGTGGACGTTGAGCGTATGACGTCATGATGTCAATGACGTGGCCTCCTAGTAACGATGTCGTCTAAAATAAGAATATGCACTGTGAAACGTGTAAAACGACGATTAGGAAAACGCAGTGCAATCCAATACAATTGTTCAACAAATGCCCCACCCTCATAACGTCAAGCTATAGCGAACTTAGCCTATACCTTGGCTGAAATTGCCACATTATATCACGGCGGTTTGTAAATACAGCGATGTGTTTGGATTGTACGCTAGCAAATACAGCCAATCAGGGGACTCGTCTCCTACGCCTATGGTGAGAATCTATTTCATTATTTTTCAGAGTCGTAATACAATTGATGTGCACGAAGGTGAACGAAGTCGAAGTTCATTGTAGCAAGGTATAAGTCAAGGTATAAGACGAAGTATAGGATGGGTAGTCATGCACCCAACAAATCCACATTAATCAGAAACTAGAAGTAGGCTAAACAATACGAATTAGTATTATATATTAATGAAGATCTGTAAAGGGTCTTTTCCTGAGAAGCAAAAATCCTGTTTTTTTATCAGTTACGTTTTCAATTGTAATGTTTTCCGTAGACATCAAATAAGCAATTTTTTTAGCGGATTATTTATTTAGTTTATTGAAATTGTTTTTAGAGGGGTACGAGGTATTGATGTAGGGCCTAGTTATTTTTATTTTATTTTATTTTTTCGCCTTATAAAAGCAGTCTTGAAACCATCAGATTCTGTTCGAATAAGATCTACTGTGATATTTTTTTTATAGAATTTTGGATAGTTACTATATTCTCTTTATTATCTCAATTCAACGTTCGTTCAATATCCCATATAGAAATATAATGCTGCAACGGAATACCGGTATACAAGATTCAGTCTATACTAAACAGGATCAAGGATGGTGATTTAGTAGATGATGAGTTAACGTTTGCTTCTAGCGGATGCAGATATCGCAAACTAAGTAGTTGTTGGTAGTCGTAGTAGTTTGATTCAAATTGGATGATTCTGTGCTGCGACCAAAGACACCAGAATATGTGATACTGTATTGCTGTGATTACTGCTCATTAAGGTCCCCTGTGAAATATAATCTCTATCTGTTAATTATCTGTATTGCTTGTTTGATTCTTCTTTCAGTTTACTCTCTGATTTGTCTTTATCTCTTTCCTTTGTTGTTACCTATGAAGTTGCTCACTGGACAAATTCTCACTGGAAAAATGCTCGTTGAAAGTTATAAGATATTTTATAAGTATATATCCATAAAACTTTCCTTTTTTTACCCTAATATGTTATTTATTATCCATAAAATTCCAATAAGAGTTCTGACAAAAGTAGAATATAGTTGAGTTTGATCAATAACACTGTTAACGTTAGTATTACTAGCTGTTATTTGTTATATATTTACTTTGAAATAAATCTGTTATAAACTAAAGTATTTGTGCTACATACATGTATTTGAATCCACCATGATCACTGTTTTTAAGAGTCTAAGTCCCTTAGCACGTAAATGGAGAACACTGTTTTTGGTCAAATAATTATAGCTAGATAATATAGTAACTGACGTTGTGCCAATCCGCTGGCAAGTTACACATGATAGAGGCAAAATAGATGATTATGTCCGAATCTTTGTACGTTTATTTCATTTTACAAACAAACAATACCATTGTGGTCTGAAGGATGAATCTATATAACTCGTTATTCCCCTTTGGTTCAATTCATTTTGGATATCTTATAAGTGGTGTTTATCAAGGCAGAACCATGCATCAAGTTTGAACTGTTGTCCGCCTCTTAGCAGAGTAATGCTATCCAACAGGCCCGTAACTAGGCGGTGCCCCCCCCCCCCCCCACCTTTTCAAAATTTGAATAAGTTTCTATCTTTGTTAGACCTGTATTACAGATACCCTCGCGGTGGCCCTACTTGGGCTGGATACGGGCCTGCTATCCATGATAGGATTTCGTATAGGACAGAGTATTCATCTATCTAGCTGGGCCTTAATTTAGACCTAGGCCTAGTCTGCCCGGCTTGTGCTTATTTACATGTAGGCCTATGGGTTGACCAGTCCCGTCGTTAGGATGGGGTCCATGGGGACCGGGCCCCAGCAAAACCTTCTTCAGTTCAGCAGAGATTGATTCATGTACAGTGTCTTAGTACAAAATCAGAAAGATAAACATTTTGATACGTTTTTGGTACCTCAAAATTGTCAGAAATGAGTTCTCTCTGGGCCTTTAATTCTTCAAAATCTGAGCCCCAGCGCCAATTCATTCCTGGCGACACTAAATATATAGTCCATATCGGACAGCCCCCAAAAGTATAGTTACCTACCAGAAGGTATATAGGCCTACGGTACGTACGGGATTCAGATGATTAAATAAGTTCTTTCTCTGATCCAATAAGCTGTCTAAATCCTTAAATGGCACAAAAACATAACAGATCTTCTTGTCTTCTTACCGATTTCAAATTTCAAAAAACATCGTCTGCTACAACAAAGCGCGGGAAATTATCGACCTTGATCAAGGTTAAAGATGGCGCCACAATCTGTCAGTTTATGGGTATGAATTGTATTAAATATTTACATATTATATTGAGCCATGCTATTATAACAACGATACAGTTGAGCTGACAAATGGGTCATTGAATTCAAATGGGAATAACAAAGCCGCTGTATGGCCATTAAGTAACAGTGTTATACAGTATGTAGGTGTAAATAGGTAAAGTCGAGCAGATTGGGATGGTATATGAATAAATATATGCGTATTCATAATTTTGATAACGGCCTTGTCTTGCTCTGATATAACGTTTGTGACTAGGATAACGTAACTGTAATGTTCTTGAAGGATTAACACTGTGAGCTCGGATTTATTTCTGTATATTAATACTACAAGGATTACAACTTCAAACTAGGCCTACCGGAGCAGGTGCCCACTGTCATGTCCCAGGTGTATCAACAAGCTCTTCAAAGAGCTCTCAATGCATTATCAACTGCAGAGCAATCAGCTCCAGACACAGGTAAGGCTGAAAATAAGTTACTTTGGGTATATTTGTCATCTTGTTCGACCTGTCAAACCTGAAATTTAAATATTTGCCATAACATCAGTTTAAACTCTGACTACAGTGAGCTCAGGATTGAATTTTATCTGTCAATTAAAAAGATATTCAAATTAAAATATGCAATTGCTTGCCCTTAGTCTCGAATGGCTGAACTACCACAGGGACTAGTTGAACCACAGGCCTCCATCCTTGAGGGGGCCCCACCCTGAAAAAATGCAGGAAAGCATTTTGATATAAGAAATTTCCCAGGGGAGGAACCCCAAACCACTTAAATCCACAGACCCCCACCAGCCCCGTCGTTACGGTGGGGACTGTGGGGGCTGGGCCCCAGCAAAACCCTCTTCAGATCGGCAGAGATTGATTCATTTACAGTGTCTTTGTTCGAAAACAAAAAAATATAGATTTTGATACGTTTTAGCACCTCAAAATTGTCAGAAATAAGTTCTCTGAGCCTTTAATTCTTCAAATTTTCTGAGTACAAAATCCGAGTCCCAGCACCTGTTTGTCTCAGTTGAATTTTGGGGTTGATATTTCAATTCACGTTAAAAGGATTGGCATAATGCAATTGTGGTCAACATTAGTATAGTGTTACAATGAATAAATATAACCTAAATGCTCTTTATAAGATAGTGACAAGCTTACAGAAAACACATTTTTTTTGGAGATTTAGACCCTGAAATATTAAAAATAGCTCTCTTGATTACATTCTTCCAGTAAGCTTATGGGCTACATCTTTTATTACATTTTTAGAGTCACAAAGCTTCATTTTTAATATGATAAGATTCAGACCTGCAAAATCAATGTGTTTGAAGGAAAGACAGTCACTTGATAGTCTTAGGCCTCTAATATTTGATCTCTGTGAAATTTTTAAGAATATTGTAGTGACAATTGTGGGGAATTTGGTCACTAAAAGCCTTAAATCTCTCATAATACAACATGAAGAATATAAAAAATAAAAAAAAAATAATTCAGGTGAAAAAATAGATTCATTCATTTATTCATTCATTCATTCATAAACAAAACTGGTCTTAAACACAGTGTTAACACGATTAACCCCTTGACCTGTATTTTAATAATTAAACACAAGTACATACTTAAAGCGACTGTAAAGAGATTTTATAAACTTTATATAAGTATCAGGAATATTGACAGCATCAAATTGCAACATTCTGTTCTAAAATCTGACGCCTGTGTTTCTTGCTATTCCACTCACAAGTAATCATTAGGGGACGTCGCTACTGCAAAAAATGCAAATAATATCTCAGGGCCTTGGCAATAGTGACGTCATTAAACACTTACTTTTTGTGGAGTTGCAAACACCTACATATATTCGAAATGGGAAATGGTGCAAATCATTGCTATCCTGTGTCCCTGATACACATAAAAAACCTTTTTACCTTCCCTTTAAACCATAGATAAGTTGGTGTGAGGTCAATTAAAAGGGTCAACTCAGGCCCCTCTTTATAGACGTATTAAAATTATTGAGTATTTGACTGAACTATAATTCTATTAAGTTATGAAGGATATTAAGGTTAGTGGTTTTATAAATTTAGAGATTAAAGGTTATGGGATTATCTTTTTTCACCAAAAATGAAATTGAATTCATGATATAAATTAAATGTCCTTATGGATGACAGTGGCGTGCGGTACAGAAAAGTGGTTTGCACCCCCAATTGTACCTCTTTATTTTCAACAAAACTAAATGTCTACCTTTTTTCTCCAAAATATTTGTCAGAATGCACAAAATTAATTCATTTTTTCTCAAATTTTCTTGAGAGAACCCTCTAACATGCTCTATGAGAGACTTGCTATTATGACACTACCACAGAGTAACCTAAATTTGAATTCAGCCTCAGCAGTTGGCCCCCATTGAGTCAGTCTGCCCCTTATTTGTACCCCCAGTCTCGGAAAGCTGGCACCGCTACTGATGGATGATAATGATTTTAATAGATATATGACTGTATTCTATCAAGTTAGATCTACCTGTTAACTAATAGATTTTGATTTGGATAAATATATGTTGATTTTCCCATTGTGATGTAGAATGTGAATTAACTCTTACTACTTGACAGAATATATGGTAATTCCTGCTGTTAATAAAAAGTAAGAGTTTTTTTTCAAGATTTATTAACTGTAATAAAAGTTTAAAACTATTTCTAAAGAAATAGTAAAGTGAAAATAGTAAGTAAAATGAAAAACCGTATTTGAATATTTCAATCTTTCAAAAGATAAGTTACTACAAACATAAGCTTAAGGAAGATCAAAGGGATATCAAAAATCAACTAGCTAACAAATTAGAAACATAACAATTTTATCTAAAACTTGAAAATCCAGTGTTCTATGCATCAAATACAAATTTTATTCATTTGTTTCAACACAGTTTTAAAATTTCAAGACCACATGATGCAAAAATATTTAAAATTCACAAGCACCATTGGTCAGTTGAGATATATTTGAATAAAAATTTGAAATTATTGTTAATAATTGGTGGTAATATTTAAAAACTGTCTGTTCACCTAGTATAAAACTCTTTATGTTAACTGTGGCCAGGTAGAAACTCACCTGTAGAAGACTAGTTAACCTGTTTCTCTCAAGTTTAATGATTCATGTTTAACGAGCTTGTCCTCATTAACTATGTTAATATCAGAATGTGTTTCACCTGTACTTAAACAGGACGGACTTACTACCCAGCTTCATGGTATGTCTCATTTTTCTGATTTACACCTTTTTTGATTTAAAAAATTGTATTTTTTTTTGGTGATTTTTTCTCCTGATTTATGCATTTTTGATGTTGAATTGATCTTCTCAAATTTGTTCATTGAGAAATTTGTCTCACCCTTCTTATTTATTGTATTAGTATGATACAAGCTGTATGTGTCTGCAAAAGTTAGAGCCGTAATGTTGTGTGGAAAATGCTTTTTTAGGAGAATAACATCAGTTCAAAGTGATGTCTGCATTGATGTCAATTTGAGGCTGCTTATGTTTTAGGATTGTCAATCAGGCATCCCTTTCAGAGAGTCCACAATGTTTATTCGGCAAGCTTATCAATGAAAATATTTTTCTCACTATTAAGATTAATTGATTTATGGTGTTTAATAGATCAGCTTTATAACTTTATCGTACCCTGAATTATCAGTTTAAATATACACCACTTGACACCAATATCATATCTACATTAGAAGATTACACCCTCTAGGTTGACTTACCTCCATTTTGTTCTCCATTGGAAATTTAACATTTTTCTTTCTATACTATACCATTGCCTATTCCCAAGTGTATGTTTTTTCCTTATGGAAGATTGTGTGACTGATCTCTTGTCATCCGCAAAATTGAGTTGACTTGCAGGCCTACAAAAACATATACTTTATATCAATGAAAAATTTCCCTCATTGCATACATCATTTATTGAGATTATTTATTTGTCAACTCAGAATCTCCTTTGTATAGGTCACAAGTTTAGCGGAAATGTTTTGGTATATTTATTATTGACCCGAATATTGTTAATCCCATTGACTAATCCTGAACATGGCCGAGTAGATTATAATAGATTATCATTCAAGAGTAGGGATTAGTAAATCTAGCCTGAAATCTTATTATTTGTGTCAGATAAGCATAATATGATAACTAAAATCTTGTTTTGGTTTTGTTGTGCTAATTTGAAGACAATTTATGTTATACTACTCCTTGGTTTTATAAATTGTCAGAAGTAATATACCTTATAATTGTGTTCTGTTATTTATAATGAAAAAATGTCTCTATTAGAGGAAAAAAGAGTCTGTCAATCAGGCATAACAACCATGCTGTGCACTGACAACTTATTTTTCATGTGATGATGACAATGTAAATTGTTCAAACTTTGTATACAATTATTAACTCAGGAGACGTATTCCATAAAATTGCTTTCATTAATGTGATCTCTACCCCTAAATGTCCCTTATTGCTGATTTATTGTTGGTATTAAGTCAACTAGCTATAAAGTGCATTGTTTATTAAATGTGTTTAAATATTTTTTACACCCTCTAGGAACACTCTTGATACATAATTTATCAGTTATATTTTTCTAGTTTCCCAGTCAATCTTTGTTTGTTGGTGTGTAATAGAATTATTATTGATTCAACATGTTTAACATATTGTCTAACAAACACAAGATACTAGACTTGCATCTTTCAGTAGTTCATCAAGAACCCAATGCTATATTGAATACCACCAGGCTTTGAATTCTATTATAGAACTTAATTTAAGCTATACGTGTCATTTTTCAAAACTGAATCTGATGGCTGGTATATTGGTGAAATAATGAAAGTGTATGTCTACTTCCAGGGTTGTTTAATATTGACCCATGGCGTCTATTTGACTGATACACTATGTTTAATGTACTATAATACCATAAGCACTGTCTATTAAAGATATGATTTACTTGGTTAGAATGAACTAATAGTGGTTGCTGTTTGACATGTGAAATCCTGATGACCATGAATAAGTCATCTTTCCTCTTTATTCCAGTCAATCCAGTTGAAAATGGGTACTGAATAAGTCATCTTTCCTCACTGACCCAGCTGTAAATGGGTACTGAATAAGTCATCTTTCTTAACTGACCCAGCTGTGAATGGGTACCAAATAAGTCATTTTTCCTCACTGACCCAGCTGTAAATGGGTACTGAATAAGTCATCTGGCCTAACTAACCCAGCTGTAAATCGGTACTGAATAAGTCATCTTTCCTAACTGACCCAGCTGTAAATGGGTACTGAATAAGTCATCTTTCCTAACTGACCCAGCTGTGAATGGGTACCAAATAAGTCATCTTTCCTCATCGGTGAATGGGTAAGAAATAAGTCATCTGGCCTCATTATTCCAGCTGTAAATCCAAAAGAGTCTGAAGGCAAGATATTTGGTCTAGGACAAGCTGATAGACAGGATTATCATGAGACTAAGTTCCATTTAACATCAATGTCAAGAGGTTTGGCCATGACCAGTAGGTCATCCTAGTGAGCCTTAGTTCTGCTTTATAATTGTCTTATGAAAACTACATCAGATTCCTAGCACACTATAATAAATAATGTTTGTATAACTAGTTACATAACTGCCATCTTGAGATTTATTACTATATGTATTTTATATAAACATCTTCTAACCTCAAACATATTCTGACACTTGTTGGTAAAACCATGACACTGTTTATTATATAATTTGTCAGTTATTCCTAGTCTGTGAATCTAAAGAGTAGGAAGTCTTGTGATATTTATAGTGGATTTGAATGACAGTTTAATAAAACATGGATAAACAAGGTACATTTCTTTACTATAAGTTTTAGTACACGAGACAGAAATGCTGACATTGTCTTTGTCATTCAATCAGAACATAATAACCAAGTTTATAATGTTCGTTAATTTTGTTGATTTGGCAGAGAGTCTGCATTGTTTTAACTGTGTATTTATGTTCGCAGTCATTTCTGAAAGTTAGCTATTAATGTTTGTTAAATTTATTTGGGGTTGTCTATTTAGATGAGACGCTGAATGTTTAAATAAACATTGATATTAATTCATTCATTGTTCTTTTGGAGTGTTCACATGGCTAATAATTGTATGATTAATGTATAAATCATTAAGAGATTGTAGTAGATGTAAAATTATGTTAATAAGCAGATAAAGTGATGTATAATAAGTGGTATAACAAGGCACACCCTAAACCTCAGATTACCTTGTTTACTTTACAAATAAGGTAGTTTGAAACAAGGCTAGATGTTGTACCTTTTATTTGGTTAGAAACATCTTCTATTCTGCATAATAAATACTTTACTAAAGCAAGTTGTACATAGTTAGATATGGTTTTATATCCTAGTTTTCTACTCTTAATTAGGCTCATGAAAATGACTTTTTGGTTCTACTTTTCTGTTGCTGTGTAAGCTCATAAACAAGTTTTGTCTCTTACTTTTTCCTGTTCCTGACAACGTTCTTGAACAAAGATAGTTACTGTATATACTTTTATTTCAGCAACGTTACAAATTTATTTTATAAAATATTTTATCACCTTAGATGTTTTTCGTTTTTTACGATTCACAATTTCTCACGGTTCACGAACAATATATAAAAATAATAAAAAACAAATTTACATATGTCTATATTTTATATTTTTATGACTAGTGTTTTATTTTGTCATGTTTTTAGATGTTGAACTTAAACAGTTTTTACAAATCAGGTTTTGATTGAGCTATAAATTTTAAATCGTAAAGGGAAATAGTTGTTGAAATATTTCAACTATCTGTAGAACTTTTTGAAGTAAAATTCTGGAATATAGTTAGGCGTCAATTAAATAAACTTGATCGTAACTGGTGTAAATTTTGAGTCTAAGTTTCTACACTATGTTTATCTCTTGTATAAATCACATCCTTGATAATGTCACTATTTTTTTTCAACTCCTAGGTCTTGGCCTCACTTCTGATAAAATCTTCAGATAGTTGAGATTTTTAATATGTGAATTTTCACACTGAGATTAGTATTTGATGTTCATATGTATGTGAAAAATGAGAGTCGGATCTTTAGTTTTAAAAGAGCAACACATGAAGTTGATAATACAAAACCCACGTAATTTACATGGTTTAAGTTTAATATATTTTTGACCTGCTATTTTACTGTCTCCATGTCATTGCATATTTTAACTCAATTTTACAAACTAATTGTAGTTTTATAGGTCAAATTGACAATTTAACGCTTGGATGTTCGCTTCTTGCACAAATTTACAAACTGTATATAATATATTTTACAGAGTGTGGGCAGGCTTCAAAATAACAAAAATTGAAAAAAATCACATCTTTCGTTAGGCACATATTCATCTATTTCTGTTTATATCTTAAAGTCACTCTTGGTTTTTACCGTGTGATACAGGCTGTGCACGTTAAAGATCCCTTCTTAAATTGGAAATGAAATGAAATAGAGTAGTCAAATGCCACTGTCCTGACAAAATTTCCCTCATGCTGTTGTCCGTCTTCATTAGTCCACTAGGTGCAGAAAAGTAGGACGTAAAACTCTACTCGTTTTATTTCATTTCCTTTCAACTATAGAGAGAGTAATTCTAGTTTTATAACTTTTGTCCAAGACATTATGAATTTCAAATTTTTGTCACCATAACATTTAATTGATAACTTTGCTCTTAGACTATGATATAGTGAATATAGTAAGTAAAAAATATGCAAAGAACCCTGTCACTAAACTATGACAGGAAAACACCTGTTTAGTGAACAAGCTACTCATAACTCATTTCCGTTTACAGCAAGACAAAAAAATCACCATATATTGAATACCGGAATTATTTTACAACATATTTTATTTTGAAATAAAGAAAAGGACTAGAACTATTACCTATAAAGATATATTGTATATTGTAACTATGAATGACTGTACAAGACCCTTGATATTATAAATACAATCCTTATATAGTAGGCAGACGACCCCCTTTCATTCATAAACAACAGTATTATGGGCCCATGTTGACAAATGGAATACTTTTACACCTACTGAAGTAACCCAGATTTTATATAAATAGAGCCATCATTGATATACTCTTATCCTCTACCCTGTAAACTTCTTCAATAAAAACCTCTCTTTATTAAAAGGTGATCAAGTGTAAAAATTATCTGATGCAGAAAAGATTGAGGCTTTAATGACATTTTAATTTTCAATTCAATATTTATTTTTTGGCAAATGAGGTTTGGGTTGGGATTGATATAAGATGGCTATGACATCATAAAGACTTAGATATTCTTGGTGATATTATGATCAGTTTTCATTTATCTATCCTATCCTATAATACAATTGTTTCCTTCATAAGTTGTTTATTCATTCTATTGTGTCAAAAACAGCTTAACTGTTCATTCATTCATTCATTCATTTCATTATTTATTTATTCATTCATTCATTCATTCATTCATTCATTCATTCTTTATTCCTTTGGTTAGTTTTTCATTCATTCATTCATTCATTTCATTATTTATTTATTCATTCATTCATTCATTCATTCATTCTTTATTCCTTTGGTTAGTTTTTCATTCATTCATTTAACCATTCATTCATTTAACCATTCATTCATTCATTTGGCCTTCAAACGATTAAAAAATTATTAGGAATATGCACAAACAAATCGCGTACATTTATGAACAACAAGTCCTTAAAATAATATAAATCTCATAGAGAATAGTTTTAAAAAGATAAAACGCCCAACAAAAGAAAATGAAGAGAGTATAGATGATGGATTAAACTCTGACTGTGAGATATCTTTATAAACTTGTCTTCAAAAGAAACTGAACTAGTGTTGAAAAATAACAAGCAGGGATTGTTTATGAAGTGGGCTATTTTTCGCCAGGCTAGCCTGCTGTGTTTGCTGTACGATTTATAAATAGTCATTGAAGCTTTAACAGCTATAAATAGATTGAGAAATGTCAAACCTGTAAAAATATTCATGAAATATTCGCTTTTTTCATTTTTGATTGGGAATGCTGCAACACAGGTTGTATGTTAATGAATAAATTAATAGTTGTGAAGTTTAAAACTTTAAAATGTTTGAGAAAATGTCAAACCTGTAAAATTATTCTTGTAATATTCGTTTATTTCATTTTTGATTAAGGGAATGCTGCAACAAAGGTTGTATGTTAATGAATAAATGAATGCATGGATGAATAAATATATGAATAGATGAATAATTAAATAAGTAAATGAATAAAAGATTCAGGAAAGTTAAACCTCACATTGGAAGTTTTAGCTTCAGAGATTTGTTATTGACACCTTCAATTAATCAGTGAAACAAATCAGAAAATAAGGAAATTCTAATTGGAACCTTCCCACTAATATGACTGTCCTGGCCCTTATTAAAATCACTGCATAGAGCAAGTATTGCCCCCATCTTCCTTATAGCTCAACCAAAAAAAAAACCAATCTCTTCAAATGGAGTATTATAACCATAGATAATTCCTAGAATGGATGAACATTTGTCCTTTATATTCTGCTTGTTTTCTTTTTTCCAATTCATAATTTGGCCATCCTTGGGATTTCGTAGTAGTAGAGGGGTCGCACATGAAGCAGACTATGCTTAACCTTTTCAAAACACCTGATGGTACTTCTCTTTGGAGGTGTCCACTACTATACTACTTTACCCTCGATTTTGGACGAAATTTTGATTAACAGAATTATCTAGTTGTATGGAGTTTTATTTGTATTTATCATCTTTTTTGACTACAGTCTGAACAAATATCATATTCGATAACCAGCTGAATTCTAAATGTTTTCTCATTTTATCGTTTCAGGTTTCTGTACCTCTACTCCAGACAACAGTCGAATCAAAACATCACGAGCGATCGGATATGCTACGGAAACAGAGGACTTGAAACCCAAAAGTGATACGTATTCACAGAATCAATACAATAAACATTTAACCGATAATTACTCATCGAATAATTCGGGTTATCGAGGAAGATATACTACAAAACCTGAAAATAATACAAACACAGATTCCATCAATGACAGAGCTTCCAATGTAAATAGTGGTCATAACTCACGATATTCCAATTCTTCAAACTCTTATTTACATCCAGACAGTTCTAATCGCTATGGTAACTCGTCAAATCAACCAGAGCGTTCTGTATCGCCTACACCTGGATATCGTATTTCGTCCCGATATCGAACTTCGTCACCTAGGCCACAAGCGTCCTTAGATACGTCTTCAGAGACGAAAGAGAACACTGCTCCTGTGTCACCATCTTTACTGGGTTCTGTGGGATATTTAGGACGATACAAACCGAGATATTCATCGAGCAGTGACCAAGGTTCGAACAGCCGACCAGCAACACCTACCAGCCAATCAGCTTCCAGATCTTCCAATGATGCTACCACAAGGGAGACAACTACTAGTCAGAGTAGCGAAGGTAGTCCAGGTTATTCTGGAAGATACCAATATAGATACCCTTCAAGGTAATGAATATTTATATTTTCATTTAAGTATTAATCTTGAAATTTCTTTTTTACATGTAATGGTATCTGATGACTTTTAGATTCAGCTTTTCAAAATAATTCTTCCAATCATTAGCAAGTGCTTCAATGATCAAGTCTAAGCCTTGAATAGTAATGGATTTAAATCAGATTGCTTAATCAATACAGAAGGTCCATATAGATGGTGCATGGTGAACTGAAGACTGTTACAATATGTGTGCTGACCAAACTTGACTTCAAAGATTGGTGTTTTCTATTTCTAGGTCCTATAACTATGGTTCAACTGTAACGTCAAACCAGGAAAACAGCCCAAAGACTGAAACAACTCAAGAAAGTCCAAAACCAGAAGTGACTTCTTCCCAGCCAGTGACGATTTCCACGACGTACAAATACAGATATCCTTCTAGATACAGCCAACAGGAAACAGAATCATCAAAATCAACAGACTCAGGGACAGCTGAGAACAAAAATACCGAGAGGGAAGATACATCAGTTTTTAGATATCCAAACAGATATTCAAGTCAATCAATTGATAATCAGAACAAAAATCAAAAACAAGTTGAACAAAATTCTGAGGATCAAGAGGAGTGGACTACTACCACAGAGACTTACAAAGTCCCTCGCTCTAGCACCAGCAGATCTCAGAACTCTCCAAATCAAACTCCAGCTAGGACATCAAAATCTGAAAACCAAAAAGAAGAATCAAAGACGTCAACAGAGTCTTACAGATATCCATATAGTAGGTCATCTTTCAGATCAACGGAAAATCAAAGCAGACCTTCCGAATCTTCCAAAGAGCTTGAAAGCAAGAAGGAAGAAGAGGAGGGTTGGACAACAACCACCGAAACTTATAAATATCCTAAATCAAAATCTTCAGTAACGTCATCAGAATCTTCAGACACTGCTTCAAGATTTCGATACCCATACACGACTAGGTATAGTTCATCTGGTAATGATGCGAAAGTAGAATCTGAGAAATCTCAAACTGACACCCAAGAACAGGAAACAAAGACCGATGTATCGTCCACCAATTCATATAGATACCCATATTCTTCAAAATATGGTTCATCTTCAACTGAAACAAAAGTAGCTGAACCTGAGCAATCCAAAGTTAAAAGTCCAGAACCTGAAGTCTCAACATCGTATTCCTATCGATCACCCTACAGCAGATTCAGTTCCAGTCAGCCAGTTACTTCCACGCCAATCAAGACTGAAGAAAAACCATCTGAGCAAGAGCAAGAACAGACCAGGAGCAGGTACACATATAAATATCCATCTCGCAACTCAAGTTATGGCAGTTCCTCAACCAACACAGAGGATAAAAAGACTGATGCTTCTGATAAAGAGTCCAATAAAGAATCAGAAGTGAAATCAACGTCATATTCCTACAGATATCCTAGAAGTAGCAGCTCACGCAGTGACGAAACTCCAAAATCTCCCAAAGCTGAGACACAAGCCAGAGAAGATGACAATGTTGTGACTCAAACATACACTTATAAATATCCATCAGGAGCTTACAACTTCAACATTCGTTCCGAACCTTCTAAAAAGTCTCTTGAATCTGAAGAGAAGAAATCAAATTCTGTCCAATCAAAAACTGATACGGAAGAGAACGATCTAGACGAGGAAGTCTTTACTGAAACCGTTTCATACAAGCTTCCTAAATCTTATGGACAACAAGTAGAAAGGTCTCAAGAGAAGATGCCAGAGCCTGAGGCTAAGACATCAAGCTCATATAACTACCAGAAAACATCAAGTAGTCCTGCCACTGAAGACAAGTCAAAGGATCAAAAGAGCTCAGACTCCGAATCAAATTCAAGATACCAGTACAAATATCGCTACCCATCTCGCTCATACAATTTCAAAACTATTTCCCAAACCGAATCTGAAGAGAAATCAGACAACCAAAGAAAAATCAGCACAAACCAAGAATCTGTGCTTCACACAGACACTGTCTCATCCAACAGATCTTCCACTGGCAGTATGAGTAACACAGCATCAATCAGTCGACAAACGTCCCAGACCAAGGAAGTCCTATCACCAGCTTTGGCACCACGATCCCCTGGTTCCAAACACATTGACAAGACTCCTAAGTATATCTTCAGTATGGGATCTAGAACAGTAGCAGAACCACAAGTTCCAAAGTCTGTGGAGCACTCAACTTCCAAAGATGAAAATGAAAATGAAGAACCAATAGTAAAAGAAGAATTGGTGGTAGGTTTTGATATTTTATCTCTACTTCAGTTATAAAAGGAGTTAAAATAATATCAGTTGTTTTGTCCAACAGAAGGAAGTTCAAATATGCACTTCTCTGTTTTTAAGGGCCACTCTTTGAAACTGATAGGACTTATTTCTTAAAAGAGTCGGATTTCTTTTGAGGTCATATTCAGGTTCTATTTACATCATTTAAAAGTTCTTGTAATTCTAAAATACTTGGCCAGAAGTTAACATTCAAATCATCTTTGCTTATGACATTTCTCCTTTGATGCCGCTTGCTTCTATCTAAATACTTTTCTTATATCTTTGCAGGAAGCTGCTGAGCAACCTGAAGAAGAAGAGGAAGATCCAGAGAACTCAATGACAGCTGAGGAATTTCTGGATCTGGCTAAACAGAAACTGGAGGAACTCCATCTAGCTGAGGCTGAAAGACTTTTCATGCGATGCCACCAGAAACTGAATGATGTGCCAGAAAATAACTACCAGAAGCTCATCGAGATTTTTTTCGGATTATCTGAGGTGTGTACGCGTAGAAGCAAACTGAGACGAAAGAGTCCTCTGGAATGGCAATGGCTGTGTGTACATGCTGCTGCTCTTCTAGCTGAAGCTGCAGAACTGTGTGCTCTGGAAGCCAAATCAGAAGATTCAGAGATTGCAGAATTTTACCAAGACAAGAGAGAATTTGCTGAAAATCGTAACAAGTCTTTGGAAGATCTTCTGTGTAGGACTTTATATAATTGGTTAGCAGATGGCTGGAGAGCTATAGATCCAACCAGAGTAGGATCACTCAATGCAATCAGGAAGACCAATATAACCTCTTCCCTGTTCCCAATGTCAAATATGCTTGGATTGAAACCATACCAATCTGGATTCTTGGCTCAAGCACTCAGCATTGAAAGTCTTCATGAGATGCCTTCATCCTTACAAGGCGCTTCATTGGATACCAAATCAAACTGGTTCAGAAGGATTCAGCTGTACTGCTTGAAGAGAATGATCAATAAGAATCGACAAGAGGTGCTGGATGAGGTCCTTCAGTTCTCCAAAGACACCAAGAAAAATGATTCTCAAGATTTGGGATCTGATGATGAAGATGAAGCTAAGGATGAGGAACAACCTCTGGAATCTCATAAGGATTCTAAAGAGGAAACTATTGGTACTGATGCAGAGCATGATGAGGAAGTACATGATGAAGAAGCTAATGCTGAAGAACACCTACAAGTCGTCAATTCACCTCTGTCACAGAAACCAGTGAAGTTAACCATTGCTAAAGTCTTCCATCGAGTTGTTGCCAGATTGATTGAGGAACAGGATTACACCAAGGCTGAGCTTCTTTGTGAGGAAATTTTACAAATTGTAGAACAGATTCAAGATGGAACTATTAGGATGCTGAAATTCAGTGGAGAGCTTCAACAGAACTTGGGCGTCCTGTGCCTCAAACAAGGTGATATTGCTAAAGGAATTGCTTGTTTGGAAGTTGCACTGAACATCTTCCGAGATTTACAAGATGGTGATGCTCATAGAGAAGTTTCCTTGGTTCTTTTGGACATGGGAAATGCGTATGTTGCTTCATCCCTCAGTGAAGATCAACTGTATCAGTCCATAATTGCAGCCATCAGAGTGTTCTTTGAAAAAGAAGCTNTTGTGATGACAGTGATCAAGGGGAAACAACTCCAGAAATGATCAGAAGCAAAAACAAGATCCACCAATGAAAGAGGAAAAGCAAAAGGAAAATATCAACGAAGCCATTCGCTGCTACCAGGAGGCGCTAGAAGTCTTGGAAGTCAATGCTCAGTCAGATTTAGAAACCATCGCTAAAGCTTTGATGAAGCTCGGTGACTGCTACTTCATTCAGACTGAATACTCCAAGGCATTGGATTCTTACGAGAAGGCAGCACCCATGTTCAAAAATGCTAATGTGTTTGGAAAAGATCATTTCTTGCAGCAGGGACATGTAATGCTTATGCTGGGAGTTGCCACCTTCATGCTTCATGTGTATCCACGTGCTGCAACGATTTTTGAAATAGCATACTCTATGGTGAAGCATGCTCATAGATTGGAGATTAACACCTTCCTTCATGCCCTTCTGTTGTCCTTGAGAGGAATAGCGAACTATAAAATGAAAGCGTACCATAAATGTGTATCACTCTGCTACCAGGCGTTCGAGATCTTCTGGAACATGCATGGTGAAGGAGTGGTGAAAGTCTCTCATGAAAGATTCTGGTTGATTTGTCAAAATCTTTACATCCTGGGAAACTCATACAATGTTCTCAATCTTCAACATAAAGCTATCAAATATTTGGACATTGGACGAGCTTTCATGAGAGCAGCAGAAATTGGTGAGAAGAGACAATTTATCAGAATTTTGAACATCCTTGGTGATTGTTATTTTGCTCAGTATGATTATAAGACTGCTCTGGTTTATTATAATGAGGCTCTGGAGATAGGAGAACCAGCTAAGGATGAGGATCATGTGGATGGTGAGGCTGCACCTGAGGATGAGATGAACCAGTCCACAGAGGACATGGCGCTCCACAATCAACTGCTCAGCAAATCAGCCGAAGCTAACATCAGTATGAACCAGTATGAAAACGCCATAGAGTATCTAGAACAGGCCCGAGACATGCAAGACGTGATGGGTGAAGACATAAAGGGGGATTTGGTCAGTACGCTTTATCAGTTGGGACAGATGCACTCCATGGCAGGAGATGTAGATAAGGCAATTGACTCTTATAAAGAAAGTTTAGAAGTGTTCAGGGAACTCCATAACACTCTAGGTCCAGAGATGTGTGTGACTCTTGGTAACCTAGCAACCATGTGTTACGTGAAGGCGTGTATTTGCGAAGATATAGACAGCGAGTTGCAAATGATTTTAGCAGCGGAAGGACATTTCCAAGATGCTTTGAAATTGGAAATGAACCAAAGCGTGTGTGTGAAATATGCAAACTTTTTATACAGTCAAGGTAACTACGAAGATGCTATCATGTATCTGGAAGATGCCTTAAAATCAAAAACTAATTTGCCAGAAATCGTGTACGGTGGACTTGAAAAAGTGACACTTCCAGAAGCTCTGCAGGATGAAGTGGATGCCCAGGAAGAGGTTGAGATGCCCTCTGTGTGCCTCGGACATTTTCTGGAAGTTCTTTCGTATAAAATGTTAGGCAAAACGAGACATTCTGATAGGTGTTTGTTGAAGTTGTTAAAAACTGTATATGACACTGATAGCCCATTTCTGCGTTCCGTGCTGGGTTATGCTTTAATGGAAATGGGACTGTTTGAAGAAGCGGCAGTGAGTTTCCGAGCCGCCTGTGAAATGGATCCTGAGTACCATCTCGCTCTAGATAATTACTGTCTGTGTTTGTGTCTTATGGTTTTGGAATCTCTGAATAGTGCTCTGAAGAATTTTTTCATTCATTATCGAATCTGGTATGATGAAATGAACCCTACTACTCCAACTATTCGTGAACTTGATATGTAGGGTATGAATACAATCGGTTTTCTTCATCTGACATTATGTTATAGTTCTCTAAGGTAGCCTAACTTACTATATTTATAAAAG
>NW_008707797.1:1325243-1372460 GCF_000327385.1 Lottia gigantea | reverse complement strand
TTTTAGCCAATCAAATTTATTCTATCCCTCCGGAAATGTTTTTGAAATTATTTTAAGCACCCTGCCTTTGCTTTGACTACCTCACGTTTTAATTCCCAACTTTTAATCTGAATATTTGTAATGCATAGCCTACAAGAATTATTTTTAAGTAATGGCCATCGTCTGTTCATTGGGTCTGATGATATTTCATGTACATCTCTGATACAGAATTCTATTTACTGATATTGGGGCATGGTTTGAACTATAGTGAGTTCACGCAGAATAATCTAGCACCTGTTTCACCCAAACTTCATTTTAGATAAATAAATCATAGCTATGTGGACTCTCTGAAAGGAGACAGGTTTACCATGTCACAGTTTAGCATCCTGTTTTCTCATCTGGATCAACATTTTGATGTCTTACATGAAATAATTGTAAGATTTGTATGTGATGTTTAGAACCTTGGTTCACAGTGAGTGAAATGTTGAAAATGCGATGCAAGCATACGCTATGGACAGAATATTCTTTCCTGATATCTGAAATTATTTTGAAGTTACTGTGAAATATGGCCAAAATTTTATATGTTAGTTAATTTATATTTTATTATTTATAATATTTTAAATCTGAAGGGATTGTAAAGAAGTTTTCTTAATTTTTTGTGTGTAGTTGGAAGACTGATATAGTGTCCCCAATACACCTTAAAAAAGTAACCTGTTTACAATCTGTTTAGTATTTCTAATCCCTATTTTAACAGATTATATATTTTTTCTTATATTCAGATATTGTTATGTTAAAAGTTATAATTTTATATTTAGTAAGAATTAGAAATATTTTAAATCTTTTAACACATTCCTGTTTTTAATTTTTACATTGTATTATTTTGTATATTTAGCATTATATCAAACCAAAAAACTGTTAAAATTAACAAAACTTCTCAATGAAATTAAGTGTATTGCTTTTGAACCAAGCTCATAACTAGAGGGGGCCAGGGGGGGGGCGGTGGGGGGCTTTTGGCCCCCCTGAAAAATTGAGATGTCTTAATGACTTGTTGAGTCACTATAGTTGAGCCCCCCTTCAAAAAATGTTACCCTTCCTGAGACCCTGGGCTCTAGTTATGGGCCTGTTTCGAACAAGTTTGATTAATTCAAAATATGTTTATCTCGAATTCAAAATCATTCCCATGGTGGACACATTCCTTTTATCATACAGGATATGACAAGATTTTACATCATTCCACTTTTATACTGGATCATTCCAAAGTTTAATAATTCTACTAGAAAGTAATTTATTTTGTTTAATTGCTTTATCTATTTATTACCAGTCAATCAAAAAAAGATCAATGGAAAGAAGATAATTAATTTGTTAATGAAAGAATGATTAAATCAATATGTTTATGTTTATCACAGCTTATAAGTCTATGTTTGTTCAATTGACGGACACCTAAATCTAGAACTCTTGATATTATGTGTTTAACTTGATCAAATAAAAAATGCTGGTAAATTACCCAAAAGAACTGAACACAAAATATCTAGATAAGAGCTCCTTTCTTACAATAAGAATTTGTTGTTGAGAAGACCATACTTTCAACTGAATTCATAGTAAGATGTTTTGTGTAATGGAGCCCTGTATTTTAATAAAATTGATTGACAATCAAGCCAGCCAACAGCACAATATGCAATGTTATAATTTATAGCTTTATCTATTAAAAGTGCTGATTTTATTAAATTTTGTATGAATTATACTTAATATTTATAATCTTGAATAAATTTATAAAAAGCTGGATTTGTATTTATCACTGTTTAAGTTCTAGGTCTAATTATGGGCTGTGGCATAGTCGCTTAGAGTGTTGAATGTCATTTGCTTGGTTATGTTGAACATGGTGGTTATTGGTTCTAATCTTGGTCGTGTGAAAATATGGGGACCTTGAATAAGTCATCATTTCTCATTATTCCAAATATTGTGACTTAAACTCCATCCAGAAGTGTTTTGTGCTGACTATACTTCAGAGGTGAAAAATTCCAACTTATGGTTGGTTTATTAATTTATTGTAAAACAAGTAACAATAACAATTATTTACATTTTTTTAACAATCTACATTTTCAACAACTTGTGATTTACAATTGTAAAATAATCTACAAATATATTTTTCAAACAATTTTTGTTGTTGAAGATTTTTACATATCTTAAGATTTAACATATATATTTACAATTGTCAAATAACGAAATAAGAAATCAGACGTCTCTTTAATCAAAATATTGTCCATATTATCAACTTGTCAACATTTAAAATTCTCTCAAACTTTACCTCCAATAATGTCCATATTACCCCCAGATTGATAACCCCTGCTGTAGAGTTGTAAACAAGTTGTCATGAATTTTTCATAAAAACTTCACACCCATTTTGACCAGGTACAAAATCTATCAACTTTCCTTTCACCTTGGGTAAATCATCAATATGTCTTATATTACTGTATTCTATAAGATATAAAACAAAATATGAAAGAAAAACTTCATAAAATGGACGACAGAAAACAGGCATGTCACTATATCAAAACTATCTTTGAAAATGAAATGAACGGAGTTTTGAGTCCTACTTTTCTGAAAATTGTCTTTGGAAACCTCCACGGCAAGGTAAAATGAAAAATAGTCACCACTAAAAGCCAGGCTGAAAAGTTCTGACGAAACAGACAACAGCCATTACTTAGACATGAAAAATTCCACATAAGCCAATAGGATGGTAAGGGATTCAGCAATCTCTTCAGAGAGTCCACATAGTTAATAAGTTTCATTCATCATCCTTAGATCTATAAATAGAAACCTATGAAAAGTGATGTCTCTAGTAATTGATAAATACCTGTTTGTTTATGTAGTGAAGGTACTGTAGACCTCGTTCTTGTTGAAACAGGTGTCTGTGTTTTATTTGTTGTCTGATAGTGTTTAGAAGGTGAAGAGTTAGTTCCACTTGCTTTCTCTGTATTTTTCTTTGCCATATTTGACTGTAATATTAAAAGGATCGGTCAAATTATAAGACAAATTGGGAGTTAATTTTGTGAAAATACGCACACCCTTCAAAAACACTTGATACCACTAAGAAATTTGATTTGACAAGTTGCGATATAGCCCTACCAAACATTTAATAGAATCAAAACAAACCTTGTTGTTGATTTCTTTCTTATCTTTCTTATCTTTCCAATCAAATTTCATCTGTTTCTTCATAACTAAAATATATTACAAAATAAATAGAAAATCAAGAGTCTTTGTATTGTACATTACTTTCTCAGATGGCTAAAGAAATTATAATGGAAGGTTTTCTTCTATTTACAAAACTACATCTAGCTGTGTTCATCTGAGATCCATTCAAAACATTTACTCCAAATACATTTTCCAAATTTCCCTCATTGCACCCAGCATAGCGTTGCCTGTTTCATTAACAAAAATGGTGCAGAAAAGTCAGATGTAAAACTCCATTCATTTCATTTCCAAATACATTTTGATTTTAATATTGACAACTTACTATTTTACACATACAAAGTTTCATTGCCTAAATGGACTAGTTATTTAAAGAATGTCCAAGTCACTTACAATGTTGAAGAGGTAAAGGTGGAAGAAAATATCTGCCCAGTACGATATTTCTAGTATCTCCGTTCTGTAGACAATCTACTATATACTGACTGTGAAATATGGCCAGATGTTCATTTAGATACGCGTTACTTTTATACAATCTGGAATAGATGAATCAACATAGTAGTTAGTCATTTTAGGTTTAACATTGCGGTTAAGTATAATGTTTCGAAAGCACAGGCACTGGCATGTAGTTGTAACTAGTGAGAGAGTATATTTTGTGAAGTTAATTTGAATAAAAACTTACGATTTTGTATCACGGGCTTCGCTTTCGTTACTAAAAATAAACTGAGCTTCATCAAGATCTTTCACTTCACCTTTCTCAGATTCTAAAATAAAGAAAAAAGTCTAAACTGTTCAAATGGGTATAATTTGACTCTGATTTAAAAATCAGAACTGAAGAATTCATTTAATAAAAAAATATATATAAGCTTATCATCTATATTATATGAACCAATCTAATTCATTTCAAACTTAAACTTCATAATTTCCATTATATAAGCTTAAAGCTTGGGCCATTAACATATAAAGCTTACAATGAGTGATAGATTTACTTACTCCAATCTGTAACAGTGTTGTCATCAACGCTAGAAGAAAACCATGCTGTTACACCATCAAACATTTTAATCTCATATAAATTAGCATTATTCAAATGTTTTTCTCAAATGTTGTTTCCAGTTTGGTTTGAGTTTTGTTTCTACAGTTATGAAAAATTAAAAATAAGATAGTTATACCATTATTCTAGTCATTAATTATGTTCAAGACAGTAGATGGTGACCTGAACTGAAAGAAATAGCAAGGGGGGCTTAAAATCTTGACAAGACGAGTTATCCTAATCTATGTTATTGAATCTTTGTTATTGTAAGAGTTATTTTTTTATCTTTCAAATGCGGATAATTAGACATCCCTATAAGAATTAAAATTTATCATCAGAACACTTCTTATGTGGACGGGATAATCGTTGCTGCAATATCCATAATCTCAATCCGGACTTACGAGAGTAAATGAGGAGTTTATGAGAAAATAGTTAAATTTTTATAAAATAAATTGAAAAATCCGCCATTACAGTTCCAGACGGCGCTGCAGATTAAGGACGGAAGCCGCATCAATCATAAAACGAACACAATCATATTGCTCCGAAATTTCATTTTTCAATACTTTTTGTTCAAAAAGAGAAAAATTGTAGTGACATCATAATCTTTTAGATTTCAGTTTCGTTTTTCAAAACTCTATACACTTATATTAAAGAAGAATTCAACCATTGGAGTAATTGAGTCGAACATTGCCAAAACGCCAGAAACGCCATCTTCGTAAACAAAAAGACTTCCGGTTTTTCTTGCAAGAAAAGCCAAATCGGTGAAAATGGATCAAAAACGCCGAGATAATGGACTTCCCGATGGTTGGCGACGTGAAGAAGTTGTGCGGAAGTCGGGTCTCTCTGCAGGCAAAACAGATGTATATTATTACAGGTAAAACACTATTTTGGGATGTTTTTGTCGGATAACTGTCCAGAAATGCTGAGTTACCGCCCTTGCCTTGTCTGTCTTCAAATGTAGTGTAAGAGTGTTTTAGCACTGATGTAATCCAATAGGCTATTAGAAATGATACCTTTAAATTATCTTAATAATTGTTCATTAATACATTTTGTTTCCAGTTCCATTCTGCGAAAAAGAACTTGCCTCACTCTATTTTCATGAATAGAGTTGAAAGTTTTAGTCGAAAGAAAAAGCTCTGCTCCTTTGGTGCGTCACTGTCACTGTCAGGGCCCTCTGGGTAGTGAAGGACTTTCCAAACTGCATTGAAATCAGGTTCATTCCTGTAAATGATTCATATGTAAATGTATTTGTTGTTTCTTTGTTACAGCCCTGATGGTAAAAAAATCCGCAGTAAGCCACAACTAGCCAGAGCTCTGGGTGATGCCATGGAACTCAGTGCATTTGATTTCAGAACAGGGCGTGTCAATTTTAATGCCTGTCGTAAAAGTAAGGGACACAAAGGATCATCTTTTGACTTTGCCAGAGGTTGGTTGAGAAGGAAAAGTTTTTTTTTTTGTTAAGTTGGGTAGTTTTTGATAAACACTGAAAACAGAAACTTTGAGGTCAAAATTGATAAATGAAAAAATATATTTTTTGATTTGTGAGCTATAACTCATATTTTGCAACATCCATTTAAACTTGTGACTCATAAGATTTTTTGTAGCCATGCTTGCTTGAATTTGGTGTTTGAAAAAGTTGATCAAATCACGAAATGTCTGTTTATGATTTCAGAAAATAAGTAGATAAGTTTAATTCTTTAAAGAGGGCCTCAAAAAGTGTTCGTTTTTGGTGTTTATGCCTCAATATTTTTCTTTTTTTTTTTAAAACATTAGTAAGAAGTCACACAATCCCATTCCTCTGGCAAAATGAAAGTTGTGTTATCTGTTTTCATTAGTGCTAGAATTCTATTATATTCTAGTGTCATTATTCTTTTAGATTTCAGTTTTTAGTTTCTTGTAGCTCATTATTAGAATCTTTTTGGTTTAAAATCTTTTTATTGTGTGGTATTCTGTGACTTTCATTTCATTTCCATTTATATTAATACTTCCTCTCAGGGCTGTTGATTTATTTATCATAGATCTAACCAGTCATGTCTGACAACATCTTTTGAGTGTTTGTTTGTTTTTACCAGTCATCTCTGACTGGATCATCAGAATTTCTGACAAAAGAGTTAAAACATCAGCCCTGTTTTTCTTTAACAACAACGCTACTAATAATCTATCAATGCTTTCTTGGCAATAGTGAGTTACGGCATTTACCTCATTGTTTACTGCTTATCAGTTGGTTATTTAGGCACAGAAAATTGAGCCGAAGAAAGGCCAAAAAGAAAACAGGAAAATGTTTATATTCTACTTAGAATTAGGCTCAGGGAATTGGGAGGTTTAGCCCTTGAATATCTACTTGTTGTTGTAAGCTTTAGTCAAAAGGATGGAGTACTGGTAAACTGGTATGATTGCGTCTCTATTTCAAATTGAAACTTGGTATGATTTTAGTACTATTGGTGCTTGAAATATTATTTATACAGCCATAGTCAGCTAAATACCAGTGGCTCGACTAGAAAAGTGGGGGCCTGTGGACTAAAGTGGGGCCCCTCACACAGCAATGTGTTCTTTACATTATGCTCTCCTCTGCATTTTTTCTTGAGGTGTGGGTGGGCCCCTAGGAAGTTGGTGCTATTGGACTTGATTTAACCAGTTGTTTATATGCAAGATTAATTGATATTTCATCACTAATACCATATTAAACTACTATTACTATTTTAGGGCTGAGGCATGATACCAGCCTAGTACTACCTATACGACAAACAGCTTCAATATTTAAACAACCAGTAACATTAATACGAAACAGGCCAGAGAGTAAAACACGATCAGATATAAAACAGGGTGGAGATCAGCCTGCTCAACCTAGACAGGTAGGCACTTCACTTGTTTTGTTAGATGTTCTCATTTCTTAAATTTATTTTTGTAAATTATAGTGCAGATTTCTGATTTTCTATTCTACCCCAAAAAGTATAGTATGCTCTGCTCTGGTTTTCAACCTTCCCCAGATGTACAAAAATAACATTGCTCAACTATACCTTTATGAATTTAAAGGGATTATAAAGAAGTTTTCTAAAATTTTAATGTGTATAGAGGACACTAATAGCATAGATTTGCCTCATTTCAATTTTCAATCAGACATCTGTGGATCCTGCAATTCCATTTAAACTATGCTGATGACGTCACTAATTGCAAAGGTCCTTATATATCAATAATTATATTGTAATTTGTAATGATGGATTTTTTGTTGTAGTTATTTTGGGAGAAGAGACTACAAGGTTTAAAGCCCTGTGATAATTCAGATGAAGTCATACAGTCCATGGATCTACCTAGAAACATGCAGGGTTGGTATTCTCTCTTTCTTTCATCAACTCTAAAATAGTATGATTTGATGACTTCTGTTTTTGGCCAAGTTTACAATCATAGGTGTATACTTACATAATTGGCAACTTAAAATCTTATAAATCCGAGCAGAAATGAATGAAAATAAATAAATGAAATCAATAAATGATTTAACCAATTCTAATCAAAATATTTGTGTTTTTTTTGTAGGTGTTGGACCTAATCTAAGTACAGAGAATATCTTGCAGAGTATATCAGCTGCTCTGCATATTGGAACTCTGCCTGTAACTGGTCAACTGGCTAGTAAGGGGTCAATATTAAAGAACCCGGGGGTTAATATCGACTCAAACCAGCCCCTGATTCAACAGATGTTGGTTAGTGACGAAGATATTAGAAGACAGGAGATGAACGTTAAGATTGCTCGCAGGAATCTACAAGACGCCATGATCAAAGCCTAAACATGCTAAAATGCTCAGTCAAATGGCAAGACATTGACAAGTTTTAGTTTTGCTCAAAAGGCTTCTTTGGAATTCTCACAGGAATCGCCATGATCAAAGCCTGAGCACATTTATTTTATGAAAGTTTGAAATTTGCTTAAAGAAATGAGAGATAGTGCTGTCAGGACTGCCATAAGCAACAAAACTTTATATTTTGAAAACTAGCACACGCTGGACTTGAAGTTACTAGTTAGAAATCTCTTTAGAATTACATGCCATCAAATAATGTGGAATACCAGGATTTTAACAATTTGATATTGAAATGATCAAAGCTTTCGCTTTCATTTTCATTCAGTTGTACTTTTGTGGCTCTGCTAGTCTTTCAATACCTTTCACGAGCAACAAAAATGTGAACTTCAAATTGTGAGCACTCTAATAGAAGTTCAACATTTTTCTTGCAAATCATAGTTATCATTTCCTAATCATGATTTTAATTTCAATGCATGTTAGTTAGTGACTTGAAAATCATAATGTTCCTATTGTTCCCTTGTATCATAATATAGTTTCTTGTTTTAATCGGACTGGAATATTGTACTCAGTTGGTTCCGAATGATATATATAAACAGTTCAATTTATTTAAGTAAATTAAAATAATAATCAACATTCAACAGTTTAGTCTGTATAGTTTCTCTTACTATTTTAACTGCCTAAATATATAGGTGATTGCTTATGTGTAGTTTCATTGATCAAGTGCACAAATGTTTTTGCTCTACTGTACCTAGTTTTTCTTTCATTCTGAAGTTAAATAAGGTTCATTCTGAAGTTAAATAAGGTTCATTCTGAAGTTAAATACGGTTCATTCTGAAGTTAAATACGGTTCATTCTGAAGTTAAATTAGTTCATTCTGAAGTTAAATACGGTTCATTCTGAAGTTAAATAAGGTTCATTCTGAAGTTAAATACGGTTCATTCTGAAGTTAAATACGGTTCATTCTGAAGTTAAATACGGTTCATTCTGAAGTTAAATTAGGTTCATTCTGAAGTTAAATTAGGTTCATTCTGAAGTTAAATACGGTTCATTCTGAAGTTAATAAGGTTCATTCTGAAGTTAAATTAGGTTCATTCTGAAGTTAAATAAGGTTCATTCTGAAGTTAAATAAGGTTCATTCTGAAGTTAAATTAGGTTCATTCTGAAGTTAAATTAGGTTCATTCTGAAGTTAAATTAGGTTCATTCTGAAGTTAAATTAGGTTCATTCTGAAGTTAAATTAGGTTCATTCTGAAGTTTATTGTAAAGTTATAGAGAATTTTCACCAGTTTTTTCATTGTAAATAACCAGTCTATGTTGAGTAGAATAAATAGTAATTAAAACTATATCAGCCACACTTGTAAATAAAATCATATTGTGCTTCCATTTATTATATTGTATGTAAAAATAAATATCTTTGATGTGTAATGGATTTTGTTTTGGATTATTGGTACACATGAGCTGATGCTGTTCCTTGTCCTTCAGACCCCAGCTCAAAAACTTGGATAGAATAATACCAGCGATAATCACTTAGCGAGTAAAGGTTACGAAAACACAGGCACAGGACTTATAAGTTTTATAGAGTATTGTTCCATATTATCCAATCAGCAGCTGTCAGAATAATAACGAAGTAAATTAATAAACTTAATAATTTATTGACAGTATTTACTATTTACATTGGAGATATATTTCACTTAATACGGTAGACATACTATATTCTCAACCATAATAATACACTTATACATTCTTTATAAACCCCCACCCCCTCAAATATTACATTAAACACTCTTTTAACTAGATACTTGATTAATCCAACCAAATATAGTCAACAGATTGAGTCTTAACCAATTTATCATTTTTAAAAGTAAGTACCAAGATCAAATGTGTATTAATTAAAAGCAAGACAATTCCGTTAATCAAAAATCTCATCCAATGAATGGCAAAATTGGGAGTAAAAATCGTATAGTATTGGACTTCTCCAAAGACAAGTACCATCAGGTGTTTCAAAGTAAATTTGAACACTAAGTGTAACATTGTTAAGAAGAAATTAACTAACATGATTAAATTAAATTAAACACAAATTACATAAAAACAAAATATGAGAACTAAGAATCAATAAAATATAACTTTTCCTGATTTTTAACTTTTTTTTGTTCATTTTCTCACAAGTTATCATCTGTTTTTTTTCTCATTAAAATATACATAACTATAGAAACTCTTTCAAATACAATCACTTCTTACTTACTTATTACTTGAACCTAATTGCTTTCAGATCTATAATGCCAAAATGACCTAAGATACATTGATAACTGTAAGACTCTGAAATTACCAAGATCGCAATCTAGTTTCAGAATAGCACAGATTTTCTTTTAGGAAAAACAAGGTAATCTAATGTAATGTGGCTTTAAATTTAAAAAAAAAAACTTCAACGTAAAGATGATGTTTTTAACATCATACTGCAGATACAAGCCTCAATAATTTCTAATTTCAAGAAATCTAAATACAATTAATTTACCATTCTCTTTAGAAAATAAATCATTATTTCATATAAGATATTAAAATTAAATATTTTTTTGAAAATTTTAATGAAATCTTTCATATATATATTTTTTTTTGACAAAGTTTTCATTCAAACACTCGTCATTATAATCCACATTTAATCATACAACAGTCACGCTTACATTTCACACTTAACCACATACATTACAACACACACATCTTCACAATGTCAAGGTATTACAAACTCAAACCAATACCTTAACATCATTCAGCACTTTTCTTGTATCAAAGAAGATGCAGCGGTTTCATTGGATTGTATGTAGGCAAATACAGCTAATAAGAATCAGAGACCTCAATTAGACGTACAGCTAGTTGATCAATGTTGTCATTGTGTTGAAGATTCTGATTGCCTGCATGCTAGTGTACAATCCAATCAAATCCCTGCATAGACAACGATAAATGTACTCAATGATGTATTAGACGTAGTTTGTAATATCTTAACATTGTGAATATATTTATGACACACATTACACAACCTCACACATATCTCACACGACTACAGACACACACCCAACACAATGATATATATATATAATATATTAGTAATGAAAATCCGTTATTTACAAACATAATATCTACGGAAGGTCAGGCTGATCTTATATAACTCTATTTTCCATGCCAAAAACAAATTAATAAGTGGTAGACTTTCTAATAAAATTTTTTTTTGCATACTTTCTTTGTTTAATGGCATTGAAAAAGCTTGTAGACTCTCCAAAATATGCAAAAATGAGTTTACAAGCTCAATTGTAATATGGTAATAAATAAAATTCGCTTGTGGATTCTCCAAAATGAAATGAAACTGATTTCGCATATTTAATCTAGCATAGCTCAAAATAATTCGATAATTTTTCATTGACCGCAATGAGAGGAAGCAAAAGTAATGAAAATTGAGAATAAATCTAAGCTTTGTTGTTGCTTGTAAGCACATTTATAACAATATTGTCATCAATTCCAAATATAACTGCAGAAAAGATGTCTATTCTTGAAGGAACATTTTAAAGAATATCTTTGTCAAAATGCCAAGCAAAACTTAAATTGTGATGAATGCAAAAAATAAACATGATTTAAATTCAATCCTGAATAGCTTTAAGGCTTGGTTTGGCTGCATTCTGCCATCAACAAACTAGCAAATTATCTTTTAAATGATCATTTCTACCTTATAGAAATTACAGCAGTTTAGAATTATGATAAGCAGGAAGAGTAAAGTCTGGCCTAAATTAGCCGTTTCCAAAATTATTCAATAATCACATCAAAATGATTTACATACATCTTCCAGTAGATCAGACTTAGACTATCGGAGAGAAAATCAAGCCAAACGAAGTTGATAGAAGCTGTAAAATATTTTTGGTGAAAAATGATATGTATAATGAAAATAAATCAACCCAAACCAGTACATTGCAAATTACAGCAATAATTGTGAAAGCCAAATTCATACTTTAAAACATGTCACAATTAATCATGCAGGAAAAAAGCATTTAAAATGCCCCAAAAAACGATCACAAAAACATTTGGAAAACGGCAAAAAAATGTTCAAGACATTTACAAAAAATTCCTGAATTTAATAAGCTTTATCACTAGCAAGATCTTTCAAATTTCTTCTTCATTTTATTCGCGAGCATAATTCATCTACGACATCACTTCCTGTCATGGAAATCATCACGATTCTTCATTACCAGAATCCTCATCATCATCTTCGTACATCTCCTCTTCATCATCTAAATCATCGACGTAATCATCGTCATAGAAATCAGCATCAACCTGGTTATCATGACTCGATGGTTTAGAGCTGACACAATATTCCTGTAACGTTGTAGGAACTATAACTCCATCACGTTCTGAATCTTCTTTAGTAGCTATCACTTGTTTCCTGAAAACACAGTTAAGGGACTTGAAAACATGGGGTGGGGAAGGAGGGGTGGGGCAGAGATTCGGAAGAGAGGAAGAGATGTTAAATTTGGCCCTGTTCTCTCTCAGGTAGAATAACTTTTTAAATAGCAAGCAGGATTTTCTTTGGCAACATGGGCAAAAATCCCCTCCCCCCACACTTCCACTATAATAGACATTGGGCTAGAAACATCTCTGAATCCCCTACCCCCTTCTACATATTGGTTAGATAGATCCCCAACCCTGTCCTCTCTTCCAACATTCCGCCAGTTATTTGCTATTTACAGGTAATCCCCCCCTACCTTCATATTGGCAAGATCCACTTACCCCAACCCTATCCTCTCTTACGCCAGTTATTTGCTATATACAGGTGATCCCCCTACCCTCATATTGGCTAGAAACGCCTGATTCCCTATCCTTCAAGTCTCACCTGATAATATTTTCATATTCTTTATCCTTGCCTTTAGATTCTTTAAACTTCCTGAACATGACGCTAGCATCTACGTTAGCTGGGGAGTATGTATTCGGTTCATTTAATAACGATATAATACTTAATAACACAGTTCTAAAATAGAAACAATGTACATGGTAATCATAATGAAACCTGTTATGTTTCCAAAATATGACACAAAATGAAAATGAGATTTAAGCCTCACTTTCTTCACCTTGTTGGCTAATAATGTTAGGCTCCAAAGTATACCAAACAGTGGCAACAGAGGAACAAAAATGCAATTCAGTTGCTTAACAGAAATATTTCAAAATATCATTGGTGAATTCAGCAATAAAAAACAATATAAGCAATGGTATTTAATGAAAATGTAATTTTTTTCCTCTACTAGCTGGTAAAAATGAAGAATGAAAGATTTTGATAGTTAAATCCTACCTGACTGTTTGGGTGGGGTTCCACCTCTCGGACGGAAGTTCCCCACTCTGGGGGTCATCTACTGGTGGATGTAGAATCGATATACAAACATCACCATTCTGTAAAGAAAGAGCATGTTCATTATTAGCATGGTGTATAGACTTGTATTGAATACCAACACATGTAAACTAATCTATAATATACAAATGAAATAATTAATAGGTTTAGATCTTTTCTTTGTATCTAACTGGACTAATTGCAAGTGTTCAAAGACATAAATTTTGCATGGACATTTCTGGACAGCAGTAGTAGTAATAAAACCTGTAGAACACAGGGCTGTATCTAGTCTTATACGAAGGACTAGGTGCCTCTCCAACCTGCATCACTGACAAAAATTCAAGGGTACTGTACGTATGAAACTTAGGTCAATGAAAAGCATCTAAATCACTCAGCCACCCTGGCCGGGTATTCTTGAAACAAAGAGCTAGGATTTCCTAGGGTCTCAACTTCTACAATATTTCTACGATATCCCAGCGCTAAGATTGTTTTGAGAATATATAGAATAGTTTCCAAAAGAGAGTGAAATTTCTTAATTCCAAACTTACATCATAAACGTTAGGATGCCACATTTTGGAGACAAATCGAACACTAGGAGGGCAGTAGGGGTAATCTGGTGGAAACTTCATGTGTGCCTAAAAAATACAAAAACACACATTTAACTTATTGAATTCATAAATACCAATATTAACATTAACATAATCCAGCAAAGATGTTGATGTACTAGTCAAAATATAACACAAACAGTAAACTGTAATCAGCAGGATGAGCCTGGCTTCTTTAGTTTTAACTTTTATTAATTCTACATAAATATCAGTGTATTACTCATTTTATTGGTTTGAATCCCACTTCAATGTGCACAAATTTCTTTGCTTGGCTTATTCATAAGTAGAAAGCTATTGATTTTCATTACTTATGACAAATCTTGCATTCCTGATGAATGAATTTCTTTGTTATTTTTAATGGAATCTAACTAAGCATTAACTGGTAAGTCCATTGTTATTTCAAGTTTCCAAAATTTTCAATCATTTCGCAATTTAAATGACAAGCAAATTTCAAAAGGAACAGAATTAGGCTACTTTTTACAATTGGGCCTAGGCTCCATAAATTGAATTAAATCTTGCTTATTAAAGGTCCCAGTGACTTTTGATTCAATGGCTTAGACAAGTTATAATCTTAGATTATCCTTATAAGGTAAAATGATAACGTCCGACTCTCTCAAAACAAATGTAAACAAAGATTTATTTGGTAACCAGCCAAGCGTGTCGCTATAAACAAAGCCAGCTGACTATTGGCCATTTTGTCGTTTCATCAGCCACTTTGAGAGCCTGTAAATACAAAGAAAATGGATTAATTTATAAACAAATTTAACCTTAAAATATCCGCCTTCATATAGAGTTCCTGGGGGTCCAAAAATTGCCACTTCCCAAACAAACAAATCGTCATCATTGATCAATTTTACTCGAAATCCTTCGACGGGTTCGTCATGAATTTTCTTCAATTCCAACTGTAAAGCTTTTACTGCGCTACTAGATGGACTAGAAGCCATTCCAAATTATTCAAACTTTGAATCAATCCACCAATATTTACTCAATTTATACAAAGAACAGACAAAATCCAGTCTTTTCTGTCTCAATCCTTTGTTGTGTTTTCGTTTTGCGCAGCTAAATATGGCGTTTCTCGACAAATCTGACGTCACTTTCTTTACGACATCAATATTTAGAAAAAATTTTGGATGCAAATTTCAATTCATTTTGAAATTATTTATGCCTTGATTTTCATATTTACCGAAACAATTACTTATAAAGGACACTAATTTGCAAATCATTATATTCTTGAAAAATTAACTGATTTTTCGTTTAGTTTTACGACATTGATTAGCAACTCCAGTAGGCCGGTTTCCGGTAAGCGAAATGGCCGCTGTCTCCGACGAAGATCAGGAAAGAGTAAGAAAACATTTAACTTTTCTCTCCTTAAATTGAATAGATGAACTGAAAAAATTCAGAAAATTTCGCACAATATATGCCGCTCCGCTTCTTAGAAAGAATTCGTTCGATATTTCATTTTCGGCCTTGCAATTATCGAAATCAAAATCGATTTTTTTGAGGAAGAAAGAAATTCATGAATCAAATAGATGCAAGCAGATGTCATACAAATGGGATGAACCGGATTCTAAGAATCGGTGAAACATCTAGTTTGATTCATAGAATTTTTCACACTGTTGCAATAAATTGATTCTATCAGCTTTTTCCCTTTCTAAGTGCAATATAAAATGATTTTGAACAGCAGGTGTCAGAATGTTGTATCACACCCCTTTAAAATAAAGACCAGCTAACCATGGCATTGGATATTAAGTGGAAAGAGCCAACGTTCGGAAGCACTGGCACAGGAATCAGAATTTTTTTACCATTAGGAGAATTTGAATCCAAGACTCTTAATCGCCTAGCAGACGGCAATCCAACTCACTATGGCATTAGGCTATTGCCATTGACTCATGACTCAAAAACGCAAAGCAGTGCACTGCAAATGGATGACTAATGCCCATTAAAGAATTGGAATGATGCAAATCAATGCTATCAGTGTCATCATAAACCTAATACATATAAAACTCAGAAAACGTTGTCAAAAAATTAAATATTCTTTCTCCTATTTGTACATTTGATGATTTGAGAGCCTTAAAATCGTGAACATACTTAGAAGTCTTTTCAAAGCTGATTAAAACAATTTCACAGCCATAGCCTAACATTAGAAATGGCCTATAACAGAATGAATACTCTGTGTATTTGACATGCCTGACCATAATATACAGATGAAAAATTGAAATTACAATTCAAAATCTTAAATTGAATAGTTCCTTTTCTAGGAAGGGGCCAGTCCCTTACAAAATATTTAAGAGCATTGTTAGATTAGGTATGATAATTTGATGGTTAAATCCTATTGAGTTCACTCAATCCTATGAATAAGGTTGTAGGATGTTGACCATTCCCATATCCTTATATAAAATTAACTTTATTTCAAAAAAACTTTGACACTAGTTAGACAGTAAGTACAGACTTAATCTATTATCAATCCTTATTCTAAGTTAATTTACATTCTTTCAATTTTGATAAGTTTTTAACAAAAATTCATAGTGTCTGAAGTTAAAGAAAAGACAATATATGTAGAATCTTTGGACAGTAAGTACTAGATTTAATTATATATGGTTTTTGTTAGAAATATCAAAACAGAACTTGAATCATGTTGTTACTCAGAGTTTCTCAGTTTCACGCTATGGAATCTTCAGATTATCTTTACAAATTTTTAACATTATCATCAACTAATGTACATAATTTCTAATTCTATAATAAAAAGAGTTGTAGGTTCTCTGAGCCACCCAACTCAGAAAGTAAAGAATTTTAGGTCTTACAGATCACTGAATTCTTAAGATTTTTTTTCTCAAACTGATCACACAAATATACAAATTAAGTTAGAAATGGGATTGGTCCTTTAAATAGAATGAAACCACTCACCTTAAATGATGCAACCTGTCAATCATAGAAAAATAAACCAATGAAAACACTTAAACCAGGAACTGAAACTGATAGTAGAAAAAAAATGGATGTTTCTAAGAAATGTGATTCGTAGAATATCTGATTCAATATTAGTAGGGTTAGTATGTTATTATGGCAACACATTATTTCGTAATCCATCATAAAATATTATTCTATTGAAATCCATTTTATAGGCAAGTGAAGAAATGTATGATAAGGTAACAGTTTTATTACAATTTTAGTGAAGTTTTTGTCAAGCACAAGGGTATTTTATGAGTTAATCATTTCATCAAGGGAGTTAGAATTGATGTTGTCTGGACTTATGTGTTTTAAATTCCCCCCTTCATTCATGTTAGATCAGGACTGGGGGGGGGAGGGGGGGGGACAGTAAACATTGAAAAACTCTCTAGTAGGTAGGGCCTTACCCCTGGCCTGTCTATTGAAATTGTAAACAATAACATATTAGTGACTCAAGATTTAGAATCTAGCCCAGAGTTACTTTCTGGCTGGTGTATAATTTATTATTGATACTCTGTTTTTAATTGATTACTAAGTTAATGATAGGTCTGACTTTGCACTTTTCAACAGCAAGCAGTTTATAGAGTTCATAGTGACTCACAAACGTAGTGTAGTCTATCACAAGGTTATATTACTTTGAAGTCTAGACTCTGAACAAGTTTGTAGTTGTCTTACAACAGGTAAACGCAGTATTAAAATTTAATCTTGTTAAGCTTATTTAATATAAGATTGAATTTTAAAAACTGGCATCAGTTATTAATTCGGTATTTGGTAGATATTCATATGGGAGGTAACTCCTCATGTGTTTTCTGTCAAATTTTCTGTTCGTTTCACAAAGGTATAACATCTAGGAATAGTCTTATAGATTTCACTATTCTACTGTCATTGGACTCTTCCATGTATTCATGTTATTTTTTCGTATGATATATTACTATGATTTCTTTAATTTTAAAATATGGAAGGATTGTTGTCAGAGTTAACTTGTGTTTTATTTTATACTCTGTATGGACGTATGGATTGAATGAACTCAACCCAGGAGGTTTCAAAATGACTAAATATTAGTGTATTTCACCCCACCCCCTTTTTTCCCTTCCTGTTTCCCTTCCTGTTTCCCTTCCTGTTTCGATTCTTTTGCAAATCCTGAAGTCATCATTACATATTTGTTATGTTGTATCTAAGATTTTGATGTCATAAATCTTCTGAGGTCATATTATCAAGAATCAAATTGCCTCCCACCATTTTGTGATTTGACCCTTCTCTTGTTATGTGGTTTCTAAGATTGTGACGTCATAAACCTTATGAGGTCATATTGTAATTTTAATATTAACTGCCTTCCACCTTTTGTAGTTTGTTTCTTCCCTTGATGAAGTCAAAACTTTTTTGACGCAACGTTGGTTATTAAAGGATGGTATTTGATGTCAAGTTTTATTGTTTTTTACACTTGAATATGTGGTCGTATATTGTTGACGGTCCGTCCGTCAACATTTCTTGTGATCACTATAGAGACTACAGTTTTTATCTGATTTTGATAAAACTTGGTGTGACGCTTTAGATTGATAAGATCTCGGTCAAGTTCGAATTTGACATATTTTCGATGAACTGTTTTTGAGATATTGCCCTTGACTTAGAACGCCTTGAAATTTGTTAAAAATAGTTCGTGAGCAGGATTGAAGCTACAGTTTTCAACTGATTCTTATGAAACTTGGTGTGATCATTGGAATTGATAAGATCTCGGACAAGTTTTAACTTGAGATATTTTTGATGAATGTTGTTTGAGTTATTGCCCTTGACTTTGTAAACATGCATCAAAAGTTTTTTGCCCTTGATTAGAGCAGTGTGATTTAATTGTTTGTTGTATTTGAGTTATTAATATTGATTTTAAAAAATTTTGTGGAATTAATAACTGCATAAATAACTGGCATATATATATGCAATTGAATTCAAACTAATAAAATTTCTTCAATATGAGAGAATTCGTATTTTAGTCAATAAAGACTGTTTTATCATTTCTGACAGCTGCCAGTGGGCGTATGTTACCTTGCCTGGCAAGCTATCTTTGAGTTATTAATTCATTCAAGGAAACTTTTGAGAATTTCTGTGTGTGATATGCTTTATCTTCTGATGTCATTCTTTCAAATTAGCTTAGATATGTTCTTTTCCTTATGTTCGAATAGTTTTTAAATTGATTGAGACCTTCTAGTTGTGTTCCTAGGAATTTATATCCAACACATGCACAAGACACTTGATATGAGCTTTTTGAACCAAGATATGAGTTGAAAGTCTTCTTACTTGAGAAAATATCCAGTATAAAAGAATTTGAGAAACAATGGCTAGTTTCTGGTAATAATTTACAAAGTTTGCCTGGTGTGGACATTTACTTTTATTGCCAGTACAAAGGCATTCAATATCCAAAAGAATTTAATCAAAAGTACATTCAACATGAAAGGTTAACATAAGGAATTATTTTATATGAGAGAATCTTGGCTCTCAATTCATCTTATTGTCAGAGAATGGTTTATTTTCCTTGGAATGTGTTTTCTTTTTAATCTTTCATCATTTTCATTCTCTGTGAAAATTTAGTATACCTGTATATTAATCTTCAGACATGTCATCATGATCAGAACGTCTTGCTCTACTCTGATTGTGTCAGTTACCTTGTCGAAATTAGATAACAATTTTATTTTGTCCTTGATATTTCATTGATAGCAAGTTTTCTATTGACGTTCAGAATAACCAATCTAAGCATGTTATGTAAGACATGTCATACTAACAAGGATAATTTGTGAGAGAGCAAACCCCAAGAATGCTAAAATATTTTTAAAAGTTTTGCGTTAATGAATACGGAAATGATGGTATGATTTTGTTCTCCAGGGGAGACAAGAAATGAGTTGTGTACCTGTATGTGGTAGTCATCCTTTAATTGATCAAGATATATTGAAGAATAAAAACCAGGTAACATTGTTGTTTATTATGTGGATTTCAAATTTTAGTTTCATTCTGAATAATGTTCATTTCCCTGAATACGATTGCAAGTACAAGACCTACTCTGAAATTATTTGACCAGCCTCAAGACACTATCTTCAGAACCTTGTCAGCTTATTATATTAATGCCAAGAGATTTAACCAAGAACCAGATGATAGAAAGGATCCTCGAGAATTGGTCAAGATTTAGCTGTTATAACTGCAAAATACGGTTCCATATTTTCTCTTCATTATTTTATTCTTTAGAAAGTTATAACTAGTATGAATCGTGTTTCCGTTGTTTGTGGCCATCTTTATTCTGATAGAGATAAAAGCTATGAAGACAAGGTAATTCATAATTCTTTTAGGTTGTCGATTTGACTATTTACCCACAATGCTGCTAAAATCAAATCCACGATAATTGTTAGAATTGTTTAAGTAGGAAACTTATAATTTTTCGAGTTGTTCTAGGGATGTTTTCTGTTTATCAATATTGATATTATAGCTGATAATATACAATTAAGTGGGAGACACACATAACATAACATTGTTGATAGGTTCCAGTCAAGTTTTTGTGCGTAGTTACTATTAATTGGAAATAGTAATTTACTATTCCTGGGAAATAGTCATTTACTATTCCTGGGAAATAGTCAAGTTCTGAGAATAAAGTGATTTATAGGAATGATGTTAATAGTTCGTCATGGCATCGTAAACTTATCCTTCCAACTTATTAAAGAGACAGTGTCACCATTTTGAAAGGTTTCAGTCTTGAATATGTAAATTTTACTTAGAGATAAGTACTAGACGTGTACAAAAATCGCATAATTCCTTCAAGAATATCTCAAACCAGGAATTTCTTTTCCTATTTTCTATATATGGCAGTGTCTCAAGAAAACTTTCAAACGCAGATAATTCTGGACAAATGGATTTGAAGGCTCAAATTTCGATGGTGAGCTGTGAACACTGATTGGTTAAGTTTAAACAATTCCTGTTTCTGAGACTAAAGTATGATAGGTCATGAAAATGGAGCATCTGCCCCTTTAACAGTCTGGATGTTGAAAATATGTCAATAATGTTGTTAACTGAAGCATACTAGGCACCACTAGTTACAGTGCTAGCTTATTAGTTTTATGTTATGGTTGTCTTCTAATTTCATTAGTTCGTTAGTTCTAGAAAGCACTGCTCAAGAAATCAAATATATTAGAAATAATGATTAATTGACAGGTTATCTATTGGCACATGTTTTATGTGTTTTATAAGCTATTAATTCTATTTATCTTCGATTAATCCATCTTATCATAATATATTACTATTAAGACTCAAGATAATAGATTCTCGGAGAATTCCGAGTTCCACATATATTTATTGTTATATCATTACCATAGATACTTTCATTAGTAGGTCATGGTCTTAAGACTGTAGTCCGAACTTTGTTGACCTGCCTAATCTTGGAGAATAAATTTTATCAAGCCTGTGTCTGAAGTAAAATATAACTCTATGAAGGTTTTGTATAAAGTATCAAGGTGCAACTCAACGAGGCATAGTACTGGATAAAGTGATAAACAGAAGCAAATACACCAGATGGAGGCATAATTTGCTTCTTGTAATTTCTACTGTAACCAAGTAGTAGCCTTGGATGAGATCAGAAACAGAAACCTTCAAAGCCATTATTTAATAACTGAGGTTGATAGATACATAGCATATAGAGGTAGAGTTTTGGACTAATAGTATAGATATTCTCTGAGAATAATTCAAATTGATTATAAAACATAATACCTGAAAAACGTTGCTTAGTAACTGAGGCTTCAGCATGTGGATATATAGATAGCTAACTGAGATTTTACAACTAACAGAGACTCTACAGCTAACTGAGATTGGCCTTGATATATAAGCTTATAATTGTATCATAGCTGACAAGGGCAGGGTTTTGGACTAACTATATATAAAGATATATTCTCTGAGAATGGAGAGAACTGATGAATAGTAAAGTACAATGGTATTCCCAGAGAACAGATATATCTAAGTGAACTTCAGTTATTGTATGTCAATTGAGGTCATTGACTCTAGTACTATATTTCTGAATACAGATATTTTTTCTCAACTGGGTCAATTCAAAACCCCAAAAAAGGAGAAATCGACTTTATTTTAGGTAAAATGTATAATAATATAAACTATACAGAATCAACTTAAAGTGTGTTGATTATTACTTACTGTACCTAATCATAAACATGGACTATTTGTGTTTATGTTTTGATACGGAAACTTATAAACATCTTTGTTGTCTTTGTTCTGCTCTGCTCAAAATAGGGAGTTGAAATTTACTTTGAAACTCTAAAAGCCATGATTATGAAAACACTGGCCAAGGTGAAAAAGAGTGACAACATAGGGTTTGTAAACGCTCAAACGAATATGTAAGTTATATTAAAGATGTATTTCTGATGGAAATGTCTTTTTTCTGACCAAAAAAATTTAAAAATAACATTTTTCTTTAAAGGGACAGTTACACCAGTTTACCAGGTTGATTTGAGTCTTGAATATAAGTAAATAGTCTTCAGAAGTATAAGAAATGTACGAAATGGTATAAAATTTCAAAAGTTGGAATTTTACTCACTATTCCTATACTTGTCTTTTCTTTATATCACGAGTCGTCATTTTAACATTCAAACACAGAAAATTCTGGACACATAGGGATTTGAAGGCTAAGATTTTGGTGGTGAGCTGTGAACACTATTATTGATTGGCTTAGTTGAATAATTCCCAAATCTGAGACTAAGGAAAGATTGTTCAAAAAATGGGGCATCTGTCCCTTTAACTACACTTATATGTCATTGTTTCTAACATTAAAACTAAAAAATGAAAATAAATGTGTAAACCTGACCTGAGATGTTAAGTATATATTTCCTACTACGGTGTTATCAGAACAGTTGTTAGATATTATCAGTTTTTATAAAGACTACTGTATTTAATTGTTATTCACTTTTCTCTAAGTTTAAGTTTCAAGATGTTTGAAAAAAGGTTTTTTTAGAATGAGTATGGGTGCCATTTATGGCTTCTATTAGCATCATTCCAATTTTTCTATCAGATGTCTGTGGTTCCTGTAATTATAGAAATGCTTATTAAAGGGATTGTAAGGAGATTTTCTAAATTTTATTAATCCAAGACACTGATAGCATCAATTTGCACCATTCCAATTTTACTACCTTCTTGATGTCTATAGTAGTTACAGTTGTAGGACATTGTTTTAAAGGTCTCAGGTAGCTGTTTGATGTCTACTTCAAGGATTTTGTCAGCAAGTTGATTTGGACTTATATATTGTGGTTAAGATAGCTGTATTTCGCTTTCTCATTGGGTGATATGATCTACTTATGGTCGAAATTTCTTAGAAATGTTTTTAAAGTAATTTGACATTGAGCCTCAATTCTAAGAAAGTGAAGAGTTTGATGATGTGTATATATCAAGTGGTTTATAAGTGAAGAAGACTAGGATGTAAAACTCTATTACAGTATTAAAAACACGACCGTGATATGTTGTAGAGAGCTAGCTGAACTTTCAGGCAGATCACTTACGGCCAAGGAACAAGAAGGGAAACTATACTCTCTCTCTCTTAATAACCTTTTTGAGGTAATTGGACTAAAAGATTTGTGGTGTTGTCTTGTCTTGTCTTTTGGATACTTTGTTGTGTATATTATCTTATATAAAGTAGTAATATAATAGGTATTACAAAAAACACTGTCATTTGTCTATTCATTAATATAGTTGTCATTGAAATGAACCTAAAAGATGTCTTGTCTTGTCTTGTCTTGTCCTTGTTGTGTATATTATCTTTATCTAGATTCATTGATATAGTTGTCGTTTCAATGAATGTAAAAGATTGTTGTCTGGTCTTGTCCTGAATCAATGTTGTATTGAAGAAATCTTGTATATAAAGTGTATTATAGTTGTACATAGTGAAAGTAGTAATACAATGTCCGTCCGATGTGGTGTACCGTACAATGTGGATTATTATTGTGGAAGTGATGATCCTAGGTAGAGGTCAGAAATATATCCTTTCTTCTATTTCCCCACGCAGGGGTGTTTTCATCCCCTCGGGGTGTAGGACAATTGTGCCAGGGGTGTGGCCAACTGGTGTAGGAGAAGAATATATTTTTAATTGAGAGAGCACCTCACATCATCACATGCTGGAAATGTGGTTGAAACAAATTTTTGGTGTGTGAAAGGTCCAGGTGATTGCTCGAGGGGTGTGAAGACTGAGAGAGGTTAGGAACCACTGCTCTAGTTTCTATTTTAACAATAATTCTGGACAGTATACTATACACTATACCTCCTGGATTCTCATCTTATATTCCCTATACTATATAACACCACACATCTGCTTCCTTTATTTTCTACAAACTATATCAATAATTCTACTGAACACGTAGGCCGAACACACGGAACACGTAGGCTGAACACGTAGGCCTATCTGGTGTATTCACTTTGATTTCCTACTGTTTGCATAATCCCACACTTTACAACATACTATATTCAATATATTAGTTTCCTCCATATTCTATATATATTATATCAATAATCCTGCTGGGAACATGCTATGTAATAACATAGTACAAATCAATAGAATGATCCAACTGTTAACCTTTTAGTACTGGATTGATACCATGTGTTAACTATTTTATGTGTTCCTCCCTTACACTAGCTTGAAATTTATATAATATATAATGTTATTCTGTATTAAATAGTAATGTAGTAGAGAGAGAGAGAGAGAGAGACTGGTTGGTTATAAACTACTGTATAGGTCAATCCTCTCAGAATCTATTGTGAAGCGAAGTAACACGTATTTTTGGTGTGAAACTGTTTTTCTTGTATAGAGGTGTTTTGTTTTAATAAGATCCTATACAGGATTTGGTATGGCTCAAGGTTTTTGAAAGTTATTACAAAGTTACACTGATATTTGTGTGAAACTGAGGTTTATGTAACCAGCTGTATTATTACTGGACTTGATATGACATTAAATATCTAGAATTTATTGCAATTTTACTTATTTTTGATGAAATATTGAACATTGTTTTTCCATTATTTTTGAATGTTGTGACTTAGTTTTGGAAGTATATTGTGGAGTAACACGTTAGCATAGGATGTTCACTGGTGCCATTATTTTTACTAATAATTGTGTTGACATGTTTTGAATCATGTTTTTTATGATAAACACGGCTGTAGAGTAACACGTAGATTTTTTGAGATTATGGATTCTGTTACGAGGTAACTCCAAGCGTTTATATTAGTTCATAGTGATGAATATAATATTTAAGTTATTAAGGTTTGTGGTAACCAGTAGAAGGAATTCTTCAGGAATTGGTATTTCTCTGGAGGAGGAAATTATGGTGCTGATTTCCTAGGAATAAGCCTGGCTTTATATTTCTTTAAAAATTGTGTTTACATAATGTTTATCTGAATTCCTCAGGAATAATTAATTTGTTTGGAACCAAACGTATCAATTTCTGGAGAATTAAAAAAAATTTAAAGATTTATAAGTAACTATTAGATGTGAGTTTATCTTTAATTTTAATTTTCACACACTAAATTTATAATGTTTCAAATATGTGATTAAAAAGGGATAAATGTAATATTCTGCTGGAGCCTGTTTATAATTTGTAGAAAGTGAAGCATAATAACTGAAAAAATATATATGATCAGTTTTTAAAATTTCTTTTAATAACTAAATAGCACCTAGTTTCTAGTCAGGAAATTCTATACTAAGAAGTTATATTAGGTAACAGGCATGCTTTCTCTGAGAATTCAGTGACCCAGTAATTCAGAGTTGCAGGAAGTTAATGGTGCCAGAACTTCACATGTGGTGTTAATAGAAACACAAGTTTGTAGTCTTTGAGAATAAATACTTTTTAAACACCAAATATTTTGGTCATGTAATGTTTTTTGTTAACGTACTTACAAACATCAACGATTAAATTGGAAGATTTGTGAGGTTTGTCAGAATCTAAACAAGGACTTAAATAAAGCAATGTTAAAACTCTCAGAAATGTTCATGATATGTACATGAAGTACACAGAGATAGCTTGGCTAAATACTGCAGGTGCCCTTTGTAATATAGTTTATACAGGTGTAAATATAGAACTATTCTTACTTCTGTACATGAAGTAAGGACGGAGATATCAAAAAAGATAGAAAAAAAGAGTATACCTTAAATATTTTGTAGGGTTTTGTTTCCTACTGAACAAGTCATGTCATATCACAAGTTAACTGACGGAAAAAAAAACTATTTTGTGAAACTTGATTGTTAGACTGGAAACAATGTCAGTGATTAATAATTATTGTAATCAAAGGTAAATACGGAAGTTTGATAAAAACTGAAACCACCTTGATTTAGATTAGAATTTGAAGAAAATGAATCACTGTTATGAATTTACTTATATTTTCCTGTTGTACCTATAGATTGATAAAAAGTCTATTGTTAATCTGCAGAATGGAGCGAAGTCTATTGTTAATCCTCAGGGCGGTATTGCTCTTGTCAAATACAGTCAAATCAACAGTCCAGATTTATGTTAAAGAAATCAGTGTTGCACCATACTGAATAAAAACGATAAAGACTGTCATAGCGTTGTGTTTGGTTATAGGATTCTATTACATGGACCTGTGTCAGAACATTACTTAATATTTTGTGCTATATATAAAAAAAAAATGTTATAATGTTGGAAATCGATTATTTGAAATAGGATATACTGAAACTTATTTTTCTGTATTTTTCAGGTAGCTCATCGGTTCTTGGAAGAAGTCAACCTTTTTCTTCAAAAACAGGGAAAAACACCGATAGCATGGGGTACGGCTGTTAAATTTCTTAATGCTCGAAAATTCGACCCGAAGCGAGCTATTGATCTATTTATAGCTCATGAGGTAGGTTATATATATATTGATATTTTGATTCATGATGTGTTCTTGTTTTAATCCTAGCATAAGTCCAGATAATACTTTCCAGTGCCTATTTTTTATAATTTGGATATGTCAATAAACCACTAGACTGTCTGTTTGGGGTGCTGTGATCTGAATTAGGCTGGGTTTTCATTAATCACAAGTCTGTGAAAGATTTTTACCTGCTAGTGAACTAAATAGGGATGCAGATAAGGGAGTCTTTATTTATAGAAATAGAAAATTGGTATTCTCCTTTATAGTCAGACTATTAAACTTTGAACAGAGGTTGAAATCCATATCCTACAGCTATTCTTATTCCTTGTACATATAACTAGAAAAAAAAAACTTTTCAATATATAATTTTGTCATCACTCTTGAATCAGAGATGAATGTCTAAGCTGAAATCTCACACTTTGTGACCTGATTCAAACAAAATAGGGGAACCCCCTATATATGACTCATTTGAACATCTCTTGTTTTGCAGGTTTTCTATTTATTTTATTTCAAATCTGTTATCTCATCTTATTATTCTGATGACATAACCACATAGACCTCAGTTTATATTTTATCTCTAACACAGTATCATCTTAATAGATGGTTTTAAAAAACAGAGTAAACTTCCCCAAACTTCAGGTGTATGAGGAAACTCTGAAGAAACTATGAAAAATTTGAAATACTATTATTATGTGGAATTATTTGACTTTTTAACAATAAATATTCCAGACAATTCGTAAAACCGAAGACTTGCAGGATATTGACCCGTCTGATAAAGAAATAAAAAGGGAGCTAACTTCTGGTAAATTTACCATTCTGGTAAGTACTGTCATTTTGTCACATTACTTTACTATTGAGGAAGAATCAATATGGTCCTTGAATCAATTCCAGCAGTTGGTTAAAATATTTCTTTCTGTAGATGTAATGAGAGCCTCGGAAAGTGTCAAGAATTCGTCTGACATTATTCCAATCACTGCTGTTTTTTGTTGTTTTGCGTATGGCATGCCCTTGATATTGAAATGGGTCAGAGTCTGTTATGAAAAGTTGTCAAGTAGCTAGAATGGAGCAAAAAAAAAATCAAGGGCCTATGTGCTTTTGGCTCTGATTGCTCACACTGTAAATCATTCTTCATTACCTAAACCAACCGGTTCGGACAATAAACAGGGGCCCCGTGTGCTACAGGCTGTGCACGTTAAAGATCCCTTGACAGTTGTAAATCAGAAAAGAGCAGGCTAATGCCGCTGTCCTGGCAAAATTTCCCTCATGGCACCCTGCATGGTGTTGCCCGTCTTCATTAGCCCACATGGTGCAGAAAAGTAGGACATTTCATTTATTAACTAAAAAGTAGAATGTAGAATGAACTGTTATTCAGAATTTCTCCCATTGCATACTGCATTGCTTCAAATTTCACTATAGCTGCTAGAAATGGAACCTACATCTTTATTTTTATGTTGTTGGTTTCTGTATTCTAGCCACATCGAGATAACAGTGGGGCAGCAGTAGCTTTATTTACAGCTCGATTACACATACCTTCTCATACTACACATCAAATTACATTGAAAGGTTTAGTTTATCAGTTAGATTGTGCTCTAGAGAGGTAAGATCAGGTTTTATGGGTGTCATCTCACACTGGCTCTAGGGTATTCTTCTAGTTCCAGACGCTTTGAGTCAAAGCTATAGATGCTTTCGACCTAACTAATCTATAGGTCAATATTTCAATCAAGACAGTAGTTTCAGAAACCTTATAATGATCACATGAGTTAACAAAGTCACATATTTTTCGTTTTATGGATATGAAAACGTACAAAAATAGAGTCTATATATAGTAAAGATACCAGTATTGGTTTAAACGATGATGTATATAAAATTATTATTTTAAGTTGCCTATGATCTATTTTCAGCCTGGAAACCCAGAAACATGGTTTAGTATTTATATATGATATGTCAGATTCGAAATATGCCAACTTTGATTATGACCTCAGCAGTAAAATACTGAGTATGCTTAAGGTAAGAAAATTATCTTGTAATAAGCTGAAGTTTTAACAAACTGATAAAATACTAGGTCTTGATTTTCTGTTTTGTGTTTTTTTAAAGGATTATGGGATTTTGTTGAAGTTGTAGTTATCTAAGCTTAATTCTTGATGAAGATTTTTTAGTTTCTGTTGTTTCTGTGGGTTTCTGGGGGTTTCTGGTTTGGTATCCATGATCTAGTTAAATTTTTCTTTATTCCGTGTTAAGTAGCAAATGACGAATTGTAGCAAAAGCCTGCTCTTTCCCACAATTTGTTATAATTATTAAGAATTACATCATAACAGACATGTAGATGAAAACTTGTAGATGAAAACTCGTTAGATCACAATGGAGAAGAAAACAATATCAGAAAAAAATTTTATTTATTTTAATTAGTTTAGGACATGATTTGCTTCTCCTATTTTCTACAGTACTGATAATCCCACTCTATATACAACATAATATACAACTTCTATTACACCTAAACACTTACTGATATGATAATCTAATCTGCCTCTTTTCACCTAATAATGTAATATTTGATATATGACAGGGAGCCTATCCAGCTAGATTGAAGAAAGTTCTGATTGTTACAGCACCATTGTGGTTTAAAGCTCCATTTAATTTATTACGTTTATTTGTCAAAGAAAAATTACGTGACAGGGTAGGTATTAGTTTTAGAAGTCCTATGGAACAATAAGAAAAAGGGAAGAAACAACTATATTTTACAAGGATATCCACTTAGGTTTACAGTTAAGATTCTTTCTACCAGCTAGTCCTTGGCCAATGGCTATACCTCTTGACATTGATCTTTCCTGGATTATCTCTACCCATTTACAGCTGGGTTGAAAACCATGGTGCTGTGTGCTACATGCTGTGCAAATGGGCAGTAGATGGTCAGAAATTTTTGACTTATGTTGGTGTTGTAACCTGTTCACCCTGTAGAGTTAAAATCATTGCTGAGCGGTTAGGACATCTTTCATTTTGTTTCTTCAGTCCAATAAGATACAGAATAATTTTCCCCCCTTGATAAATTTTACAGCTTTCTAAATTTGTTCAGTTTTGCGAAATTCCTTAAAAACTGTTAATTTCAATTTTTTTTGTATTTCTACTCGAGGGGCAATCATTGTACCTGGTCAACAGGAATGCTGTTTGGAATGGCCTCAGATACAAGGGAATAAAACCTCATTTATAAAATCTTCTTAGGGGGGTTCAGATCCCGCACTTTCAACCCTTGAGCTCAAGTATTTTTGCAAGCTTTTTAAGAGTCAAATGTGCGAAACTAATACATTTAAATGTCTAAAACCTTGGATTTAGGCCCTAAAATTATCCCTTATTTTTCGTCAATGAGTGGTTGAAAGCGTGATTTATTATTTGTTAATATATTGTAGGTATTTACAGTTGATTTAAGTCAACTTTCAAAACATCTACCAGAGGAGTGTATTCATCCTACATTAGATAGCAGTCGAATTCCCAGTCATAACAGCTGGTTACAACTCTGTTATAAAATATCCACCAATCAAACACCAGATATGGATTCATTTTTCATCTCCCGTAAAAGGGGACATAACTCTATTGACTATGATTCGCGATCTGTTTCACGTAGTGGGTCTAGTGATGCAGAATTACACATCAGTGATATGGATTCGAACTCAGAAGCGTCAAAAGAAACAATAAATGAAAAATATCATCATGAAGACAGGGAGAAAGAACGCGAATTTGATGGAACAGACTCTGAAAAGGAGGTAAATTTTGAAAAAGATGGAACGTTAACAAATGGAAAGCGTAGAAAAACTAACGATTCGAATCGTGACGGTCGGAAAAGGAATTCAGAGTTATCTGCCTCGGAAGAAGCCACGGATGATAATTTTTCCGTAGAACAAAAGAAAAAGAAACGACCCCAATCGTCGGGGTCGAATATTTTAGACGATTCAATCCATATGCCAGACGATCGTGGTATGACAATATCTCAACTTGTAGATCATATAAAAATGGTCAAACGGAAGGGATTATTCTCAGAATATGCTCATATTAAAATGGAAGCGCCATCTGGCACTTTTTTGGAATCAAAGTAAGTAAAAAATTGTAACCTAGTAGTATTCCATACTTTTATTGTTTTCTCAACTCTTGAAGATATTTTGAGAAGCGAAAAAGGTTTATTATGTAGATTTTTCATATGTATATGAATATGATTCCATTTAAAAAAAAAAGTAATTTCCAAGGTGCTACAGACCTGTTTCGGAATTGTCTAGATAATGGGTAAATGGCAAATCAAAAATTGACTATTTATCTAGAGATCATCTACTGTACTGCTGTATCTGATACCAAGACCTCATCAGGACAGCTAGCTGATAAAATAGGGTATCTGTTTCTGGTGACCTTTTGAATAATTTATATTTTCAGAGCTCGTCACAATCTACCAAAGAATCGTTATACCGATGTTTTAGCATACGATCATAGTCGAGTTAAATTACCTGTTACTGAGGACAATCCAGATGATTATATTAATGCTAACTACGTAGACGGCTACATGCAGAAAAACGCTTATATTTCTACTCAAGGTATAATAGAGGGGACAGGCTCAGGGGTAGGGCATGATCAGGGGTAGGGCATGATTAGTGGTAGGGTATAATCAGGGGTAGGGCATGATTAGGGGAAGGGTATAATTAGGGGTAGGGCATGATCAGAGGTAGGGTATAATTAGTGGTAGGGTATGATCATGGGTAGGGAATAATTGTGGGTCATGAATGAATATTTTAACGGTAACTACGTAGATTGATACATGCAAACAAAATTCCTATTTCTACACAAGGTATGTCTCAAGTAGGAGTCAAAGGGACAAGATTTAGGGTTGGGAGTGGTTCGGAACGGAATGATTTGGGGAGTCATACAGAGAAGAGGTGATGATAGCTCTGTATTGGGTTTTTTGAAATTAGAGCTGTACTGCAGCCTCCATTCTTAGAGGTTAATAGTTCAGCAAATCTCCAAAAAGCCAAGAATCAAACTCCTATTCCATTAGCAATTTGGTCACCTTTCTTTATAGATGGTTGAGTCATGGTAGTATAACATCCTGTCCGATCTTTTAATATTGTAATATTTCAGGTCCCTTACCAAAAACATTTGAAGATTTCTGGAGAATGGTGTGGTCCAATCAAACTCAAGTTATTGTCATGACAACCAAAACTATAGAACGTCAGCGAATGAAATGTGGTCAATACTGGCCGAATGAAGAAACAACCAATGAGCAGTTTGAAGAGTTTATTGTGTATAACAATACTATTAAACAATTTCAAGATTATATAGAAACTAAACTTATTTTACACAATACAAAGGTATAACAGAATACAACTATATAATTCGCTTTGTGGACTCTTTGTTCTGGTGAAGGCAGACTTCAAATTTTTTATTAGTGATTTATTTTGATATTGAATCAATGTTATTGATATTACTAATTAGGCTTTGTCAGCTATCTGTCTAAACTAAAACAAAATTAGAACTTTTCATTAACTTAGTATTCAAATAATGAAGTAAAATTTTAAAAGAAAATTATTATTATTAGCTTCTGTGACCCTCCAAAAAGTTCCATATATTAATACCCTTCTTCCCTGAGGTTTAATGTATTTTTGCCTCACAACCAACACCCTATGTCTATGTCTTTATTATATTATATAAAATGATAATCAAATCGCCGTTTATAATTTTTCAGACTGGTGAATCAAGGAATATAACACATCTTCAGTTTGTCACTTGGCCAGATTACGGAATCCCACCAGCCACAGGGTTCTTAAACTTCCTGTTCCACGTTCGACAAACCCAGGAGGAGGCTACCCAGAATATGGGTGAGGCGTGGCAGGGACATCCCAGAGGTCCACCAATAGTTGTCCATTGTAGTGCTGGTATAGGTCGAACAGGTAAGAAATGTTAACTTGTTTAAGAGTATGTGACCAAAATATGAAAATCAAGTAAGAATGTATTGCGTTTTACCACCCTCAAGACGATATTTGGACGCTGTCCACTATTTTTGAATTTAAAACTGTTTTATTTCATGAGCTCTATAGGGTATGAGATGAAATGAATTCAAGGGGTGTTGAACTGAATGATGATTTTAGTGTTCCAGTCATCTGATTGGTCGATCACTATAATCTATTTTATATATAGTTTTATTATCCAATCAGATTACTGTTTGCTATTGGAGAATAAGACACCTCAATAAAATTTAAAACTTAGATTATTTCAGGAAAATAAGCTTAGCCTCCTTTCAGACTTCAGATAATACATTGAGTTGTCTTGTTTTTCCAGGTACATTTGTCACAATAGACATATCTTTAAGAAGACTAGAAGATATATCTACAGTTGATATCAGGGAAACGGTGAGGAGAATACGAAGTCAACGAGCGTTTAGTATCCAGATGCCAGACCAATATGTATTCTGTCACCTAGCCGTCGTGGACCACGCTGTACGAGAGGGACTAATCAAGGAAGTAGAAGCTATGTCTTTACAAAGTGACAGTGAAAGTGACTAAAGATCTGTTGTCAAGACAGAAGGAATCAAAATCGACCTTAGTTACTTTGAAGTAGCATATTCAAACGCTATCAAAGAAACTTTGTTACCAACTTTCCTTAGTTGAAACACAAAAAAAACTCACTAAAACAGGCTGATTGGTGATATATACAGTTTACTCACCATCTTGATTTAAGGCCAAATCAGCAACCTGGCAACCATAAAGCTACATTATTTGATTAATATAGTCACAGTGAGCTGTTGATAGAAACTATGATGTCAATATTTTATTAAGTTGAATAAACACAACAAACTGGTTTTGGTGTGAAGATGACTGTTTGCAGCCAAATCAACATAGCTACAGCTTTTGCTTGGTAAATTCGCGGTGAGACACGATTGCAAAAAACAGTGTTACAAACTTTGAATACATAAAAAGGCCAATTTAGTCACATTATCTTAACAGAAAATCACCATCATACTGAGAAGTGATTTATTTAAGGGCCAATCCACAACCTAAAAACATATAGCTTTATTGCTGATGGATGTTACCAATTTTCTTAGTAAAACACGTGATAAGCACTAAAACAGGCCCATATTATTTTTAGTATTTTTTTATATTATCAGGCCAGTAGAATTTTCTTATCTTGCTGGCTGACGGACTATTTCAGAGACAATACGAAGTTCTATTCTTGTTGAAACTGTGCTTCTTGGTTCCCAACCTTGTGGACTCTTTAAGAAAAACAATATTTAGCCAAAGGGTTTTTTTGAAACTTGGAAATGTGAAAAAAGATCAGTCAGTCAGCATGATAAGTAAAGTTGTTGTAAATATTTAACATTATGATAAAAAATGGCATCTGTAAATATTGAAGTCAGTATAGTTTAATATTATATAGGCTGTCTGAATCCATGACATGTTGTTTATCTAGAGTATTTATTAGACGAGTTTAATAATGTTCTGTATTGAGCCTGTAGGTAAGATGATCCAATTGTGAGCTCAATTTGAACTGTATCAGGGTTACCACTATTAGTCCTTCCATAGAAGAGACAATTTGATTCCACAGTTAACATGCCATTTTACATCAGTTTTATATTAGCTCCAGCTTTTGTCTTGCTGTGCTTCAAGTCTTGGTGTCTATTTATAATAAAATAACTAGGTTTATTCTCTAAGATGTTGATTCAATATTTTCACTGCTATTTATCTTGTAAATTATAATATTTTGCCATATTGATCAATAATTCTATAGGTGAATTTAGATGACTAAGTGGGTTTATAGAAACAGTAAAAAATAAATACCGGTAAGCCATAACATAATACATGGTCTAGAAACTATTCTCCTTTATATTTCATAATATATTGATAATCTGGCACCAAACACTTACACCATGCCTGTGCACATCACAAAGTGGGATCACAGATACAGAAAGAGATAGAATTTACAAATACACAATATAGAGTTTGAACACCATGTTAACATTATTCACTTCTATTTTCTACTGTATCAATAATCCCAAACCATTCTTGACACTGTGTCTACCTTTATGATCAATAGTCATTATAAAATTAAAGTTGGGCTGTGGAAATGTTTTGTGTAAATAAATTAAATTATAAAAACACATTCTGATTGTTATTAAACCAGTGAACTGTATGATACATGATGTGAATTTATTTAATGTTAGATAAAGTCTGGCTTCTTTCTAAACTTTTATATCCAGTGGAACAAATTCATTAAATTATTTTATATTGTTACCTTTATAATCAGAATTCTAATCTAAGAAACACTCCAAGAACTGTGGATGTATCACTGAAAATATTTTGATCTTTTACTGAAGTCAAATTGTCAACTGACTTTTCAAATACACTTAATTCTATTATATTCTAATCCACAAAATATCTGCAAAATTTGATTTACTGTCATTTACTACACAAAAGTAATTTGACAGTGAGCTCCCTCTAGGTGTGAAATATTAGAAGGAACTTCAGCACCAGTCTGTGTTTACTTGTCTTATTGTATGTTTTATATTATTGTCAAAATAAATTAATACTTTGTCAATTTAAGTTTTGACTTCCTTAATATAGGGACATTCCTGTATAGTAAATGATTTACTACAGACATCAGTTTTGGTGTATTTTCCATACTAGCTGTACTATGGGAAAGATTTACTTAACAAGCATTCCTCTTTGTAAATAATTTACTACAGACATCAGTTTTGGTGTATTTGCCATACTTGCTGTACAATGTAGGGGAAATTTATAATGGTTTTCCTTTGCTTGATGAATATTTAGTAAATGATTTACTACAGACAGTTTTGGAACTGTGTAATATTAAATTACATGTGTTTCCTTTATTATAAGGATTTTTTCTGATTCCCTAGACAGTGCTGTAAAAGACAACAATACAGTATTCACGACCCATAAATGATTCACTACAGTTGTCAAAATTAAATATTTTCAGTTATATGGTTGTTGTCTGTAGTCTCTATCTCTCATAACACATTTGTCTCCCTTCGTTAATGTAAACTTTGAAGAACGGTTATTACCATGAGGTTTACTGCAGTAAGAGCCTCGTTAGACGCCTTGAAACAACTAGTAGAGTTTAGAGTCAACACGAAAGGATTCGAATCTATTTTAACAGGGGTAAGTTTGCTTTAGTATTCGTCGTATTTTTATCTTGTGTTTCCTATCACTTCGACAGCGTAGGACAGTTGAATGGAAGTGGCGTAACTCTTGTGTTGATTGAAAATTTAACAGACCACAATTGACTGTAAATTACGGTGTATTATATTGTCATTTGAACGAAGTAAGAACTGGAGTAAAGTAAACTGTGTCGAGACACTTATAACTTTTCTTCCGATTACACTTCAGTTTCAATCCCCTTATTCTCATACTACCACTAAAATTGTCTTCCTAATATTGTAGATTAAGGTATTGGACGGAGGCGAGGGTAACTGTATATGTGAACTCCCTGTTAAAGAAGAACTATTAAACGGTGTAGGTACCCTACATGGCGGTATGACAGCTACCCTGATGGATGCAGTGTCCACCTGGGCGTTGATGACAACTGGCGACAGTAAACCAGGCGTCAGTGTAGATCTTAGTGTATCGTAAGTGTTTGTTTTCATCTTTGAGACACCACCTTATTTCCCCCAACCTTATTGTGAACTCTTCCACACACGCAAACTTTCAACCAATATGACACTGTACATGTATGAATAGAAGAGCTCATTTGAAAAATTAGGGGTGTTTTTGCTGCCTGTCAAATATCCAGCCGCACACTAACCCATGCTTCGCGAATCCGTCATTTGCAAGTATTAACACAAAAACAATATAGACCTATCATTATATTTTTCAGATATATGAAAGCAGCGTTTCCAGGAAGTATTGTTGTCATAGACGCTAAAACTCTCCGGGCTGGTAGAAAATTAGCTTTTTTAACCATAGATCTTAAAGATAAAAAAACGGGTCAACTTCTAGCTCAGGGAAAACACACCAAATATCTAGGTTAAATTGAGATTTTTGTAAGTTTGTTAGTATTTCTATATATTGCACTTGTTGTTTATATGATTTAAACCATTTATTGTTTTTTATTAGCAATCATGTAACAACCATCGTCTGGTCCAAACTTTCAATTTAAGCTACCGGATATATAGCTTAACTTAAGGCCTCGGTGCATTCTTCTATTCGAACGACGAGAGTCTGTTTGATGCCTTCATTTCCAGTCTGTATCACGGAAAAGTAAGCTACACTGACAAAGAGAACTCGGGGCAGGAAAAGGCCGAGTTACCTCCTATCCAAATGATTCCATCAGAAATAACCTAGACGGGAATAAAATTATAAAAGGCATCTTAGCATTAAATTTATTGGCTAATATGGCATTATGTTATTTTAACATTTTCCAATGCTACCAATCCCGTGAAAATGTTCTGAAACGTCTGAAGTTTTCTTTAACTGGAATAACTACTATTGTGCCAGCAAGTGAAGCAGTAAGCAATATAAAAAGCGAAACGCAACACTAATTCTGTTTGCAAATACACACTTTCATGCAATTACATATCCAAAAATAATCGAATACAGAACAACATTCAGTACATAGGAATCTGGTGACGAGCAGACGTAAAGCAAGTACCTGCTAACCAATCTTTAATGGCCACTTGGCGGGATTTCTCTTCCGAACTCGGACATAAAAATTTCGGCAGTTCGATTTGTCGTTCTTTCACGTCCTCCAAATTTAAAATGTTGAATTCTTCTCGGACGAGTTCGGGATTGTCCCCACCTACCACATCATCTGGGTTGAGAAGCTCTTCCGCCAACTGAGCTGCTGTTTTTACAGGCGGTTCCGGAAGTGTTGGATGCTGCTCCGTTCCGGTCTGTCCCACTTCCTTATCTTCCGGTTCAACTGGAACTTCCGGAGTGAGATGAACAGACGGCTCGCTGGAAACTGTCACATCATCTACCCAACATTTTGGACGAGATCGTCTGGATTTTCTAGGCCGTGGTTTCTCTTTGGGCTCCTTTTCCACTGGTGGTGGGTTACTGAGATTGGCTTCTTGTACCGGAAGTGGTGTGGTATCGGAGCTTTCTGGTACCCTGAAAATAGTAAATATAAGTAAGCTAAAGTTTTGTAGAAGTTGTACTGAAAATGCGTTCTGCGAAAAGGTGTATTAAAGGTTGGACCAGTCGTGTTTATGTTTTGAATGAACAAGGTTATGCTTAAATATATTTCCTCGACTATAAAAATACATATCCTTTTCGAGATCTGATTGTGACGTTATAAGTCAGGGTTGGGGAGGTAGGGGGATAGGGGGATACGGGTCATAAAAACTTCACAGAAAAATCTTCATAGCGTTCATATGGTGCAAATAGAAGCTATCGATCTATCAGATTCACATAAATGTGCGAAACCCCTTTTGAATCCCTAAGACCAGGCAATACGAACACAAACTGTATATTCTCTCTTGATAGATAGTTGTTATGTATATAACATTCTATTTAGGGCTCATAACATAGGTTTATTATATTGAATATATCATATTATATAGAGTCGGACAATTAACCCAAATTAAATAAAACTTATTGTGTTTATTCCAAACAGATTAATGCATAAAGATATTAACAAAGAAGGGATTAGCGATCCGATTTCAAAGGGTTGATATATATGTATAATATATACATAATAAAGTATATAGCTGGCAAGGCAAGGCCAGTTTTTTTCTTAGGGGAGGGAGGGGGGGAGGTTATGTTGTGTAATCCTAAGGATGGTTCTATCTAATGGTAAACGATCAGACCCTGTTTCTCGTTTATACGTCTTGAAAAATGACCGGGAATAGAAACAACACTTACTGGAGAGGGATCGTGCTGTTTTCTTCAGGATTTTCAGTACCGGAGGTTAAACCTTGAGGCATTTCCGATTCAGATGTTGTTGACGACGAGGCAGAAGACACATAATCCAAGAATTTAGATGACAGACGTCGTTTTGGAGAAGTAATTATCGTTTGGGATAGATTGTAATCCGGTGATACACAACTGTCATTCAAATCTGTCCAGTTACTGAAAGTCTCGTGCATGCTTTTAGCAGACGTAGATTTTGGAACGAAAAGGTAATCACTGGTGATGGTTCTTACTGGAGTTGTCGTTCCTGACAATTCAGAATCCAGATTAAGTCGAAGGTTGTAGTCATCATTGCTCTGAAGGAGAGCTCTTTGGATTTCTGGGTGTTCTTGCGGTTTATGTGTATATCCATATTCTGATTGTGGACGCAGACGAATCGTACTCAACAAAGATGGCGTCTTATTATAAAGAGGACTTCCGTAACGTGATGGTCCGTTATAAGGCGTCACCGGAAGTCGGTCACAACTTATCTTCCGGTTGGCCACCAGGTCTGCTTTAGCACTTTTCACCACGTAATCGAATCTTTTTCGGCCATACTCTCTTAGATTGTCACTTTCTTCAGTAATCCGGGAAATATTGTCATTTTTCAGCAACTTATTGTTCCTCCATTTTTGTGCCATGGCCATTGCCTCAATTCGGGAATAATTCATTGGAAATTCATCTAAAGTTCGTCGACGCTGAAGAGGCGCTGACTGGCATCGTGATTTCAGTCTATTGCTAAGACTTCTGGTCTCTGTTAAAGCCATGTTCACACTAAACTAAAACCTTACTTTGCGAGTAACGAGCTACCGTTCAAACCACAGACCACCGACTTGTACCTATCGTTGAGAATTGATAAATTCTGAAGCGTTCACTGAAAATCCACAAAACAGTTTAGATGAAAAGTACACTGTTGCCGACCAAACAGAAAACAATGATTGTATTTGAACTTCAAGGCTACCAAATCAAATACTCTAAAACAAAATAGTCCTTCTATACGTAACCTATAATCTTCCAAAAACCGGTTCGCAAAGGACAAAAAAAATTTACTATCCTTTACGTCGAGAAGTTAGGACTTACTTGGACTCAAATCTACCACCAACACCGCGATTTTGTAAGTTGTTTGTTAAAAGTAGTTTGTTTTCTCATACAATGGTGCACACAACACAAAACACCAACTTGTCCCTAACGATGAGAATATGTGACCTACGGACGCTAACGACAAAACACCGACAATTTTTTTTTTAAGTTGAAAAGAAAGTTGTTCCAAAACACGGTACACAAAACATCGACATATCCCTAACCAAGAGAAATTATATGCTGCCGCTCACACGAACCACTGAAGATCGGCTTTAAAAACTAACACTTTACCAACCTAACCACTGTACACTGTCGAACTGGTATGATTGAGCCTACTATAATAATCTGTCGTCCTATACGGTAGCTATAATAACCCCAATCAACCGTTAAAACCTGATTGATTATTATACAATACAGATTAAGTTTGTATGACAGTCGGGGATAACTCTTAAAACGGTCACTGAACTCTTTAATCCGCTTTGTGCAGAATTACAAATTAGTCGCACCCGTTCTGTTTGTCTTCTGTTAAGCCTAGTTAACACTTCTGACGACGAGATCACTACGACCAGTGCTTTCGAGTGGTCTTTCAGTATCTGTTTTTAATCCCTTTCACATAAAACTGTAATTTATTCCTTCGTATCCGCTCTGTATACTGTTTATCAAAACAATGGATGCCTGGATATTTCTTCTCAAACCAATTTCTACCAAGTCTGTCAGTTGTTAAATAACAAGGCGATTTTTAACAACAAAGTTGCCCTCAGCTCTTCGACTTGTTTGACAAGTTGGAAATATGGCTCTTTATTCGAAACTATAAACTATCCATTAGTTGACCAATTGCTATAAAATTTAAATCTTGCTCTAATCCAATCTTTGACTTGTGGTGTGAAAGAGGATTTAATACGTTTATACGGCCTAGATAATCCGTTTATAGCCCTATTGTTGAAGATAAATCCTGTATTTCAAACTATAGTAAATCGAATAATGGCTCACTAGATTTAAATAATCCATTTGAAAACGCACACGTGTTAATTTTTGATCTAGAATGATCAATTCACGTCATTGTAATAATTTTTTATAATTAAAGACTTCAGCTTTTATTAATTCATTTCCAACTTGTGATCCAGTATTGTGAAGGAAATCATATTTTCAGATTGGAAGCATTTTAATCACATAAAACTGTCATTGTGTTAAAGAGATTGTAAAGAGGTTTTCTTAATTTTTTATGTGTATCTGGGATACTGATAGCATCAATTTGTTCAATTCCAATTTTCAATCAGACGTCTGTGGTTCTTACAGTCCACTTAAACAAAGCTTCAATATCGCAAATTGCACGAAACACAGAAGTTTGATTGAGAATTGAAATGGTGCAAGATGATGCTATCAGTGTCCCCGATACACATACACAATTTAGAAAACCTCTTTACAATGCCTTTAATATTACTAGCTAGAGGATGAACATGTCTCGTTTGACTGTAGAGATGGGTAAATTAATCGATACAGTAAACAAATCAATAAGATGATCGAACTATAATGATGGCTATTTACCAATTTCTATCTATAAAATCAATCGATATTGACCTAGTGACTGATCCAGTGTTGTCAGGTAAACACTAAATCTATCAATTAATATTGATCTATTATCTACTGTTCGAAAAACTCAATTGGGAGAGGGGAAAATGCCTTTTTTAGAATTTCGTCTTGACTTGAGGTTATGTGTTGACTGTTTTCACTAATTTTTTAAACAACCATTAAATACTGAAATAGACTATTTACTCAATGTGTTCTAGGTCATTATCAATGACAAAATTCGACTGAACACAATGTAAATGTAATTTCGTCCGATCATTAATGGGAAAAGAAGAAGGTTTAATCCACCCGTGTGGCAGTAAATTCAAAAACAATGGGCGTATACCTAACCCAAGACTACCCCAATACATTGTATACCCGAGACCAACTCAGAGATGCACCGTGTCCAAACAACACCCCATTCGTCATACTTCCTCGTTAATAAGACCAGGTCAAAACCCGTATTCGTGATACGATGATATAGATGGTGACCATGAAGGAGCTGATGCAATCTTATATCTTAATGTTGACCTAGTCTCGGTATCATATCAATATACTGTTACATATTTCTTGGTAACCAATAAGAGTTGTGATATAGTGTATCTGCCGTAAGCCGATTATCAGATCGATTGTATTAGTGTGATCTATATTACAGGTGTATCTTACCTGGTACCACTGATACTATATACCTGTATATACCTATGTCATTGACAGATTGCAACTCCAGAAACTTCCCCAAATAGACTGTGATAAATTGTGATTTCAGAGAGTTCACATAGCTAATAATGTGTATTTGGTATACAGGTTTGTCAACTCAGTATCCCTTTCAGAGAGTCCACATAGCTAATAATGTGTATTTGGTATACAGGTTTGTCAACTCAATATCCCTTTCAGAGAGTCCACATAGCTAATAATGTGTATTTGGTATACAGGTTTGTCAACTCAGTATCCCTTTCAGAGAGTCCACATAACTAATAATGTGTATATGGTATACAGGTTTGTCAACTCGGCATTACTTTTGGAGTATCCACTAATACACCAATGTTTATTTAGATTTGTTAGTCCACATGGTTAATACATTGTAATTTATATTGGTTGTTTAGGTTTGTCAACTCGGAATCTCTTTCAGAGAGTCCACATAGCTAATAATGTGTATTTGGTATACAGGTTTGTCAACTCGGAATCTCTTTCAGAGAGTCCACATAGCCAATGATGTTTATTTTGTATGTAGGTTTGTCAACTCGGAATCTCTTTCAAGACGAATAATATAATAATAATAAAATGTTAGGGTATATAAGATAGGGTATTATAAATACCAGACTGTAATAAATACCCTATAATATATATAATAGTTCTTTATTATACCTGTACTCTTAGTTTATATATATTAGGCTATTTATATAGGCCTACTTATAACATACCTAATAACTGTTATTCTTTTTACCGCCAGGCTACCTCAACAGTGAGTTCTATAGCCTTATGTCCTGCAACATTTCGTTTTTCCCCTACAATGTCTATTCATGTAGCTAAAGAACTAAAGAAAAGGGGTGGGGGGAGAAATATATTGACTTCCCCTGCAAAATTCGAAGCTGAAATCAGTCTCTATTAGCTATTGCCTTCCATGGCACATTGGGCTTATTACGTGCCTGTCATGTAGTTCCAAAAAAAAGCTGGCCAGAATATGATAAAGACCAGGAATCGGAATGAAGCGATTAAAAGCTTGTGAATCCCAAAAGTCGGATTGTGATAAGTTATACGGGTAAATCAAAATAATTTCTTTCGTCAAAGAAAAGGGAAACAAGATGACACGATTATCACTTAATGGGAATCGAACTCGGGTTATCTGCCCCTAAAGATGGCGCCACCGAGCAGGGTACCGGAAGTCGGATACAGCCACAGAACTAAGATGACTAAAAGACTACACGCCTAGAAGTTGTTGTTATGTTTCTAGATGTAGACATCCAACTTCGTTGTAACGAAAAGCATGGAGAAACAACTGTTAGGTTAATAATAGTTAGACCTCTATTCAATTGAAATTCCTGTTCGAAATGAAAATAAAATACACATCGAGAAAACGACAACAATTTTATTTGGAAGTTAGTAAGTAAACAATTTCATTAAAATATTCCACCTTCCACTGTTCTAGATGTTTCTGATTAAAAACATTGTTCACTGCCAGCTTCTCTATCGTACATTTCTGACCTGTAAAATTAGAAATAACAATCCTGAGTTTTACATCCTACTTGTCTGAATCTTAAAAAAACGTTTTAGGCCTACTGTGCTTAGAAACTTAATATAGAGTTTAAGAAATACACCGAACCATTTTGCTTTTACAAGGTTAACAACTTAGGTTCACAGTTCTATCAGCTGGTCCTTGGTAAAACCCCTTGGTATTGATCTTTCCCTATAAATTCGTACCCACTTACAGCTGGGTCGAGTGCAATAATGATAAAAGGCTTTTTTAAGGCCACCCGACTTTCACTCACTGACCGAGATTAGAACCCACGACCGACAACCATTTGTTGGCGTTACCAAGCCAATGAGTTCATTTCAACGCTATTACCGACTGTACTACAAGCCGGTTCATATATATTTATTCAATAGATATGTATGATCACAACCTTTGACTTCTAAAACTCACCGAAATACTTGTTGACTTCGTCTTCCTCTGTATTAAATGGCGGGCCTTGATAGTTTTGATGGGGAAGTTGAAATGTGTCCAGCAGATAGCGACCAGTGGGTTTTAATGACTGTAATATTAACTCAGCATATCTGAAATTATTTATAGGGTATATCACATGGTGTCAACGTCGACCCCATCTGTAGCAATTCGTCCACGTAAGAATTACGTATAGGGGAGGGGATATGGCCAATATACAAACCTGTCTCGTTCTGTGATTGGGATAGCTACAAACGATCCTCTGCCCCAGATACTCTATGGTTGCTGGGGTGGGGATGGGTAAAAATACAAACCTGCCTCGTTCTGTGACTGGGATAGCTACAAACGATTCCCTGTCCCAGATACTCTATATTGCTGGGGTGGGGATGGGTAAAAATACAAACCTGCCTCGTTCTGTGACTGGGATAGCTACAAACGATCCCCTGTCCCAGATACTCTATGGTTGCTGGGGTGGGATTGGGTAAAAATACAAACCTGCCTCGTTCTGTGACTGGGATAGCTACAAACGATCCCCTGTCCCAGATACAATCAAACTGTCCAATAATCTCTGGTGAAAGTTTGAAAAAATCACATCGGTATAGTTTGATATTCTTCTCTTTATTCTGAAATATATAATAATTAGTTGTGGGTAGCGAGGCTGGGGTATGCTTATTGCTCAATCTCCCGATACCACTCCTTCATTAAGATTGTCAACCACACAAGACAATGTCCTGTATTGTCCTACAAAGGAATGATAACGTCTATTTCCAAAACTAAAGATTCGATTTTATATTGAAAACGAAAGAATTTAAGTTAGCTCAGCTTTTGTTTTCTTTTATGAAGATTTGCTAACTTGAAACCTTGCCTGTTATAAATTCCATCGTCGATATCTTCTGCTTTAATGCAAGGGAGATAACTAAGGATTTGCATACTCTACTCTCCTTCTATTCCCTCTCTTTTTTGTAGAACGTGGCTCAAAACATCCCCAAAACTATTTACGTTACAAATACCTTACCTGATATAAAACTCCGCCGCCAGTGCTTTCTGGTAAAGCTTCACTAGTGTAAGGGAGAGAATTCTCTTTAAAGAAATCTTGACAGCCGATATCTGACCCGTCACATCCGACTACGTCATGTCCGTTATCAGATAACCTGGAAAATACAATATGGAATTGAAGGCAGGCAATGATATTTATTATCATATAATTTGCCCTTTTTGTTACCCTTCCTGACTTTCCTCCACTACACCAGTACATCACCGAACCCTTCTCCTTGCAGGTTATGTGTTCACTAAAACGATACCTGTGTGCTTACTCGTGCACGATGGTACTTTTCGTTTGAGGAGTATATACAATTGTTGCGCCCGATTTTGTCATTCTCTAGACGAGAATTTTGGTTAATGGAATTGTTTAAGGGAATTTTTGTTTTGTTTTAACTTACATACCATTTTAAATCGACGGATTTTCCACACAGAGGTAAATAAAATCTCAACTTCGGTTTATCTCGGGTTAATTTGGAATAATATTTCACCAACATTCTGAAATTAGACGCACAGGGTGACGGCTGAAATAAAATATATGAGTTGGGGAGAAGTGGGGAGGGGGTGATACGATAGCGGTTTTTGGTCTATAGAAGTCTGAACAAATCGGGCGTTGCCTTGGTCAATTTTATGGGGTCTTTGATGAGTACAGTCCTTACCACACAGGGCCCCTTTTTATTGCTCCATCCAAACGATTAGACGTTTCCAGCCCCTCTGAGCCCCTCTGACCAGCATCGCTGGACCCCAAGAAACCCCGTTGTTTATATTCATTGCGGGCAGGCACCGAAAAGCAAAATAAAGAAACAAAAGATTAGAAGAAAAACACTTACGGATGGACTTGATCCATATGAAAGCCTGTTTGTTCAAGCTTCCATCGTTTTTCCCAATCTTCTACCGTCATCTTGGTTACATCGTCCGTATCTCCGAACTGGTTGATTCGACTTTCAGTCATTTTCTAAATTTAAAAACTCTTTTCCTTACTACTTTAAATGTATCGTCTTAAACGTTCCTCGGATGTTCTCTTTTAAGAAAAGTTACGCCACCTCTGTAAGATATCGTTAAAATGTATTGACTGGTTTCTAAAGCCTGAAAAATAAATGAATTTTTGTCATCATAGTGAATTCTGAAATATTAATGTGCTATATAGCCATTGCGATTTTTATCTTCTTACAAATAACAGAAAATAGATCCATACGTGTCCCTTTTCGGTTTATCAACCATTTAAAAGTAAATAAGTATGGACGTTTTCTATCTGACACATCTGGCAAACTTCCTTCTTTTCTAGTGCAGAAAAGTAGACGTAAAACTCCATTCATTTCAAGGTAGTTAATGAATATCCTCTTCAACAATATGAGATAATTCAAACCTGTTTTGTCCTAAGCGATTTCCGAATATTCCACTAGTGTTTGCTATATTGCAGTAGTTATCTATATAAACTGTTAAAGCTAAATCAGACTTTTAAATCCTATTGCTAAACCCTACCTTCATAGATACTGTCTAATAACGGAAATTACATTTCTGCGTTCATCCGGAGTTCAAGTCCTTTTCAATCCTTGTTGCTACTATAAACGTGATCAAAATGCGCCGTTGAGTTTCTCAATGGTAAAAGCATGTCCCATGGTAAGATAGAGGAAAACAACTTATTTAGATTGCACTTGAATTCAAAATAATGTCAGTTAGCTTGATGCTATCGTTGAATGAATTCAGCAGATTTCCTATATGTAAGAGACTTATACATGCGGGTGGCTCAGATGTACAAACCAGGAAAATGTCCAAACCACAACGTTATACTAAAGTCTTTCTTTAATTAGTAATTGTACTTTCGGTTGAACATGAACGGTTGCTCGAAATTGTATGTAGCGTTTGGATGTGTGTCTGTACCTGAAAATGGCAGGGTAAACATATCGAAACGTTGCATAAAACTTACTAATCATACATCGTAGTGTCATAAATCTGTTTATTGAAATTACTCAAGGCTGTGATCAAATTTATTTTTACTGAATGCAGCGAGTTGGATTGTCGTCTACTAGGCGATTATGTGCTGTGGGTTCGAAAAAAATTCTGATACCTGTGCCTGTGCATTCGAGATTCGGCTTTCACCCTCTATTATCTACGTTGATTGTTTGCTGTACTGGGCCGGATTGTTACCAATTTTCTGAACCATGGTGTTGTAATACGAACTAATACATTATACACGTAATTACCTTCTTATTCCGCTTAAAGTACAGTTAAT